>NW_015090833.1:1305629-1348739 GCF_001431845.1 Calidris pugnax | reverse complement strand
CCCCCCGCTTCTGAAACCGTCGCTGGAAAACCACAGAAGTTATTGAACCACCATGGGCTGCTGTAGGTCTTTCTGCTGTCCAAGCCCCACTTTAAAACTTGTTTTCCTCAAAGGGCAAACAGCAGAGAGGTGTGTTTAAAAAAATATAAAATGGAGCCTGTGACCTGCTTGTTTGGCTTCAGGAGCTTGGAGAAAAAGGCTCCATAACTGGAAAGCTCCTGCTCCTCTGCTGTGCGTGGACTTGCTGATCTTTTTATCAGCATTTACAAAGACACTCGGGGTTTGGGAATCAGCATTTTGCATGAACGTGTCTCTTCCCATCAGGCTGAAACCACAGCTGGGGTCGGGGAAGGACCTGCTGGGTGAACCTGCTGCCTGTTCCTGCTGGGAAAACAGGAGGAGCTGGAGATGTGCAGGATCTGCTCCAGTCCCTGACCAGCAACTCCTTCTCTGCCCGGTGGGTGGGGGAATCCACCCAAACATCTCCTGCTCTCCCAGGGCTCAGGAAGGCCGGCTGAAATAGGGGGGGCAGCTCTTGGGGATGCACCTGCCTGACTTTTTCATCTGCTTGGCAAGGCGAGGTGTCAGATGTGGGAGCTACGTGCAAGGCGAGGAAGAGGAGTGGGATGGCACGGCTCCCACCTCCAGCCCCGACCCTCTCTGGGGGGGGGAAGGAAAACGGTCTCCCGGCAGCGAGGATGCACCCAAAAAGGTCGTTTCTATTGTGGTGGTTGTTGCAAAAAGATGGTGAGCTCCTGGCTCCTCCCTCCGGGGTGATGACCTCGGTGTGGAGGGAGAGGAGAGAGCTTAAAAGGTCGCAGAATAAACCAAACATTGAAATTGCAGGCAAGTCCAGGCTTGTTTCCTTGAAGGACACTTGGACTGAGCACTCCCAGAGCTGATCTCCCGATACCAACAAGACCTTTCAATATTTCTTTTCGCTTCTGCAGCTGACTCAAAGCATCCATCTTCTGAAATATTTCTCTCATCCGCTTCTTCCCGTGGGGAGCAAAAGGAGTGTGAAATGTGCCGATAACCTGATGGATCACCGGGCACCTTCGGTCACTTGTAGCAGGTGGCAAATCATATTTATGTCTCTAAGCCCAAGCTCTAAAGGATCAGACACTGATTATCACAGACAGGCAAAAGGCACTCGCTGGTGGAGGTGGCAGGCACCTTGTGTTACCCACAGCATAACAGGAGCATCCAGGTCTCCTGGGAAGAAACTTAGCACGAGTTTTTGAGCACTAGGATAGAAGCATTGACAGAGTGATACATCCCATGTCCCTCAGAGCAGGAAAACAGGCGCTCGGTGCCCTTCACAGCTCGAGCAGGTCGAGGAGGCTGCTTTTCCCAGCCTGAGTATGGTGTTTTGGCTGTGCAGGGCTCAGCAGGGCAGTGGGAGTGCAGACCATTCCCTACCATCCTTGTGACATCTGGGTCTGACCATGTCTGATGTTACTATTTGCACCCAAACCATCCTGCAGCCTGCCCCATGTAGTTCAGGAAATCCGACTGTAGCCTCCGACTGTAGCCTCCGACTGTAGCCTGACTGTCTGTGAGCTGCAGAATGAGTTGTCTTCCTGCAAACAAGCGTGCACCACAGCCTTCAAGTGATGGTGGCAGGACAGGACACACAGGTCTCTTCTCAGCAGTGATTTAGCAGCGTTACATTCACCATGAAGTTCTCCAGCCCAGCCCCAACGGCCTGAGCTTCCTCATTCCTCTCAAGTGACCTGAACCAGCAGCACCCCCAAATGGCTGCTTTGGCTTGTGGGGAGCTGCTGAGAACAAAACCACTTCCCCAGGGAAGATGAGGTCCCCAAAGCAGTGCCCTATTACTTAGAAAAGATCCCGCTGGCACGGGTACAAGGCAGCCTCCCCACATCCCAGCACAGAGCCCTGCCCCATCCAGACCTCCCTGGAGGGGCTAATGTCATCAAAAGTGTCTTCAACGCTGTGGTTTCTGGCCAGAAGCCCTCCCAGTTCCAGTGGGATCTCCAGGCCAACTTTGTAATCCCTGAGACACTGAGACAAACCAGAACAGCTCTCCCAACCACTTTGCCCAGGATTAAATTCTGTGACTTTTAGCCCAAGCACTTATGCCCTGTCAGTGCTGCACCTGGGAGTACTGTACGTGGCTGGGAGAGAAATTATCTGTTCCTGCAGCTGCAAAGCGAAGGGAAAACATTATTTCCTTCCAGGTTTGTGTGACAAGGCTAGAAAAATCTGAAAAATCAAACCAAGGAAGAAGTCAGCAGTGACCATTCAGGGTTTACCCACATCCTTTACCCTGGGGACTCCATTTTATGTGAAGAACCCTTCAGGAAGAGCCAGAGCATCCCGAGAGAGGGGCTGGCCATCCCGGAGACCCCTTTCTCTTTCAGCAAACCCGTCTGCTGCCCTCCTCTGACCTTTTCCTGCTTCCCTCAGCTCCCTGTGGCAGTCTCGTGTGATGAAATTGCCCGATTCCTCCAGCTGTTCCCCCCCAACCCACCCCCCACGCCAAGGCTGCTGTATTTCCACCTGCCACCGAGAATGCCCAGGGCGCTTAATGGATTATGGCTGGATAAACAGGAAAACTGAGCATATGGGAACCCTTCAGCCTGTCCTGTGCCTGCCGTGATCCTGCTCGTTGGAGGGAGCGAGGTCTGTCGGGCATGTCTTTCAGGGCCTGAGGTGTTCCCGGGTGCAGGACAGGCTGGAGAGCTGGGAAGCACGGAGGAGAGCCAGGATGCACAGAGGAGAACCAGGATGGGGATCGATGGAGCGAACCCGGGAGCTGGTGCTGCGCATTGATTTGTGCTCATCGATCCGTTCAGGGGGCCCCAGCTGGCTGGAGGGCTGGGAAGAGCAGGATTTTGCTCAAGTCCTGAGTGCTTCTGAGACAGGAGAGAGAACAGGCCCCTCTGGATCAGGCTTTTAGTGACATGCGAAAGCCAAGATGTGTCTCCGAGGGGTAAACACGGGGGCTGAGGCAAAGAAGAGGAGAAGGGGCCCGTCTCCCTGCATCCTCTTTCCTCCAGGGCTCCTCAACCAGCACAGCTCCTACGTTTGTGTATCTACAGACACATAACGGATTGATTTCTCATTCTTTAAAGCTCAGTCCTCATTCAACGGTCTCACACGCAAGCGATGTAGACACAGGAACGTACACAAAAGCATTAAATGAGATAGATCTTTATTAGAAGCTTCCAGCATATTTTATCTGTTCTCCTCCTCCGCAAAACTCCACTTACTGGATATACGGCCGCTCTAGTCCATATAGAGCCTGTACATCTCTCCCTCTTGCTATTTACTGCTACGTATCTCACTGCACAACTGTGCAGTGCTCTCTCTTATCAGCAATAATACATGGTCTTCAGTACAACCCTATGCACATTAAAATTGCACGGCACTCTGCGTTACAAGGAAAGAACTAAATCTCGTCTCTCTCGTTTCTTAAGACAAACTTTGCCACAGACTGTTCCTATAAAGCTCATAGGCAGATCCACACAGGCGTCCCGGGCAGATTTCCCTCAGTACCTTTGTGGATCTGGTGCCTAAGTGCTTAACAGATCTCACACTCATGCTGTTATCAGACTTAGGAGTGAAGAAAAACCCTCGTGAGTAATCCCCTTGAGTGATCAGAAAGGCACTGGAGATAGGGAAGAAAACGAACCACTTCCTTTTCATTTTTTCCCCCACCTTCCATTCTGGGTCCCCTCCCATCCCCACAAGGTTACACACTCAGCCACGGCACCTCCTCACTCAACTTTTCCTCCAAGCCAACCTTACGCCCCTGGGATGGGAGACAGCATCTGGTGACCCTTCATCTGGTGATTGTCAGAGTCAAACATGTACACATGCCTTTTCCCCCTCTCCAACCTGTTCCTGTCCTTGTCAGGGCTCTTTCCTGAGGCTTCCCTGAGCTCAGCCCCTGTCTGTCCTGCACATCCTCCTGCAGGTCCCTCCTTCTTATCCCTTTCCTGGCTCTGGCTGGTTGACTCCTGCCCATGGTCCGTCTGTCCTGCACATCCTCCTGCAGGTCTCTCCTGCTTGCCCCTTCCCTGGCTCTAGCTGGTTGACCCCTGCCCATGGTCTACCTACAGGAGTGAAATGTGTCCTTGTAATGGGTGCTCCTCACCCACAGGGACAGACCCCCACATCCACAGCTCTGGCTCAGCAGGGCTGAGGTGGCCACATGCAACAGAAACCCTATCTCAGCCTCCTGAATCATTAGACAGAGCCGTGACTTCTTGGAGTGAAATCCAAGAGGATGAGTCCTCCTGCAGTGAGCCAAACCGGTCACGGGAGCCCCGGGCCTTGCCAAGCCAGCGGCCCCTCCATCCCCCTTTAGCTGCTCTCTGTGTGCAGCCAGCACACGCTCAGCAGAGCACCATGTTTGGACAGAAACAGCTCTTCCCCGAAGCTGTCTCCTCTCTTCCCTTCACAGAAACTCCAACCCTTTCATAGGAACGAAGCACTTCCCTGATTTCTTTTGCTCTTTCCTCCCTCCACCACCTCAGCCCCTTCCTTTTGCCACCAGGTGACTTCAGCAGGGAGGACGGACAAGCAGCGCCCTGGAACAGACACTGTGACTACTCCTAGGAGATAGCACAAGTATGCAAGAAGTGTGCAAAGAAAGAACAGAGCCAGCCCACGCCGGGCTCCTCTTCTGTCCAGTACAGGTACAAACTGCCTACCGTATTGCAAATGACTGTCACCAGAAGGATCCTGCTTCCTGTGACATTCCTGTCCCCTTTAGGGATGGGTCCAGAGAAGTCTTGGTGCTGGGATCCAGGCTCCTCACACTGCCCAAGAACGAAGTCCCCGGTCTCTGCCTCCGCCGTCCTCGCCTGTCCCCGGGCAGCACCTGTGGAGGGGGCTGAGCCTAGGTCCGGGGGTGTCCTTCTCTGACCTGCCTTCGGAAGTAGCGGATGGCAGAAAGCGTGCCAAAACTTGCCAGGAACACTGGAAAAGAGCCCAACACATTTCCAGAGTGAGGCTGGGTGCTTCTTCCAAACCTGAAGAACTTTTTCCAAACTTGAAGATCACAAGCGACTCGGCTCACTCTGGTCCATGGGATCTAAGGGGTGTCCATCCCCTCCCTTTCTCAGACCCCTCCTGCCTTTGCTCTCCATCCCCACCACGCTGTGCTTTGTTCCCAGCACGTTGAGTCCTGAGCCTCCCACAGCCTGGGCGACCACATCTAGTCCTATAGTTTGGGTACACGGATCACACCACCATTTCACAAGAAACAGCTGTTTTTAAGGGAAATGTGACATAGACTTCACGATTGTGGTGGAGATGGGTGGTGGTTAGATATACAGGTTCATGTGGAGATCTAATGGGTCTACTCTTGGATGAGAAGGTGACGGTGGGAAATCTCACCAGGGCTTCAGGACAGCCCCTTCATTTTCTACTTCTGTTTGGACCAGGAAGATCCAGGAAAAATATCAGTTTGTGGGTTATCTATGGATACTCTGATCCCAGCCAAAAGCAGAAAATACACAAAATCCAGAGTCAGAAAATACAGGAATACAGAAAACAACTCATGGAGATTATACACAGAATCAAGCTCTTCCTTGTACTTTCAGCTAACGGTTTTAGCTTGGCTCATAAGAGAGGTCAAATTCCCCTGATCTGTGCCCAATCAACATTGGGAACCCAAGCCATGCCTTTAGACTTCCCAGTTTAAATTCAGACTTTATTTTGATTTACGTCCTAGAGCCTGGGACACAGACAGGTCGACTCGATTTGTTAGAACCTAAAATGCCAAAAGAGAACTGCCAGTCCAGGATGTTGAGCAGCCCCTCACCTCCCCTCCTAACCAGGCACTTGTTGCACGTTGGGTTATGTGATCCCCAGGGCACGAGGACCATAACACGCTTTTCGCACCCTCTCCGAGGCCACGTCAACCACCTCATACTAAGAAAGTAAGGAGGAGCAGGCCAAAAACTCCTTGTGATGATTGCCCTGAGCAACTTTAGCTAATGAGCTATTCTCAGCCCTGGGGTGTCAGCTTCCTGTGTGACCTTAGTGGGGAACATTCCTCCTGGGGACAAGCAGCAGGAAACCCTGGCCCTGGTGTCTCTCCCCATGGTGGGGGCTCTCTGGTGCCCATGGGGTAGACCCCACTCCCTGCTCATCCAGGACCCTCACCCCTTGGGCTTCCTCTCTCCCCACAAGTTATTCAAATATTGGAGAGGGACTGAGAGAGCTCCTTTACTTGCAGGACTCAGTGCACCAGGATAATACTTCAGTTAAGCTGCATTTAGAAAAAAAAAATAATTATACCTTTACAGCACATTAGAAAAATCTATGCATTTGTTCCAGCTGAAAGGAAGGAGTTATAAACTTGCATAATCGAGGTCCTGATTCAGTTTTTAACCAGCACAGATCCTAAAGAAGCCTCTCTTCCCCTGACACACTGGTACCGGTCCCTCTCAGAGGAATAGAGACTTGTCCTACGTCTCACTTCAAACCAGCAGCCACTTTTTGTGGGGAAAGGCCAACCTAAATGAGTAGGTTTTTAATTTCTCCATTTCCATAGGAGAAAGAAGATATTAGAAAGTAACAGGACACTTTGGAAAAGCAGGAAAATGACTGCATTTTTCTACAGGCATCATTAGTATCCCTGCCTTCCTCTTTGCCATGCCTTCCATGAGGTCTATCCCACCCCTCTCCCACCAGGCTGGGCACCACACGTACTGGTCTTCCAGGCATCTGGAGCCTGCAGGTCGGAGGTCTTCACTGCCCAGGAGGCAAAGGCGCAGAAGACGAGGCACATGTCTTTGTGGGTCAACGTCAGCGGAGCCTCGGGATTCCCTGTGAGAAGAAGAGCACAAGGCTTGGAGATTTAGGGTTTTACAACACCTTCTCTGCCACAGCAGGCTCTGGTTCCTCTGGGGCAATAAGTCCCTTGCACTCCCAGAGAAATACATCTTTGTCACAAGTTTTCCCTCCCAGAAGGCCTTTTTTCCCCATTGGTCAAGTCAAACATGTCTATTTAGGACTCAGGTATGTTTCCTAAGGAGAGGGGTATATTTTTCACCTCTCTCAGTTTTAAACTTGGTTAAGAGCCCAAGGCAAGTATTTGTTGATGCCACCCATGGGCCTGGGAGGCACAGCCAGTGGACATGCCATCTCCAGGACCTCTGCCTGCCTCCCCACTTCCCTGTGTATCTTCCCAGCACACCCCTCTGTGGTGGCTGGAAGTGGGTCTGGGGTGTAGATTTAGGAGAGAACAATTCCTGGGCTGGCTGCGATGCGCTGGGGCTGCAGGCACCAAGAGGAGCACCAGCATCTCTCCATGGGTCCCACCTCACTCCCACCTCCTGCTTTGTCCAGGGAGAGAGCCCTGAGTGCTCTCCATTTCCTTCTCTGCTGGAATCCCAGCCTGGCATAACTTGAAGACGTGTTGCAAGAGTAGGTTATTTTTTGCTCCTACGTTTATTTGATCAGGCTTTTAATTAAAGCTGGCTTATTAATTAGCTATGACCAGGGCAAAGGGGTTTTTCCCTGTGTAAACAGACTGGAAGCTCTATTTTGAGGCACCCTTTGGGATGACTCATTCATTGTTTGGTTTTAATATTAACTACGAGGCACTGGGGCCATAAGCATCATATAAGCTTTAAGATAAATGTGCAGACTGTCCTGGTGGGTCAGGCTCGCTCTCCCTTCATTCCCATTTTTCTTGCCTGCCTCCAGTAGCAGTCAATGTTCAGGCAACCTCTGAGGTCTCCGGAGGGTGTTTTTCAAATTTCAAATTACTGTGTGTTTTAAAGTCCCCCTCACCTCTTTCAGCTGGCAGCCCTGGACACATTCCACTCTGCGCACACCTTTTCCCCCACCAATATTAGATCAACTAAGCAGCCCAACCTTAACAGGACAGCAACCGAGCAGCCAGTGCTGTATCTCAGGGACATGATGTTTTTGGTACAGCAGGATTTTTCCACTCTGCCTCCCACCCCCTCATCAGAAATCCAGGTGAGTGGTTCTGCACACAGTTGGGTGGCACTGGGGAGGGGGATTCCTATCTCCACCCCACCTTGCAGTAACACCAGCCATGTTTAATGCAGCTAAACACTTCAGATGATAGTTTTTCTTGGCCAAAATACAAAAAGAATAGATTAGATCCATGGTAAGTTATAGCCATTCAGGGGGACAACCGCATCAGGTAGGACAGGGACTTCGGGCCAGCCTGAGTTTCAGCCTCTTGCATGCACACTGGCATGACCCCCTCTGCCCCAGGAGTGGAATTTGGGGGGAGCAAAGTGAGTTATTCCCAGAATATACCCCGATTCCCCATCCATGCCTCCTGTAGCACCAGGAGCCAGCCTGTGGGGCCTGGCCAGCAGCACTTGCTTGGCATGGGGACAATGTGAGCATCACAGGAGACAGCCACATGGCATGTCATGGTGGTTGGCTTTAGCCACACTTCCAAAGATCCCAGGGCTGCTGTGTGGCAAGGTTAACATGCCAGAAATGTGATTTCAGACCTGGCGGAGCCCACCAAAGTGCTGCCAGCTGTAGGGTGGCATTAATGTCACTGCAGCTGGAGTGGAGGTGGCCACAGCAGGGCCAGAGCTGGCTGCCAGGCTTGCCAAAGGGTGGTGGGAGCAGGGGACACCACGCAAAGCAGAGGCACATCACCACATGGCACGGTGAGCCCGGGGCTGCCGGGCAGCGGGCAGGGGGTTACAGTGCTTTACCTCTGAGAGCAAGGGCCATGTCCAAAGCTTCTGGCCGTTCCTGGTTTCTTCCCACCGGGACGAGGGAGAGCTTCTCTCCGGACCCTCTCCGCAAGAGAGTCTGGGGGGCTGGAGCTTGGCCTCTGCTGAGATGCTTTTGCAGGAGGGACTTCAATGCCCCCACAGCTTTCTTCACCTCAGAGCCTGGAGTGATGGAGAAAATCTTTCTCCAGCCTGCCCTGTTCCTAGGCCCATCTGGAAAGAAGTGTTCATACACCTCAGGGACGGAGATAACCACAGAGTCTGTGACCAGAGACGAGTCGGGATCCTCATTTTGCAGCTGAGTGTGGTCCAAGCTGCTGAACTTCTTTCGCTTCCTGTCTTTACCCTTGCCTTTTTTCCTGGTTCCTTCTGGTTCATTGAAAAAATACTCATACAGTTCAGGCAAGGATATTTCCCTTTCCAAGGGTACTTTCTCCCCCTCCACTGAGTTCTCCATTCCCTCTTCTTCCCCTTGGGAGTCACAGAACAAATAGTCGTACATCTCAGGCCAAGTCACGTCCAGGGATTCTGCTCTTGAAAAGGCCCCGGATGCCAAGCAAGGGGGGCCCAGCTCCCTGGGGGTCTCGGCTGAAGGCTCCCCATCAGCTCCCTCAGCAGCATCCCCTCCAAAAGCAGCCACGCTCTTGGGATGGAGAGGCTTCTCTAGCACCTCCTGGCACGGCTCTCCCGGAGGAGCCGCAGCTCCGCTGGCAGGGATCACCGGCACATTGTCACGTACGCCCGAGCCACCAGCCTGCCCTGGCTTTGAGTGTTTGGTGGCTTTTGCCTTCCCTGGGGACTGTGCCCCCGGTTCCTTCACCTTCTGCTTCGGGGGAGCGCTCACGGCCGCATCACCCTCCTCCGTGCTAGGGCTGGGCCCCGGCCGTTTGCTCTCCGCTGCCTCCTCGCTCCCCAGCTTCACCAGGGGTGGCTTGGCTGCCTTCTCCTTCCCTTTGCTCTTCCGTGAGGACAGTGGGGAGCTCAAAGGTGCCTTCGTGGCTACGCCAGCCCCCTGTGCCGCAGCCCCCGCAGGCTCCCTGTCCCCCTGGGCTGCCTCGGCGGCACCGGTTCCACGTTGCTTGCGGCTCTTTCTGCCGAGTCCTGGCACCTTGGGCCTCACCACATCAGGGGAACCAGCCGGGGAGCCGGGCTCGCCACCCGCTCTCTCCCCGCTGGCCTCCTCCCGCGCCGGGACGCTGGGTGCTTTGGGTGCAGTCTCCAGGGCTGGGCTGGGGGGCTGCTCAGGTGGGGGTCCCCGTATCCCGGGCTCCGAGCGGGCAGCGCTGCCAGGACTTTTCTTCGCCGAACCCTCCGGGGGGGTAGCCGGTGCCCGCGAGCTGCGCTGCACCAGAGACCCTGGCTGTGCCACCACCGGGCTGCCACGGGGCTGTCCCCCTCCTGCGTCCCCTCCCTGTTCGGGGGCTCCAGCTGGGGGGCTGGGGGGCTCCATGGTGGCTCCCTTCTCCGACGGCGATGCCGGCTGCGGTGCTGCCGCTTCACATGCTGTGTCCTGCCCTGGGCTGCTCTCGGCTGTGCCACCAGCCTGGCTGGCCGGGGTGGCTGCGGGGGGACACAGGGGCTGCCTCCCCTGGGCACTGGGCATCGGAGCAAGAGAAGGGCAGCCGAGCTTGTCGCTCTCGCACAGAAACCTGCCGACCGAGCCCAGGTCCGCTTCGTCCTCGCTGCCCGAGAGAAGCTCCGGCAGGGCAAGGTGCCCGCCGGCCGGCCAGCGCAAAGAGGCGTCTCCGGTCACCCCACGTGGGGGAGAGGATCCCGTGCCAGGCCCTGGCCCGCTGCCCACCCTGGCTGCGATCTGCCCGTTGGTGCTGGCGTGGCAGTCCCTCCCCGGCACGCCGTCCCCTTGTTCAATGTCACTGAGACACTGCTCCTCGGCCGTGGCCAGGGCGGCCGGCTTGAGGTCGCATTCCTCCGACGCCAGCAAGAACTCAGCCCAGTCCCTGTCGTTCAGCTGGATGCTGTACTCGAAGTTATCCATGCCTGCAGCAGCAAAGCAAGGGGAGGGAGGGGGGCCGGAGAGATCAGGGCATGAGGAGGGGGCACCAGCATCAGCAGACAAAGCCGAGGAGGGTGACCCTAACCCTTTCCCCCCCTCGTTCCTGCCCTGTTATCCCAATTCAATCATCCTTATTCATTTCCAGCTGAAACCAGTGGGAGGCGAGGGCTGCTCCTGGCAGGCTCAGCAGGACAAGTGTGGATGTGCTGGACCACCACCCTGCCAGCGGTGAGAGACCACTGCTACCCCCTCAGGTCCCTCCTGCTTCTGCTCCCTGAGCACAGCAGCACAGCAGGTTTGGGATTCTCTCCACAGCAGCATCACACCTCACATACACTTTTTCCTACTCCTTTTGCCTACAGCCCATTGGAAAAAGTGGGGGATTTATGCTCTCGAGCGTTCCTGCTGCCACGGCATCATGCACGAAGCACAGTCCAAACAAGGACCTTTCAGCAAGACATGGCAGCCCCTTCCGTACCCGTGGCTCTGGGGAGGGAGATGCAACAGAGCCCCCAAAACAGCAGGGGGGGGATCCAGCGGCAGGAGAAGAAGCAGAGAGATGGCAAAGCTGCATCCTACCTGTACCACAACCTAAGGCGGTGATGGAGCCATTCAAAGAGCCGCGAAGGAAAATCCTCCCAGCACAACATGATGCTGTACCCTTGACGGGGGCAGAGAGCTCGGCTCCAGGACAGATCCATTCAGGGGCTAAAAATAGACACCCCCCTTCTCCCTCCCCAGTGTGTCACTTGAGATCCGGGTGTGATGGGTCCGGAGAGGGCAGGCCCATATATAGAAGCTGGTGGGGAAGATATGAGGGTGCCAGCCAATGCTTTTCTGTCCCACAGCTTCTGGGGTCTCAGGACCACTCCTGATGCCCACTGCTCCCTTCTGCTCTCTGCCTGGGGTCTCTCCGTGGGATGGCCAGCAGAGAAGGGATCCAGACCACACAGCTCCCAGCCTTTAGCACAAGCTGGAGCGTGACATCTGGATGGCAACGACCGCCCTTTTTTTCAACACACCCACCTCTTTGCCTCAGCCTGTGGGTTGCCCATTTCTAGGGTGACAAAGACATGCCTCAGGGGCACGGTTTGTCTGTTGATGGTGCTCCTAGGGCACTCATTGCCAGCCTACTGCAGATTTACATCAAAAGATCACCTCCAGCGTCATGGTCTTGTGACAAGCCCTGCATGGTGAGTGGCTGCTGTCCCACGCCACCCAGGATTGTCTGGTGCTGGTGGCAGAGGGAGACTTTGGTTGGAGACTCGGGGTGAGCCCGGCACGAGGGGGTTACAGGGGGAAGCGACTGGCCAAGGGTGGCCTGGCAGGTCAGCAACCGGAGCCAGAAATAGCCCTCAGCTCCTGTGAGCCCCGGAGCCTGCCTCCCACCGCATGTCCTGGGGGCCAGAAATAGATGCCCTGAAGTAACTGCCTGCAGCACAGAGCCCAGGAGCCTAAGCACGAGCCCAGCCCCAGGCCCTGCTGCCCAGAGGGTGGCCAGTGCTTTCCCAAGGCTTTGACCACCCCTTGGGTCACCAGGCTACTGCAGACACCACACTGGAGATGGCCAGTTGTATAGACACTGCGGGAGCCAAGAGGGACCCACGTGCTCTGCATCCACCCCGGGGGTCCTCGGTGGGACTGGGGTGCTGGCCACGCCACATGGCATGATCTAGGGAGCCAGGGACCAGCTCCCAGCTCCTGTCCCATAGCCTGGAGGTCACTTGGGTCCCTTGCCCTGCCCTGCCAGCACCCGCCATCCTGTGGGAAGGAAGCTCCCCGTGGTGGCTGCCTTCACACACTGCAGTGCCAGGGAGCGAGCCAGGAGCGTGCAGCCCATGGGCAGCCAGAGCTGAACGCACAGCCCCACGCCGCCGGGTAAATATTGAGCAGGACACGCTTCCTTTCTCCATGCTCCGGGCTGACGCATGCAGGGAGCTCGCCGAGCCGAGAAAATATGGAAGGAAAGAGGTCTGCTGCCTTCCCGTCCTATCTCATTTCTCATCTGGCTACACCCTTCTCCCTCTCCCCCTCACACGCGCTCGCAGATGCAGAAGGGAAACCGACTGGCTTCCTTTTCTTGGCTGCAGTCGACTTCCTTCCCTTTGAGCCCAGCAGCCGGGGTTAGTCAGAGGAACCTTTAAACTCTGCCTCGCAAACCGCAGCAGCGAACATAAAAGAGAGGGAGGCAGCGAGACGGAACTGGAAGCCAGCGGCGGGCTGGCGGCCCGCGTTATCAGTGTCACATTTAAAAACCAGCGCTGGAGCAGCCACACACCAAACCCGACAGGAACTGCACACACCCCACCACACGTCCCACCCTGGCCTCAGAGACACAAACAAGTCTGGGCGCAGGAGACATCCAAGTATTTATTTAGCTGTCCAGGGTGAAGCCCACACACCGTCCTTGGGGAAATTACGCATCTGCTAGCACTTCCCTGCCTTCTTCTTGGCGGGGAGGGGGGTGCATAAAAGCACAGCGTGGACTTCAAGGGCAAGGCACGCTGCCCCGAGCCACGCAGGCTGCAGAAGGAGCATGATTCAGAAGGACATCCAGCAGTTGCAGCCAGGACAGACTGTCTCTGGTTACCCTCTGGCACGTGCTGTGTGACCCTGTGCCTCTCTGGGATACCTGGCTCCAGCTCTCCAGAGGAGCCGGTGCCAGATGCTGGGATGCTGCAGGGCTGGTCCAGCACCTCTGGACCAACCTGACTGGTGGATGCAACTTGCCAAGCCGTGGGCAGGCGGGCACAGGCTTCCCCACCACCTCCCAGCACCTCCAGTATGGACGCTTTGGTATTAAGGACATTATATAAATAACTAATGTCACCGTGTAATTAGAGAAGGGCCTGAAATAAAGCAGCAGATGAGGCCCCTCTCTGCCTGACGGCACAGGACACAGTGTGGGAGAAAGAGCCAAAATAAAGGGCATGGAAAACGGAGCTGGGCAAGAAAATCCACAGTGCCATGGAAGGACACTTCCTTTGGCATTAAGACCCCTTCTGTGGCTTCAGGCTCCATGTTCATTCCTCCCAGTGTAAGGGGACTTCTACAGACTGGCACGGGGGAGACAACCTATCAGAGGTATATAGAATAATACTCTAAGATAAGCAATTTCCTACCCAGGAGACTCCATTTGGGAGAATTCTACCTTCACAGAGCTTCTAAAATCAACACTAAAGCATCACGAGTATGGGGGTTTTGGCTGAATTCACAATGTGGAGAAACGTGGGTCTGATTACAAACACATCCTCCCTGCCCTGCTCTAGACCCGTCACATGCTGTGTGTTAGGGGAGGAAGAGAGTGATGAGTTTGCAGGGAAAGCAATGGGAAAAAAACAAAACAACATAACGGGCCCTGCTCTAGACCCGTCACATGCTGTGTGTTAGGGGAGGAAGAGAGTGATGAGTTTGCAGGGAAAGCAATAGGAAAAAAAAAACAACCAACATAACGGAAAGAGAAATATGTCCACAGCTTCGGGAGCAAGACTACATTGGCTTTTGCTGCTTCCCACTGCCTGGGACAGACAGCTCTATTTGTGCCCATTTCCTCATGTCTTTTTCCACTTTGGCTTGGTCATCATCCTTCAGCCTTGGTCACTGATACAGCGTGGCCTTGTCTGCCCATCTCTGGCTCTGCTCTCGTCGCCTGCTCTCACGGTACCAGCTTTTCCATCTTGTGATCTCTCCCCCCGGGATCTGATTAATTTCTCCCCTTCCATAAATTCCTGCGAGGTACAAACTGTCACACAGATAGCTCCGTCCTTCGTGTCCAGGAGCAGGGAATGCTGAGCTGCTCGGCTATGGCTTCGACCTTGCACTGCTAACAGCCAGGAGACCTCCCTGGTGACAGGGAGAGAGCTAACAAAGAATTTAGATCCATCCCAGAGAATGCCTGGAAGTAACAGTTAATCCACGCTGAGGAAGGGGTTAAGTCTGCATTGAAACTCTGAGTGCAATGAAGCTGTAACCACCGGTCTGGTTTTGCTGGTTTGGGGGCAGGTGAGTGGCTAGGAATTATCACCCCCCAAACCATAAGAGGTCTGCATTGTTTTTGCCTAAACCCTTTAACTGTTTGGGGTGGGTTTGGGGTTGGGTTTTTTTGCCTGAAACTCACTCCCCAGGGTCTCTTAAAATTCAAGCCCATGCTTCCCAAGCAGCCAGCAGCGGGCTCACTCAAAGGTCAGCCTTAGCTGACTTGAAACTCAGCCCGCACTTGCCTGAAACTCTGCCAAGCTCTTCCAAAAGGCTTGTATCCTGGCCTGAGTTTCGGGTTGCTAATCCAAGTCTCGCTGAGTTTCAGGTTTCCCCTGCAAGCTTTGGCTTTGCTCGACACAAGAATAGCCTCTACTCAGCTGGCTGGGACCCTTCCTGCCGGGGCAGGGGTGGCAGAACGCAGCCACCTCCCATGCCAAGAAAGAAGAGGCAGGGCAGAGAGGGCACGCAGCTGCCTCGGAGGCACAGGGCACAGACGGGCCCAATATCCATGACCCTGGACTCACCATCCCTAAGGGACAGGTTCTGCAACTCCTCAGCTTTGCCTCTCTCCGGGCAGACCAGCCGAGGGGCTGTGGGGCCACCATCCCTGTCCCCAGCGTGGTCCATGGCCGGAGAACCCAGCAGGATGAGCTACAGCCGTATCATCCACAGGAGCAGTGAGCTGTAGGACAGGCAAGACTTAAACTGCCATGAAGTTTAGCAGTGCAAAGTTAGCCCACTGCATTGTTTTAATCTGAATTTAGCACAGAAATACCAGAGCAGTGCATGGTCTGTTGTGGCCGTAGGTTTTTCTGGCTCAGGACCAGCAGCCGTAAGGCCAGGTGACCGCTGTCATGTCGCAGCCATCTCGCCTTTCGCCTCGCTCACTGATGTGAGACAAACCACACACGCCAAGCTCTCTGCACGTCATACCCAGACAGATAGAGCTATTCTGGTTTTTTTTTTTTAACAAGTGTTGAAAAGAGGCTGCTGGGCTGAACTTCCAGCTCACAGGAATCAGAGTTTCACCACTGTATCCAAGAGGATCAATGTTTCACCTGTGGAACTCATTTTTCCTGCCATTTCCACTAGATGTCACTTACAGCCAGAAAGTTAGCGGTTTTCCCTAGATTTTTAACCTCCTCCTGATGCACAGGTCTATGCTAATCTTAAAAAGGGGGGCTTGGATGTCCAGGACATTAGGACTCTTAATGGTATTAGAGCAGTTGGGACCACAGGCTGTGAGGGAGGGCTGTGGGGGAAGCTAATAACTCCTGAGCATCCCATCCAGCTGGTGTGGTGCCTCTAGGGGAGAGGAAAAAGCCGTGTTCTGTGAAGCTGGAAGAGCAAGGTCTTTGCTAACGCTGACTTCTGCTTGTTGGGAGTCTCCACAAAGCCTGTCCTGCTTTGTGCTGCAACCTTAGATGTTCCGTGATCCACACAGGTAGGTCATCGGATCTGCCACGTGTGCCCCAGTGGGGCAGCTCCATCTTCGCAGTCACCAGACCCTGTCCTCAGCTCTTTGGGGATCTGCCTCTGCACATGGTTGCACAGACGAGGAGCTTGGCCCCGAGCAGGGGCTCAGAGGTGCTGCTGCAACGCAAGGCTGCAATACCAGTCATCTCACGACCCTGAGGTCACAGCACGGACCAGGGCCAAGGCCACTCCAAGCCCGTGGGACAGCAACAAAAAAACCCATTGGCATCTCCATTCTGGTGCCAAAGCAGCTGCCTCCATCACCCCACAAGGCTGGCAACACACCCAAGTGCTGGCTCAAGCCTTTCCTTCAGGGTTCTTCTTCATACCCAGAACAGAGGGGTGCAGGCAGCCCAGGGTCTCGGTGGCCGCTTCTGGGATCAGACTCTCTGTGAGACACATGCCATTGTATCAGCTACTTTTGGCTTGTCCTTAAAGGTTTAACGAGCTATTTTATCCATGCTCAGCAAAAAAAGAAAAAAAAAAAGGTATTTTGGGCAATCCCAGGTGGGAATGAGGAGATCCTCAGACCCATGTGGTAAAGGCATAAAGCAAAACTCACAGAAACATGAACATGGGCCACCTCTTTGGTGTTCTTTTTCTCCTGTACCCTACATCATGGTTTGAGGGAGGGAGGCTGCTTTGGGCTGGAAGAGTGGGGGGAAGGCAGTGCTGGCCAACACGCTGACCCTGGCCCTTGGGAGCAAGGGTGAGCTCTGGGATGAGATGTGGAAAGAGAGAAGGACCTGGGACTTTCTCATGGAGTGTCAGCTTGGTGAAGCTCTCCCCTCCCTGTTCTGGCTGTGGGCCTGGAAAGGGCAACGGTAGCTGGACCTGCAGCCGCAGCTCCGTTTTCTGTCCAAGCCGCTGATTAATTATGTTTTGGGTTGAAAGGGCCTTCCCTCCCACCTCAGCCCCAAATGCAAGCTGTTCCACATCCGCATGACTCTGTCAGCCCTCAAGGTCCCGAGTTCTTCACCCCTTGTGCTGCCCACCCCCTTCCAAACAGATCCTATTCCCAGCTGAACGGGGCATGGCGGTTGTGTTATTCTAACTCCCGGCAGATCGGCCACTCCACTGATCTCAGCCCACCCACTGTCAGCAGCTTCAAAGAGCAAAGGAGAGGTCAGGTTGCAAGCACAACAGACACCGGTAGCTCCTTGCACAGGGCTGGCTCTTGCCCACCCTCTCCCGAGGGCTGGAGAGTCCCGGAGCAAAGGCTCCAGCTCCAGGGGAGGCTGCCTTGTGCGGTGCTCCGGGTCTGGCTTGAATTAAATCGGCCGATGGCATTAACCCTCTGAAGGCCGGGGGCTGTAAAATGGGAATCCCAAAATACTTGTTCGGTACGGAGAGCTGCACATCCCTCTGCCCGCGGGAAGAGTGCTTTCAAAGCACCCGGGGAGATGCCGACACTTTTTATCGCAGCAAGGGAGAGGGGAAGGTGTGCCAGATGTTGAGGAGGGAGCTGTGCCAACAAGCAGCACCGCGGAGCATCCCCAGGGCCCAAGGAGTCCAAATGCCACTGTCAAAAAAGCTAAAGCTCTCTGGCAAGCTGACGGCTCCCGAGAACCTGACTGCACCATTCGCCTGCTTTTGAAATACCCTGCCTTTGGTCACCTGTGAATTAACAGCCCCAATCCCTCTGAATAGCTCTTTCCGGGGGGGTGTGTTAATTTGTTTCCACATTTTGAATGCAAAAGCCCCTCAGAGAATCAATGCCAGGACAATACCAACTGGTGGTCCTTATCTCCTCAGGTTGAAGATTATTACAGAGGTTTCTGAGGCAAAATTAGGATTAGAGCTGGGCCTGTACCACCACGATGATTCTGCATTATCCATTGGAGTGCCCAAGGCTTGCGTGTGCTCCCAGCAGCCAGGGTAGAGCAGAAAGTGTAAAGCCTGAACTGGGACAAAGGAAGGAGCTTTATTTACATCCCAGTAACACCTAAAGCTCCTGCCTGGATGCGAGGTGGGGGTGATTCTGCTGGGGAAGACTGGCGCAAGGGAGAAAAGCTGTGAAGGACATGGAGAGAACAGTCAAACACGAGGTGACAGGCTGTGCAGAAGCACAGGGCTGGGACACAATGTTCCAGCCATCACCGGTGTCCCAGTTTTGGTGGCAAAATCAGAAATCAGAACCTGGCTGGCTCCAGGGCCCTGTATGCTGCTCTTGTCCACCAGACTGGGGTGGCTCGACGGGCCTTCACGAGTCCTGATCTTAGCTGTAGGATGCCTGAAGTCCTGCGGTCAGGGAACAGAAACACAGAATGATGGAATGGTTTGGGTTGGAAGGGACCTTAAAGATCATCCAGATCCCCCTGCACACCTCCCAATAGACCAGGTTGCTCAAAACCCCGTCTAACTTTGCTTTGAACACTTCCAGGAATGGGGCAGCTTCCTTACAACAGGCTTCTCTGCTTGTGCTCCTGCACCCATCTCCTGTTGCATCACCCCATGTTCAGAGCTCCCTGTTTTCCAGCACAAAGACCACCACCCCATGGCACACACAATACCGTACACAGTTTGCTGGCAGTGGATCAATGTGCCTCACAGCAGAACCAAACAAACCCACCTCCCTCTATCAGGCTATTGTCTTTTGAGGAAATGTTATTGTTACAGTCTTTGAAACCACACTTCAGTGAAACCCAACCACAGCAGCGATTTCTTCCCATCTTCCTGTCTCCCCACGCCACATCTGGGAATCCTGTTTTAAGTGCACATTTTTTCCTCCCCTCCTTACTGGAAGGAAGATCTTTCTTCCCCCTATTGCTTGCGAGTGGGGTGGATGTGTAGCTTGCATTTGTATTTGCATAGCAGTTATTTGGGTTCTGACTGGGGACTGGGTGTTTCTGACACATTGAGTTCCTTTGCATGCTGCAAAAATTCTTGCTCTTCTTTGAAAAGAACTTAAGGTAGCAAATCCTGGCCTGGGGTGATAAGGAAGACTATGCTTTTCAGCTCCAGTCAGGTTTTTTACCATCAAGGGGGCAGAGAAGGCAGTTCCAGGATCCATGGATGAGTTCTGGGGTGTATTTTAGGTCACCCTAGACTTTTTGCGTGACCTTGCTCGGGACTCACTCTCTCTACTTGTGTTTCAGTGCCCTGGCCGTAGAACAGGGATGCAATAGCTCCTTTGCCTGTTCAGCACATCAGCACTGGCACCCTTTCCCCTTCTGCACTGTGCCAAGCACAACAAAGTGCCACTCTGGACCAGAGCCTCCAGACGCTGCTGTAATAACAGCGCTAATAATAATGACAGCCCAGATGCACAGCACTAATGGAAATCTCTGTGCTACCTGGGGCTGCCAATGACTAATCTCTGGCCGTTGATTTAGCAGCTGAGACCGAGCTGAAGAGACAATAACAACTGCAAAGACAGGAGCAGGCACCAGAATTACAGCTGGAGTGAGATGAAAGGCCTGGGAGGAGCACGGTCTATCCCTTCTCTCTGGCAGCAGTGCGTAGGACTCCTCTTTGCTTTGATAGCCAAGATGATGGTAGAAACACGGCATTTCTACCTTGCTTCTACCCTGTCTGAAGCTAGTCCTGTCCAATGCTGTGACCTGAAAGCAGCAGCCCCCCCAGTACGTGTGAATCTGGGACTCTGGAGACCTCAGGCCTCCTCCAAGCCCTTTCCCCATGGATTCACAAAGAGCTGCTCTTCCTCCTTCCCTTGCAAGAGGAATGACTGGGCCTGGCTGTTGGTGCCACACAGTCCCATCCCCTCCATCCCCATCCGTGGGTACCATGGGGGTACGGGCCAGGCAGGGACCCTCGGCTGAGCTAATCAGCTCTGCGCGGGGACGCCGGAGCTAATTGCCCAGGCAGCAGCCTGGAGTTGGGGGCGGGCAAGGGGCCGGTGAAAACAGAGGCTGAAACAAGTCAGGCAGCCGCTGACTGTTCATGCACCTTTTTATTTCTCCCCTGGGGGACAGGGGCTTAGAAAATCCCGGCATGGGACCAGGGCTCCCCTGTTCTGGCATCTTAACAAGAAGCAGCTGCTTGAGGCAGAGTGAGGAATCGCACAAGGAAAAGGCCCCATTGCATTAATTAAAGGTCACGGGGCCATTCCAGAGGCTTCCCAATTACCTCTGGAAGAGTGTCGCTAATGTGAGATAATGATGTCATACAGCCACTAATGAGGCAGGTTATCCAAACCCTGGGCCCCCCACGGCCCCCCTCCCCAAGAGGATGTGCTATCACCAGCAGACGAGCCAGAGGGAAAATGGCCGCTCTTCCCCCTCTCGCTCCCCTCCACCTCTCCCTTAACAACGCGCCTCACGGCGGCCCTGCCAGATAATGGAGCTGGGGGAGGCAGGAGGAGAGGCCAAGGCCCTCTTTGAGGTTTTTGTGCCGAGGAGCGTCTTAGCACGGCCCCTTCTCCTCTCGCGCGGTGAATTGCTCCTCAGAAGCGATGTCAACAGGATATTGTTCGGCACTGACCCCTCTCCCTCATTGCTCAGGCCAAATCCAGCCCCATTAGCGGTCCTTAATTGAACGTAATTTGGAGCTGGAAATCTGCCTCCCGGTACGGAGGGCTCCAGCCCCTCGACTCCTTGCGTCCCCGAGCAGGGTGGGTCGGCCATGGTGAGGAGAATGGCCGCCGGCCCTCCTCTTGCGTGGCCCTCTCAGCACTGGCTGGGTGACACCGGCTCCTTCATGCCAGGAGGCAAAGCACCCCTCAGACTGGGCAGGGGACATGCCATCCCAGTGGGATGGTCCCCTCTAGGGAGCAGCCATGGCCTCGCCTCCCCTCAGACCTGAGCTCTGTCTGGGGGGGGGCTGCACTCCCGAGAGCTGCTTTATCTGGTAAAACTTTGACTAAAACAGCCGCACAGGGGTCTTGGGTCAATATTGGTTTTGGGGACAGATGGAAAAAAAATGTTGAAATGTTCAAATCTACCCTGCCCTCCGCTGTGCTGCTTGTCTCCGGCCTCAATGCCCAGGTAGTCCCGCAGTGTAAACACCTCTTTGTCTTATGGCTCAGGCACCAGGCAGGAGGTAAGGAGACAACACACTGTAACAGAGATTAAAGTAAGCCCACAAATGGGAAGGAAAAAAAAATAAAAATGCCACAGGGCCCCGAGTTCTTTGAAGGGGACAGAGAGCAAAAGACAGGCCTTCCCCCCCGGCCCTGGTGCAGGGTGCACGGTGCCTGGGTGAAGGGCAGCCTTGCAGCTGTGTGGATCAAGCCTCGTGGGCCAGGAGGTTTCCAAACCAAAGTTGGACCTTCCCCAGGCCACAGAAATGGCAGAGGCTCCTTTTCCATCCGCACAGTGTTCCCCTTAAGAACCTCAAACCTCCTCACGGCAGCTGAACTGATCTGGCTGTACAGGAGGGTATCATGGAGGAGAAGCTGGGCCAGGCCGGAGCAGGTCCAGCTGACCAGGCTGGATGGGGCTTTGGGCAACCTGCTCTAGTGGGAGGTGTCCCTGCCCATGGCAGGGGGTTGGAACTAGATAGTCTTTAAGGTCCCTTCCAACCCAAACCATTCTATGATTCTATAAGATGCACAGTTGCATGAAGGCCATGGCCTCAGCTGCAGAAGGCAATGGCGTCAGTGCTGTAGAGGAGCACTGACTCAGTCCTTGAGTGTATTCTCCAGGGTTCTGCAAAAAAGGCAAGGTTTTTGGTGACCAGGCTTCTGCAAAATTGATGCTTAGGAGAAATCATGCTTCAGAGAGAGAGAGAGAGGGAGAGAGAGCAGTCCAGGACCCTCCTGGCTGCTCCCTCTTGAACACAAACGGATCCAGCACTGAATTTACTTCGCAGCTCTCGGGAGGGGATTAGAGGTTATCAGCAGCTTCTCCTTGGCCTCTCCCTGTTGTTTCCTGCTGTTTGCTCAGGTAGTTTCTGCAGCAGCACTGATTTGCTCCCCCTACGAGGCACTGTCCCAAGCCTCCTCTTTCTTTAGGCCCTGCCTTTTGCCTTTCCAGATAATCTCCATTAACGCAAAGTATTTATTTCCAACTGACTCAACAGTAGGAAAGCACAGGAGGAATCAAGAAAGAAAGAACAGGAACTAGCAAATAAGGAGAGCCGTTGCCCTTGCCCTAAGCCTGAACGACCTGCAGAGCTGCTGGAAACCAGCTGGAAGGGGCACAAGAGGAGAGAGAGAGGCGGGAGAAGCGGCTCCTGCCAACCTTGGGGCTAGGGAGATGGGAAATCTCCACTACCTCAATGTGGCTTCACCCAAGATCTCAGCAAAGCCCTCAGAGACCCACATCAAGAAGCTCCTCCTGTGAATGAGGGTTGCCTGGGGATAAACTGTGGTGACAACCACCTCCAGAAGAGCTGCTAAGCCATCCCCTGTCCCTAGCTCAAACCGAGTCCTTACCCACAAGCACACACATAAAATAAGTGAAGTCTTTTGGAGCAGGAGCTGCCAGCTGCAATTTATCAGGCAGTGGGAACAGACAGCACATGACTGGAAGTGAGAGAGCGTTTGCAGGGGGAGGCAGAGGTGGAGGGAGCAGGAATCTCTGAGTTCTCCCAGGAAGACTGAGCTGAGAAGTGCCGGGGTTATTAATTATCTGCAGCTTTCATCCCTCCTACATTCTGCAAGGGAAAAAAAAAAAAAAAAAAAGTTGTCAGGGCAAAATGAAAATGGGCGGGAGAGAAAAAAGAGATGAAAAGAATAGAGGCAGCAAAAGGAGGAGCGGAGG
This sequence comes from Calidris pugnax, assembly GCF_001431845.1. Lineage (NCBI taxonomy): Eukaryota > Metazoa > Chordata > Aves > Charadriiformes > Scolopacidae > Calidris > Calidris pugnax. The sequence continues at coordinate 1,325,889 of NW_015090833.1, read as the reverse complement.
GTACGCTGGGACCAAGCTTTGCTGGAGAGAGGGGTGCCAGGACCACGAGAACACAGCGTTTGCTGATAAGGAGCTTTCTTGCCCATAGGGATCCTGTTAATTCCCCTAACATGCTGCAGCGGCCAAGGGGTGGGGTATTTTCCATTTGCCAGTATGATTACATCTGCTCTAGGAATTCTGCTCCCATGGCTCCCCCAGGCTGGGTGGGATTTTTCCATGCGCTTACAGATGAGGCTAAATCAACAAAATTCTCAAGTGTAGCCCTAACCTGCAGTAAAGGAAGAGACTGGGAAGGGCTGGAGCGCTAAACCCTGACCTTTGCTAATCCACAGGCAATAACTCCGGGCGAGAAGTATGCTGCAGGCAATGTCAGACTTTGCTCTCCCTATGGGCAGCATTTTTAACCTTAATAGCAGACGAGCTTTCCTGTCAACTTGTAGGCAGCAGCTGTGGGTCAGGGAGTTACTGCGGAGCTGTGAAGCTGTCAGCCGCCCTGTGAGCGATGGGGTTGCTCGCAGGACGATCCCAGCGGTGTCTGGTGGGAAGGCCACAGGGCTGGGACCTTCAGGAAGGCTGCGATGCGCTGCTGGTGTCTCAGGAGACCTCATTCAAAACAGCACCTCCCTTTGCTTACTTCTTCATTTCTAAAATGGGGATAATGAGGCTGAGACCTTGGAGATGTTACTATAAAAAACAACCACTGTGTAGCAACTGAAGTTGTTACTGCAGATGGGGAAGATGCTCCTGGTTCCAACCAAAATATGGATGTTCTCTGCAAATGCCTTTAATCATCTGTTAGCATCAGGACCCTTACGAGTCAGCCAGAGCCCCGCTTTTGGTTCAAGTTTTCTGGTCCCCAGTGTCACTCCTCACTCATAATGCAAATAGAGGCTGTCACCAAGCACCAGTTTTATGCAAAAACATGCCAGTTGCAGCACACAAAATGTCTCCTAGCTAAAAAAAATTAAATAGATAGTTGCAAAGATGAGTTAACACCTGCATGTAAATGCATCCTCAGCCCTCCCTCCTCCCTTCCTGCCCAGTCCCCATCATGGGGTAGCCACTGGCCCATGGCAGAGGCAGCAGTGATGCTTTCTGCTTCCCATTGGGAACACTGCTGCCCATGATCTGTCTGCATTGGCACATTCTCTTGCGGCAGGGAAGGGGTGCAGGGCCATTACGTTATAAACAAGAGGCAGATGGAGCGATCTGAGGGTGTCCTAGGGCTGGCTCCAGCAGGACACACGCAGTTCCCAGCTCTGCGCCGCCTAATGACAAAATCAAAGGCCTTCTCCCAGCTGGGAGCGTGGAGGCAGGACTCCCACTGGACACCCTGCAAGTTATAGTCCCTTCCCCCAGAATGCTTAAAACAGTAAGAAGAGAATCTGTGACAGATGAGCAGATGTGCCTTGCTCATGGGGCTCCAGGACACAGCAAGACCTGACCTGCTTTTAACCGTGCCCTGCCAGGGTATAATTGGCACCGCTGCCCTTTCCGTGCAGTTCCTGCTCCATCCAGGCAGGGGAAAAGATGGTGACTCGAGAAAGAAAATGACTCGAACAAGGCCTGGACCAAATCTGTGCTGATAGAATTGCTTCCCTGGTGCCAGATTCTGCAGACAAGGACTTGGCCTTCAGCTTTGAAAACTGACTGGCTCCTTTGTCCTACTATCTGCCTTGAAGCCTGGCTATAAATCTGGGGAACGGTTGTTTTCCTTTGGAACCTGCAACTGACTTCTCTTTAAGCAGAAAATAAACAACTGAGTCTGTCGCCTCTGAGTTATGGGGGGAGTTTAGAGGGCTGCAAGTGTGAAAAAGTTAATGGGCTAACACTCCAGTTAATCACTCTGAGCCCACAGTGGCAACCGGCTTTGGTTCTTTTGGAGGGCTCAGAGCACCACAGTCGGCTGTGCCAGGGCCACCCCCTGAGAGGTGGCCTGTTAGACCCGGCACGGTCACCCTACCAGGGGCTCGGCGGTGGCTGCAGCCTGGTTTCCAAGAGGTGCCTCTGGAGGATGCTAACATGTGCCTGCCTCTGCTCTTCGTGGCACGTGCTGGCCGGGCTGTGCAACCACCCAGGTTTTGCAATCCCACCCGTTGCAGCTCTCAGCCCCAGACGCAGAAGCTCAGAGGCTTTTTGGGCTCCTGTGGATTTGCAGGAATGGAGGGTGTGACAGGGAGAAAAAACACTGGGTGGCTTTCTTTTTTTAATATTAGCAAAGCCATCAGGGACCCTGGCGGCTAGCACGGTGCTGGCCATCGTGACATACAGAGCACAGGTAGTTCCCATCCATAAAGTAACAAGCAAGCACTTGATGGCAACGAGTTGCCCCGGGGGTGGATTCTCTCCTTCCCAAGCAACATTTTCCATGTGGCCCCTGCGTGCCCTCCTCGCGCGCAGGGCTCTGGAGACAGGCACGGCGGCGCTTTGGCCTCATTTCATAAGGAGTTTTTTATTATCTTTTTTTTTTTTTTTTTTTTTTTTTTTTTGCCGTGCAGCGTCTCTGACAGTGCTTGGGGGTGGCGCTGGTGGTTGTTTCTGGTTCTGGCTGATGTTAAGCAAAGGGCTAATGGGATCCATGTGACTCGGCTATTTCTCCGGAGGAAGAGCTCCTCCGCCGATGGGAGCCGAGCTGTCAGGGAGCCTGCCTGCAGTTTGTAACTCCCGGGGAGGCCGTGGCTGCCGGTGCCAGACACGCAGAGCCAGCGGTAATGCCTCCGGAGGCCGGCAGCTCGTTAACGTCCCTCTGCGTGGCTCCCCCGGAGAAGGTGCGTCACCGGGAGCTGTGGCTCTCTCGCCTTGCCCTGGGTGGGATTAGCGGCTTCCCGAGGAGCTGCGGTGGTTCAGAGCCAGGAAAGCATCCTTCTTCCCCTTTGGAGCTCCCCTTCGCAGGGCGCCCGTACCCCGCCACGCGTGTAACACACACGTGAGGAGCAGAGAGCACGCATTGCAGCTCTCCTAATCACGGGGGCTTGGCGGCGGCGGGGACGGGGAGCCGGGGGAGGAGGGCAGAGCAGGACTCGCTGCTGCCAGGCTCCGAGGAAGAGAACGTCTGCCTTTTAATCATGTCGACAAAGCGCCTTTGTGCGATGCTGCGTGGAGCCAGGCGCTGCCCCGTGCAGCTCAAGGCTGGAGGAAAGGAGGGGCAGCCCTTCCACCAGCTTCAGGAGCTTCAGCAGGGGTGATTTGCAGGAGAGACATTTACCTGAGCTGGTGTTGGCACAGCACAGCCTGACCTAGCAGCTACAATGCCCACAGCCTCCCTCCAGACAGCACCGAGGTCCTTTGCTCTCCCCAGAGACAGCCTAGTCCGGGAGCAGGAGATGAGCTGCTTTTACAGACGGGGCCAGTCAGTCTCTGCCTCTCCCCAAGAAGGAAAACAGTCTGGTTCCATCTCCCCCAGTGACTCCAGGAGCCACCCAGGCTGGACTAGGGGATGGAGTCAGGCAGACCCTGTTCTGTGAGATCTGGTCACTTTGCCGCTCACAGTCATAATTTCAGCCTCAGTTTCTGCAGGTCTCAGCTCCTCAGTGCTGAAACAAGAATAAATATTCATTTTGTTGCCCGGTTTGTCCGACTGGGTGGCAGGGTCCTGCCCCGTTAGCAGTGCTTGGGCACAGCAGGGCATTTATCCATCAGTGCTGGGAGGAAATGCGAGAGATACCCCAGCAGCAGGGGCAGTGGGGAGGCTGGAAGGAAGAGATACGTATTTCCAGATCTGGGATGGTGGCAGCTCCTGGGTGCCAGGGAGCTGCCTTCTAACCCCACCGTGTGTGCTCCACTCATGGTCCATAGGGCTTCACCAGGCAGCCCGCAAAATGCTTCCAAAAGCATTCCCAGACCCCACACTTTCAGGCATCCGCAAGGTCTGCGAGAGAGCCCGTCAGCTGGTGTGATGGGGAACTGGATCTCAGTCCTGCCAGTTCCTGGTAAAAAGGTTATAGTAGCAAAATGCCAGTTCTGTGGAGCCCTAGCCTTCCTAAATAGCACCTATTCTTCTTTTCATCACGCACGTGCCAAGCAGCAATAAGTTGGCCATGGTCCATGGACACTCTCAGAAGCCATGAGAGAAGTTTGAAAGCAAAATTTGCATCAGTCCAGCCCGAAGGAGGATGGCAAATGGGGCTTATGGACAATGTGCGTTTGCCCTTGCACACACGCCTCCTCTCATGCTGGTTTAGTGGGACCTGCTCCACGCTCCCAGCACAGAAAATGAAGCTGGTTTTTATACCTGATGCAAGACCCTGTTCAAGATGGGCTCATCTGGGTTCTGCCTGACATGATTCCTGCTCAGCACAGCCTGGTCAGTGCAGCCATCAGAGCACCCCCCCAGCCTACACCGGCTTCCCTCCTGAGGGATGCAGCTTTGCACAGAGCTAAGCACTAACGCCCGGGGCCTCCCCAATCAATAACTGCAAAGCAACAAGGGGGGAGAGAAGAAAATGTGTGGGATGGGGCATCTTTCCCACCAAGCTGTAAACTTCTCTTGACAAAGCCATGGCATTAGAAGGCATTGTTCTGCTCCTTCCCCTCCTCCCTGTCTGGCACTCTTTCCCAGGCAGCCCGGCACTGCTTGGTTACTTGTGAATGTTTATCCCCCTCTCAGGCCGAGTGTGAAACACTAATTGCTGTTGACACTTGCTGGGCTGGGATATTTATGCCCCCCACCTCCCCACCACACGCACGTTGGGTGCCAAAAACTCCCTTGGAAGTGGCAATAGTGAGTGCAAGGTCTGACCCTGCCCTCACCCACTCGCACCTCTTGGGCAAGAGTTGGACCTTGTCTCCTCTGCCCCTCTGCAGAGCACGTGGCAGTTCTGGCTGGGCTTCTCCCCACCTACACACACATCCTCTGGGCTGAGCTTTCCCTGGAGACCTTCCCTTGACCATCCAGAGCCAGGTGTTTGACCTGTGGATGTGCCCACACTTCTCTTTGGCTCCTATTTGGTGTAGAGCACATTTTTCTGGCACATGCAGAACCTCTGCTTGTGCTTCCCCGAGACTGATGGCACCTTAGGTCGCACACGAGGAGACACAGCTTTTCCCCCGTCCTGCCTATGCCCAGGAATGATGTTTGGCTTTGGATACAAGAGTGTTTTTGAACATCTCCATCCAGCCAGCTCCCACAGGGCTCCCCGTGTCTGGGGTCTGCAACCACAACTCAGCCCTGGTTGGAACTGAGTATTTCGAGTGTTTCTCCTACAGCCAGAAATGTCATCTGGGGATGACACACCGTGACAGAAGGGACAATGGTGATGGAGTGGATGGGGAGAGCACTGCAGTAGGACTGGGATTCAATGGGATGATGCCAGGGGGAGGAAACAGACACAGCTGAGGCAACGGGGCAGAAGAGGTAAGCCCCCTCTCGAAGCATAAGCATGGAAGGCGCTAGCCCCATCGCTTCACAGCCCTGCACTCAATCCATGAACAAAAAAGTCTTTCAGAGCCCTTTCAAGAGGAGCCAAGGGCAGCAGTTGGTGTCTGGAGGCAACACCCACAGCATGAGGGTGGCCGGGCTGCTGCTTGGGCTGGTCTCATTGTCTCCTTCAGAGACATTGTCCCCCCGCTAATGGTGAGGCCAGTCCCAGGAGGGCAGATGAGGCCTCCAGAGCAGGCCCCAAGGGATGTACTTTGCTGGGAAAGGTCTGTTTCTCAGCCACATGTCCGCACGACTGGCAATCCCCTTGGACACAGGAGATGCACTTGAAGCTGTGCCAGCTGCCCTCCAGTCCAGTTCTCTGGGGGCCAGCCAAGTGCAAGGAGCCTGCTTCTGCAGCGGAGAGGAGATGGGCAGCAGAGGCTGGGCAAGCAGGATGACCTCTGGGACCAGCAGCGCTGCCCAGGTCCATCCTGGCTGAAACAAAGGGGTGACAGCTCTTCCCGACCTCCCCGAGCTGCTGCCCGCCCTCCTGTCACCGAAACGGTTAAGTGCTTGCAGATGAAAGGCATCCTGGGGATAGGCGAAGTGTTATAAACAAATAAATAAAAGCTCTGTGTGCGAGAGAGAGAGAGAGAGAGAAAGGGGAGGGGAAGGGGGCTCCCGGGGAACGATGCAGCCTCATAAAAGGATGACGCATGCCCCGAGAGCGGTGGAAGGATGCCAGGGGATCTGGAAAACAGGTTCTCGGGAAATACACCCTCTTGCCGACTCCTTCTGAGGTAGGCAGGAGCAGGAGGTGGAGGGGCCCTGGCTGATGGGCTCCCTGCCCCTTTGGCTACCCCGGTGTGTGGTGGGGAGCCTCCCCAGCAAGCCTCAGCCTTTCTTTGCTGCCCGGAGCCCGAAGTTGCCCTATGCCTCCCGTTGTAGGATCCAACCGACCTGGATGCAGGAGAGCCCAAAACACTTCAAACAGCAGCTCAGCAGTGAGCAAAACGGCCTTTTCTCCACCACGGTGGATAAAGCCAAGCCCTTTCCCATCCAGCTGTGCCCTCAGTGCTGAGGTGCTAATCCCCAAGTGCCTGATTAAACCTTGAAACAATGACGATAATGACTCCGACTTCCTTCCCACCATTGTCTCCCTGCTCAGGGATGGGGAAATCTTCACCGAAATGCCTCTATAGGAGGTTTTTCTTTATGAGGCTGGTGCTTTGTTTTTCAGGAGTATCTCCCGGCCCATTGAAGATCCCCCAAGTCTGGGAGGGAGGAAGAACCGGAGCAGGGAGGATGTCAGCATCGCTGATCCCGGCTGGGACACAGCTGCATATCTTGGCAATATAAAGTGGACCTGGACACGGTGCATCTGCAGAACTCTGTGTGCAGACGAGCCTGGTGCGTCCATCTCTTCTTCTCCAAAATTAACAGAGAATATGTCCAGTAGCTAGAAATTACTCCCATCGGGGCCGGGAGGGGGGAGAAGAAGAGAGGTCAGGGAATTGTCGTGACATGTTCTCAGCTTTGTTCCTGTCAGTTCTGGTGTGGCTGTGTGTTTTTCTGAGGTGGCTCAGACCTGTGGCGCAGCTGGTGCAGGATCCAGCCACCAAGAACGGGCAGGATCAGGCTGCCAAAAAGGCTGGCGCGTGTAAACTGCTGCCAGCAGGTACCTGGGAGGGGAGGTTTCTCCCTGAGCCTTCTGAATCACCTCTTGTCTATTCACCCGTTAAGGCCAGATCCAGGGAATCTGTCTGAAGGGCTGAAAGACAAGGGGAGCGAATCCTGAAGCTCTCTGTGTTACCAGGCACCGGCTGAGCCTTGGCAACTGCCTGCCCGTCAGCTCTGCCCCTGCGGCAAACGCTGTGTAACACAACCCAGCTCAGGTTGCTGGCGCTGCCAGCTAAGCTAAACTGAATTAACCTGCATTTGCTGCTGAATAAGAGCACGCACACGCCGGTTCCCTGGGCTCGGCCGAGCAGGGGATTTATCTCACGGTGGCAATTTGAGTGCGGATCCGAGCCCCTCTCCTGCCTGCGGGACGTCAAGCTGGCGGAAAAGATGCAGAATGAAGATGCTGACAGCGTGTGGCACGGCTTTCCTCTTCCAGGCTCCCAAAGTGTGCCCGGAGAATTGCTGCGGGTAACGCGGGCGGGCACTGTGCCAGCCCCTGCAGAAACGCAGGCGGCGCTGGGGCCGTAACGCACCGGTTACGGCTCTTTGGAAGGAGAGGAGGAACTGGCTCCCCAGAGACAGAGCTGCCCCCAGTCTCTGCGAGCGCCTGCGGTAGCCTCACTGCTGCAAATTCCATGGGAAGGCCCGCGGAGCTGGGATTTACATCTTGGGGAAGCGGGGGTGGAGGGGGGGGGAAGAACTGGTTTTGCAGTTTAGTCCCTGGAGATGTGAGTTTAAGCCCTAGCACTGATGCTGACTCACTGCGTGCCCCCGGGCAAGTCCCCAAGCACCTCACATGTCAGTAAAATGAGAAGAATAATCATTTATAGGTCTGCATTGTCCGAGCTCTTTGGGCCGGGGACTTTTCCTTGCTCTGGATGAGCAGTGCCAGGCACAACAGGGGCCTGGTTTTGGACGGATGCCTGTAAGCCAAATAAATGCTGGAACGAGCTCCCAACCCTCTGCCCATGTGGCCCCGAGATTCCCAGCCCAAGAGGCTGCGGACTCTGAAATCAGGATGACATTGATGGGGGGGTGGGGTGGTTATTCATCGTTATTTAATGAGGACATTAAGCCGTGGTGTTCAGCCGCGGCCTGTGCGTTCGATGAGTCTTTGGGGAGTAATTGTGCTGAGAAATGCTTGCTCCTAGGGACGGACATTTGATGTATTAACTTTGGCAATACTTGCAAACCGTGTCATGCCAATAAGGCTATGGAGATTGAAAAAGAGCTGAACTGGAAAGGTGGGCGAGAGCGGAAAGTCCTGGAGACAATTGACAGAGACAGGGCAGGGGGAAGGTACCGGTGATTCCTCACTCCATCCAGATGACATCTCTTTAGGACTTAAGGAAAACTGACAGCCCACAAAAAAAAAAAAGAAAAGTCTTCCCTCTCTTCCAGCACCAGCGCCCTGAGAAGTCCTCAACAGAACCACAAATGAGCTGTAAAAGGCCTTTGTGTTAGAAGGGGTGGGATCAGCATCCGGAGCTCTGCCTCACTGCCCCACGCCATGATGCAAAACTCAAGGGCTGGCACCCACCTGCCTGTTGGTAGCTGCTGCAGAGCACCCCGTGTCCCTCCTGCCTGGTGGCCTGGGCTCTGGGACAGGACTGGAGACAGACTTTTGTCTGCTCACACTGGGGGAACAGAAACTTAACCCCTTCAGAAGCACCACCAGCCTTTCTGAAGTCACCCACTGCAGGGAGTCCAGCTGCTCCATGCCCTCCCTTCTCCCTGCCACCCCGATGGGCAGGCACCGATCTGCTGTCCTCCTGTGATTATTTTCATCACAAATTAGAAGTGGGTTAGCAAAACCCGTCCACATCCCCCTTAGAGAGCAGTAGCCTGTCCTTGCTGTTGATCTTGGCGGCCGTGGGAGCTTGCAGTATTTTTTCAGCTGCAGAGTTTGGGGTTTGCTCTTTCTGTCTTTATTTCCTTTTTCTTTTTTCTTTCTTTTTTTTTTTTCTTTTTTTTTTTTCTTTTTTTTTTTTCTTTTTTTTTTTTCTTTTTTTTTTTTCTTTTTTTTTTTTCTTTTTTTTTTTAAAGCCAGATTCGTATCGAGTTGTGTTATTCTGTATGCAAAGTGTAAACATCATCCCGGGTGCCAAAGGCAACACCACACACACACACACACAAGGAAACAAGGCAGAGGCAGCGTGTGGCAGGGCAGGCAGTGGGAGCCAAGGGCTGGAATATGCAGGCACCCAGGCTTCCCTCTGCTCCGGACATGAACTCCCTGACACGGAAACTGCCGCCACTGGGCCAGGACATGGTCACAGAGGTTGTCTCCTGCGTCTTCTCTTCTTCCTCTGCCCACTTCCCCATCCCCTGCCCATCACGGCAGGATCTGGTCGGGGCTCAGACAAGTGCACCGGGTGCACCCGGGTTGTTGACTCTGAAGCATAAGGAGGAACCACTTGTGATTAACCATTGCATTCCTGGATATTTTTGCTGAGACAGCAGCCTGCGTGGTCACGGTGGTGATCTGGCCTTCAGCAAGAACCAGTCCGAGGTCCTGGCTCCCTCCTGACCTCCATACGATCGTTCCATGCTCATGTTTCCATCTATAAAAAATTGCAGAAAATACCATGACGCTTCACCTTCCCTCTTGGATGCTGGCTCAGCTGAGCCCTCCACGCTCACCAGCAGGAGCTCTGGCTCACAGGTTGCCACCATTGCAGCAAAGCAAATCAAATCTTTATGCCCACTTAGAACAGGTTGTGTGCAGAGCAGGCTCTCAGCACGGGTGCAACTGTGTGCTCCAAACCCCCCCTGTGAATGCCCAGGGAGCTGGGTGGAGGTCAGCTGGGTGACCTGGGGGCTGCGAGGACCATGAGGACCATGAGCCACAGCTTTGGTCCCCACACTGCAGCTGCCTCTGCTTGCCTTCCTCACCCAGCCCTTTGAGGACCTGTCCCGTGACACGCCAATTACAATAAATTAGCAACGCCCGGTGCTGTGCTCAGGGTGGAACGCCCAGCCCTTGGGTGGATGTCTTAGAGACAAGCTCACCTCTATTAGTCCATCCTTCTATTTTCGCCTGGGGACTCGGGGACAGGCCCTGATGAGCCACACGCTTTTTCAAGCCGTCTCCTCAGATCAGCTGGAGACATCCAGAGCTTGAACTTCACCCAGAGTCTCACCGCTGGCACAAGGTGGAGATCCTAGGTGGTGGCTCACACCATGGAAGAAGGTGTGGGTCTGCAGGAGGATGGCCCTGTGCTTTTATGTCTGACTTTGGACTGGGGCCACAAATGAGGCTGGGTGGAAAAGCTGCACCTGAACAACCCAAAGTGCAAGGAAAATTCAGAGATCCTCGTCACACGGCTTGGGTGTCTCTGCAGCTCGGCTGACTTTGGACTGGGGCCACAAATGAGGCTGGGTGGAAAAGCTGCACCTGAACAACCCAAACATCCAGAGCTTGAACTTCACCCAGAGTCTCACCGCTGGCACAAGGTGGAGATCCTAGGTGGTGGCTCACACCATGGAAGAAGGTGTGGGTCTGCAGGCAGGACGGTCCTGTGCTTTTATGGCTGACTTTGGACTGGGGCCACAAATGAGGCTGGGTGGAAAAGCTGCACCTGAACAACCCAAAGTGCAAGGAAAATTCAGAGATCCTCGTCGCATGGCTTGGGGGTCTCTGCAGCTTTCTCAGCACGGGTGCAACTGTGTGCTCCAAACCCCCCCTGTGAATGCCCAGGGAGCTGGGTGGAGGTCAGCTGGGTGACCTGGGGGCTGCGAGGACCATGAGGACCATGAGCCACAGCTTTGGTCCCCACACTGCAGCTGCCTCTGCTTGCCTTCCTCACCCAGCCCTTTGAGGACCTGTCCCGTGACACGCCAATTACAATAAATTAGCAACGCCCGGTGCTGTGCTCAGGGTGGAACGCCCAGCCCTTGGGTGGATGTCTTAGAGACAAGCTCACCTCTATTACTCCATCCTTCTATTTTCGCCTGGGGACTCGGGGACAGGCCCTGATGAGCCACACGCTTTTTCAAGCCGTCTCCTCAAATCAGCTGGAGACATCCAGAGCTTGAACTTCACCCAGAGTCTCACCGCTGGCACAAGGTGGAGATCCTAGGTGGTGGCTCACACCATGGAAGAAGGTGTGGGTCTGCAGGAGGATGGCCCTGTGCTTTTATGTCTGACTTTGGACTGGGGCCACAAATGAGGCTGGGTGGAAAAGCTGCACCTGAACAACCCAAAGTGCAAGGAAAATTCAGAGATCCTCGTCACACGGCTTGGGTGTCTCTGCAGCTCGATGTTCCTCGTTGTGGTTTGCAAGGACATCCAAGGAGGAGTGGGAGGGGAAAAGGGGAAGGGGAAGGGAGAAGTGTGGCTGCAGGATGCTCCTGGTGCTCGGCTCTCTGTGGGCCATTTATGGTTTCAGGTAGAACTGTGTGTGTTCTGCTGCACTTTGAAAGCTGAACCTCGGAGAAAAATAGAGGTTTCAGCTGAGTTTGTTTCAAGTGGATTTACACAGTGGTCAGAGGGTTTAAAAATCCTAAGGTCGCAACCAAAACGCTCCCGTTGATATTCACAGCTCTGGTTACGATTTTCTCTGTTGCTCTTTGAGATGGCAGAGCTCTCAGCCTGGGACAGACAGTTCCCATGAGCATCTTCTGCTCTGGCCCGGGCAAGGACAAGGACATCTTTGTCATGAGAAAAACCACAGTGTCACCCCCCCACCCCTCCTCAGCTGGGACAGCTTTTGTCTCCCGTGCGTGGCTGCCGCTGCCTCTTCTCCCAGCCCACGCTCCTGCCTCCCTCCGGCCCCACCATGGCTGAAGCCACCCTGCAGGAGGACCTCTCTCCCTCTGCACAGATTTAGGCAACTTCAGGGCTGCTGATAGGGCAAAAAACATCTTTAAGGGCTTTGCATGCTCAACTCCACGCAGCAGCACGTTCTCCTTCCCCTTGCCCTCAGGTGCAAAAACCACAGTGTCACCCCCCCACCCCTCCTCAGCTGGGACAGCTTTTGTCTCCCGTGCGTGGCTGCCGCTGCCTCTTCTCCCAGCCCACGCTCCTGCCTCCCTCCGGCCCCACCATGGCTGAAGCCACCCTGCAGGAGGACTTCTCTCCCTCTGCACAGATTTAGGCAACTTCAGGGCTGCTGATAAGGGCGTAAAACATCTTTAAGGGCTTTGCATGCTCAACTCCACGCAGCAGCACGTTCTCCTTCCCCTTGCCCTCAGGTGCAACTCGTTAATTGGGTGTCCGTGCCCAGCCCCAGGTCCAACTCGTTAATTGGGTGTCCGTGCCCAGCCTCAGGTCGGATGGAGAGACGGATGGATGGATGGATTGATGGATGGATGGATGGGTGGATGGATGGATGGATGGATGGGTGGATGGATGGATGGATGGATGGGTGGATGGATGGATGGATGGATGGGTGGATGGATGGATGGATGGATGGGTGGATGGATGGATGGGTGGAGAGTTCCCACGGCTCCTGGCAGGTGAGGGTGGGATGGTGGTGGCCGTGCCGGGGCCGGAGGCCGAGGACACAGGTGCAGCCCAGCGAGGAACCCGGCCATTTCCGCCCTCCGCGGCGGCGGCGCCCGCCCCCGGCCTTTGTGCTGGGGGATGGAGGACAATTCCCCTTGTGTTAGGTCAGCCAGTCTGCCGGGAAGAAAGGCGCTTTGTTCAACAGATACTCAGAAAAAAAAAAAAAAAAAAAAGAGAGGAAAAAAAAAGAGAGAAAGCAGCCCAGCACCGCGTTTCCTCTCCGAAGCGGCAGGACCAGGGTGCTCCGTGAGCTGGTTAAAGCAGATGAGCCCCGATGCCAGGGTCCTGCCCAGCAGCCAGGCTGCAGAGGAAGGTTTGTCTCCAACAGGAGTAGCATAAGAACAAGTCTTGTGAGGAGAGGCTGAGGGAGCTGGGGGTGTTCAGCCTGGAGAAAAGGAGGCTGAGGGGAGACCTTCTCGCTCTCTACAGCTCCCTGAAAGGAGGGTGTAGCCAGGGGGGGTCAGTCTCTTCTCCCAAATCACAGGTGATAGGACAGGAGGGAATGCCTTCAAGTTGCACCAGGGGAGGTTCAGATTGGATATTAGGAAAAATTTTTACACTGCAAGGGTTATTGCACATTGGAATGGGCTGCCCAGGGAAAGCAGTTGAGGCACCATCCCTGGACGTATTCAAAAGACAGGTTGACACAGTGCTTAGTGACATGGTTTAGTGATGGTTTTGTTTGGCTTTTTTTTTTATGAGAGTTAGGTTGATGGTTGGACTAGATGATCTTAAAGCTCCCTTCCAACGTAGACAATTCTATGACTCTATGATTCTATGATCTACAACGCTTCTCCTTCTCTGGTCACCACTCAGCACAGCCATACTGCAGAGCCTGGCTGGGGAAGCAAGCCTGGCTCTCGGATCATAACCCGGCTACTGGGAGAGCCACAGATCCAGTCACATACTGGGAACGGGCAGTAGGTCCTAGCCCAGGGCCACGGTTCCACTGGGACTGGACGTCACCGGCTGCTTCAGGTTTCCTACCCATTAGTAATATCACTAATTACTCCGTGACCCGCTCCCCAGAGCTGGAGGCTGCTCCAGGCTGCCGATAGCTGGAAAATCAACAACCTTGGTGGTTTTGGCAGCTGGGTAGGCTTTGAGGAGAGAGCAGCACATGGGCAACAGGGCCCTGTCACCGAACATCAAACAAGAAGGGCCTTCCAGCACCTGGGATGTTTACAGTAATTACCAGCTCTATTCGGAAAGAGGGTTTTTATTTGTTGTAGTAGCCAGATAAACATCTCTGTATGAATGCATGCAAACAGGAGGGCAGATATATACACACCATATCCACAGATTTCACATGCTGCCTCAGTGAGACACTCTCTCTTGATGTTCACACACTCAGACACCTTGGATGTTACGCAAATTCTTATCAGAGAGTCAGGGAAGTCAGAAGGTCCCAGTTCCAGAAAGCGCTTAAACAGGCACTTAACTTAAAACACAGTCTTAAGTGCTTTGTTGAGTCTAAAAGCACTTAAGAAAATACTTAAATGCCATCTTACAGAAGGCTGCTCTCCAGAACTGCAGACAAATGGCGGCAGAGGTAGCAGAGAGGAAACTGTTTTGTTAATGTGGAAACTGAATTATTTATTTTGTCTGACTTCAAATGCTTTCCTCTCCTCTACCACCCGAGATGCTGAGAGCAAAGATCCTCTGACTTCCTGAGGATGCCAAACCCCTTACTATTTCTATTTGAAAAATCCAAGCTCCCACCCTCACCCCGGCGAGGGTGCCTCTCACTGTAAATAGCATTTGGGGAAAGATTCACTGTTTTGGTGCTGAATCTGGGTAAATGGGGCAAATGAAGCCTTCAGCAGTTTCTGTCCATTGTGGAGCTCTCTGTGAGGTCTGTGAAGGAAGGTTCTTGCACAGCTGCTTGTTTTCCAGGTGCTACAAAGGTTTGCCCAGTGGTTTTGCAGCCCTGGCTTATCTTGTCCCTAATTTGTGACATATTGGTTTGGTTTGGATTGGTTTGCCTAGTCCTCGACAAACTAATGCTCATTATTTTCCACCTGTACAATAAAGCCAATGTACCAAGAGCTACAGTGAGGAGGGACAGAGAAGGGCTGAAGGTAATTACTAAGATTGTCAGAAAGGTCATGCAAAAGTGACAGCATATATAACTCTGAGTACTCGAAAATCTGAAGCAGCAGAAGAGTCTTCCTTTGGCACGTGCTCTGTGGTGAGGAGTGTTTTGCAGGGAGATGGCTCTGAAACATGATGGTTCTGTCCATTGTGGAGCTCTCTGTGAGGTCTGTGAAGGAAGGTTCTTGCACAGCTGCTTGTTTTCCAGGTGCTACAAAGGTTTGCCCAGTGGTTTTGCAGCCCTGGCTTATCTTGTCCCTAATTTGTGACATATTGGTTTGGTTTGGATTGGTTTGCCTAGTCCTCGACAAACTAATGCTCATTATTTTCCACCTGTACAATAAAGCCAATGTACCAAGAGCTACAGTGAGGAGGGACAGAGAAGGGCTGAAGGTAATTACTAAGATTGTCAGAAAGGTCATGCAAAAGTGACAGCATATATAACTCTGAGTACTCGAAAATCTGAAGCAGCAGAAGAGTCTTCCTTTGGCACGTGCTCTGTGGTGAGGAGTGTTTTGCAGGGAGATGGCTCTGAAACATGATGGGCGGCTCTTCAAGGGGTATAAACTCAAACACAGTGGCATCAGTTCCTACCAGCAACACCATTTCAGCCCTCAGAAGTACCTTGGTGTCACACTGATGGAAATGCTGCTCGGAGCTGCATATGGAGGCAGCTACTTAAGGGGACAAGAGCTCAGAGAAGTTCCCTGTCAGCCAACGCTCAGGGCTATTCTAGTTTCTAGTTTCAGATCCTTAGCCAGCATCGATGCCCGTTCCCACCATACAAGTCCCTGGCGCTGATGGTTTTCGGTCTATGCTATTCTAGTTTCTAGTTTCAGATCCTTAGGCAGCATCGATGCCCGTTCCCACCATCAAGTCCCTGGTG
Organism: Calidris pugnax; assembly: GCF_001431845.1. Lineage (NCBI taxonomy): Eukaryota > Metazoa > Chordata > Aves > Charadriiformes > Scolopacidae > Calidris > Calidris pugnax. The sequence continues at coordinate 1,310,358 of NW_015090833.1, read as the reverse complement.
CTGATGGTTTTTGGTCTACTTCTAAAAAAACTTTAGCAAGAGAAGTTCTAGCACTTCCTCAAAATAGAGTTGCTCATAGACGAGGTCTCAGTAACAAGAGGTTCTTCTGCCCTTCACTGGAGATGTTTCCTTTCTTAATTTGAAACTTTGAGGAAAATTGGAAGCAGGAGGAATTTGATGAGGACTTTCCTAACCTCAAGACAAGCAACCCCTGGAGAGGTGATGGAAAAGGCACGGCACACCGGGGGAGCTCGGGGTGCTTAGCAAGGAGTTAAATTGCACAGAAATAATCAGCAAACAAGGGGATAATGGTGGGTTTGGTTGGTGTGTCCCCCCTCCTTCCTCTCCACCGCAAAGTATTCCACCTGCTAGCTCCAGCCATAAAGTCATTCCCGGGGCTGCAAGGAGCACTTGTAAAATCAACAGGGCTTATCGGACCTAAACTTGGGTAAATACTCGGACAATCACTCCCCTTGTGCTTTCATCCCGGGACTGTGTTAGAAGCCAACGGGCTCCATAATGTACCCGTAAAGATGAAGTTTCTCAGCGGCACAAACCTTATCCCAGAGCCCAGTGCTCCCAGTCAATCAGACTGGTGCCACTGCTGGTGTGTGGGTCTGACCCATGGTGGAGATGCCCCGTGCATCCTTCCGTGCTTCTCAAAAGCGGAGCCACTGCAGGTCCCTGTCCCACAGAGGAGCTGGTTGGGGAAGGAGAGAGGTGTTAGTAGGTGCCTCCATGGAAATGATGGAGGTCGCAGCCAAGGGTGCAGGACCTTGAGGCTGGCTTTGTCCTCTGAATCACAGTGGAGCTCTGCCACTCGGCTGCCTTGGCTATGGAGGGTGAGGTGACCTGTGCCAACACCCCGTGTGGCCACTCCAGAGCTGGAAGGGTGGGGAATGGGGCTGACAGTGCAGAGGGGCTGCTCTTTTGAGAGGCTGCTGCCTTTCTCCATCACTCCCTGCAGGCGATCTGTGCGTTTGGCTGCGTACATCCCACACCAGGGCTTACTCCAGAACCTAAACATCTGTGCTCGCTCCTCCGGCTCTATTCGGAGTATTCATGCCATGAGGGGATGTCAAGGGTGGAAACATCTGGGAGAGGACGGAGCGAGTCCACAGAGCCTGGAAAAGGAGGAAGGTGATGTGGAACAGATGGGGAGAAAAGGCTGGGGATCCAGGTCTGGAAGGGCCAGGCGAGGGGTGCGTGCCTGCGCGCACATGTCTGCGATCGCTCTGTAGCTTCTCCCTGAGAGAACCAGATTTGCTCCATACCTGCCACCCAGGAGGAAGCTGCCCTCCCGCAGCCAGCCCTGCCAGGTGGGGATTTGGGAGCGGGGGCTGTTTGGCCAAAAAAGGCACGTTTCTGGGAGCAACTCATGCCACCGCTGGAAAAGAAAGACGGCTTTGTGGGTGAGCAGCCGCCGCACGTGCCGGGCTCAGCCGGCCCCTGGAAAGCTCCAGGAAGACATCTGGGTGCTCTCCTCAGGCAAATTGGGGAGATGAGCTCCATCCTGGCTGCGGTTGGCTCTGGCTGAGGGACACGCTTAGCAGCTGGACGGAGTGCCCTGCTTCTGGGCAGCAATCATCTGGTCGGTGACTGGCCCGGACTGGCGTCAGCAAGGGGAGCCGCGTGTTCCCGAGCAGCCCTGGTTTGTTTGCAGGGCTCCCAGACAGGGTTGCAAAACGCGGCGAGGTCTGGCTTGGGTTCTGGCAGGGAAGAGATGAGGACAAAGGAGAGGAGGACTCTGCACCTCCTGCAGGGAGTGGGATGCTTACGGAGCGGGGAACACGCACTTTAATTGTCGGTCCCACTTGCAGATTCCGTGTCCCTTCCACAGCTCCGGGAGCCCAGTCTGTGCTGGTTTTAGCTGTACTTATTCTGCAGACCTAAGACTGCATTTCTCATTCTAACCAAAATGCTTCCCTCCTCCTCAGGACTTCCTTATGACCTTTGTGCCTTCCCTCAAACTTAAGTGTGATTTAAGAAAGCATCCAGTGTAACACCAGGGAGCAACTCTGCGCCTTCCCAGGGGCTTCACTGCGGCTCCTGGAGGGGCTTTCCTGTCTGTTGGCATCCCCATTTCCCTGTGGGAATAAAATGCAGCCTTGCAACACAGCACAGGTTCCTATAGGATTGCCTGGCAGCCAGAATCCTGGCTCCGTTGCCCTTTTCTTTTGGGTGCTGGCCAAAGACCAGCTGAACTGAGGCCAAAGAGCCGGGGCTGAGAGAGGACCCTCCATCAGAGAGAGGGAGAGAAGCTGAGCAGTGCCAAAGCAGCAGCACCTTTGGGATTACTGAGAGGCTGCTCCCCCTGAGCAAAACCGGTAATGGAGGGTCCCTCCAGGCCGAGCAGGATCAAGTCAGGACAAAATGTGCTTCTTTAATTGCAGGTGAAACCACAGGGCTGCAAAGGATCAATACCAGGGGTCAGAGGAGGCAGGTCAGAGCTAAGAGCTAAGACTGTTCCTCTCTACGAGCAAAGAGCCAGCTTTCCTTTCCCAGCTGGAGCATCACCTCTAATTGCAACCCCGAAGCCACCAAAGAGCACGGCCAGGGGAGCTCTGCTGCACCAGGGCTCGTATTGTCAGAGGAATGGCCTCCTTCGTATCCACCAAGCCCAAATGTCAGAGCCAAGTGCAAGCCAGTAGAGAGGCAGCAATCCAGACACTTGAATTTGCGCTCTGTTACAAATTACACACACCCAAACGAGGCAGGGCCTCCGCTCTTTGAAAATCTATCCCCGAGTGTTTATTATAGAAACCAGTTGCCCTCTTTTTGTTGACAGCCAAATTGCAAAGGGCTGTTGGAGCCGTAAGGTCCGCGCAGCGCCGCGGCCCCAGCCGAAACACCCGCCGAACTCCCCTCCCTGCATCCAGCAGCACGGAGCCCTCATTAGGTCCTGCTGGGATTTGAACCTCACGCTCCAGAAAGTCGAGCCGTTTGGGGCGCGAGGCTAAAACCACCCCCTCCAGCACCACAGAAAACTCTCACTATAGAGAAAAAACGCTTCGGATTAATATGGGCAGCAAGCTGCTGAGTTCCCAAACGTTTGCAGTGCCAGAAAGAACACAGACGGTAATAATTAAATAAGAGAGGCGATGCGAGTTCCCTTTTATCCCAGCAATGCTAGCCAGCCACATTTTTCTCTGCCTCCATTGCCTTCAGCTACCTGACTGCTAAGGCTCAGAGATACGTGTCTCCCCTGAGCGTGAGACTGAGGGTTATCTCGGGAAGGATTTTCCTGGAAGCATTTTTGGGTTAAAACAGCAACGACGGCCCTCCCGAGGTGAGCCCTGCGCCGCGGGGCTCTGACATTAAATGGCTTTGCACCAGGGCTGATAGAAGGGGGGGTCCTGGTGCTCTGTCCCTTGCACAGACGTAGCACCTGGATGTTTGCTGGCCCCAAGGCCCGGGCGGGCACACAAAGCCCCCGGGTTATCACGGGCAGGGAGTCAGCGAGGTCGGTTCCTGGCCGTGCCGCTGCCTCACCGCGTGAGTCACTGCCCTTCTATCTGTCCCCTGCCTTTCCCACTGGTGAAAAGGGACCCGATAACCACAGGTGTGTTTATGGGATTTAACTCCAGGGTGACCACAAAGTTCTGCCGGAAGAGTAGGGAAACCCAAAGCTGGAACTTAGCCCTGGGTGGGCTCTCCCTCGCTTGCATCTGCCTGGGTTTTGTTAAAAAAAGCATCAAGGGGAGCCAACACTTGGTCTGAGCGGGCCAGTAGCCAGTGAAACGGCACAGCTAGTGGCACAGAGCTCTCTCGGGGGGGTATTTTCTTTATCCCCGGGCACCACGAGCTGGGCTGCATGACCTAGGCCAGCAGCAATGCCTTTAAGCAAGCCCTCCTGGCCGTCATCTTCCTCCTGCCTTTCCACGAGGAAGATAATTTATCCCAGTGCATCCAGCAGAGCCGGATAGGAACACCCCGGAGCGGCTCAAGCAGCCAAACTCCTGCTGCCCTTCTCGGCTTATCCTTGGCTGGGGAATCATCCAGAGCAGGGCGGTGGCACGGAGGGAGGTGAAGCAACTTGCCCAGGGGCCAGGGGCCGAGCGTGGCACAGCCTCCCCCCGCAGGTGGCCAGCTCAGCCCGGGCGCTTCGCCGCATCTCCCTGGGGAGCAGGCACCCATCCCACGGGCCACATCCCTGACCTCGCTGGGGCTGGGTGAGGAAATGGGGCCATTTCCCACAGCAGGGAGCCCTGCACACCTGCACGGCACACCCCACGCTCCGCCGGGCAGGGCTGCCTCCCCCGCCATCCTGCTAACCCAGGTGCAGACCCCAACCTTCCCCTTTCCAGGGGAAACACAGAGCCCCTGCCCCATCCCAGCCCCATCCCATCCCAGCCCCATCCCAACCAGGCTCTGGGATCTCTCTTCCCTCCTCTGCGACTTGGGAGTCTCTCTCCCCCTCTCCCCCCCCCAAGCTTTGCTGGTGTCTGCTTGCTGACTGAAGCTGTCATTATCAGCTCAATAAATCTCTGGCGCGGGTTTTATTGAATCACTGCCTGAGGGGGAACAAGCCTGTAAAGGTTGAGGAGAGCAGAGCTTTCCCACGCCTAAGACACGCTGCCGGAGCTCTTGCACACATTCCGGGCCTGCCAGCCCTCCGCAAATGTTTGGACAGCCTTGAACAAATAACACACCTTTAAAGAGGCCAGCATGAAATTTTTCCTCACCACCCAGCCCCCCTCCCACCGCCGCGTCCCCCTCCCTCCGCCTT
>NW_015090833.1:1291489-1299335 GCF_001431845.1 Calidris pugnax | reverse complement strand
GTGCGTTTGGCTGCGTACATCCCACACCAGGGCTTACTCCAGAACCTAAACATCTGTGCTCGCTCCTCCGGCTCTATTCGGAGTATTCATGCCATGAGGGGATGTCAAGGGTGGAAACATCTGGGAGAGGACGGAGCGAGTCCACAGAGCCTGGAAAAGGAGGAAGGTGATGCTGAACAGATGGGGAGAAAAGGCTGGGGATCCAGGTCTGGAAGGGCCAGGCGAGGGGTGCGTGCCTGTGCGCACATGTCTGCGATCGCTCTGTAGCTTCTCCCTGAGAGAACCAGATTTGCTCCATACCTGCCACCCAGGAGGAAGCTGCCCTCCCGCAGCCAGCCCTGCCAGGTGGGGATTTGGGAGCGGGGGCTGTTTGGCCAAAAAAGGCACGTTTCTGGGAGCAACTCATGCCACCGCTGGAAAAGAAAGACGCCTTTGTGGGCAAGCAGCCGCCGCACGTGCCGGGCTCAGCCGGCCCCTGGAAAGCTCCAGGAAGACATCTGGGTGCTCTCCTCAGGCAAATTGGGGAGATGAGCTCCATCCTGGCTGCGGTTGGCTCTGGCTGAGGGACACGCTTAGCAGCTGGACGGAGTGCCCTGCTTCTGGGCAGCAATCATCTGGTCGGTGACTGGCCCGGACTGGCGTCAGCAAGGGGAGCCGCGTGTTCCCGAGCAGCCCTGGTTTGTTTGCAGGGCTCCCAGACAGGGTTGCAAAACGCGGCGAGGTCTGGCTTGGGTTCTGGCAGGGAAGAGATGAGGACAAAGGAGAGGAGGACTCTGCACCTCCTGCCGGGAGTGGGATGCTTACGGAGCGGGGAACACGCACTTTATTTGTCGGTCCCACTTGCAGATTCCGTGTCCCTTCCACAGCTCCGGGAGCCCAGTCTGTGCTGGTTTTAGCTGTACTTATTCTGCAGACCTGAGACTGCATTTCTCATTCTAACCAAAATGCTTCCCTCCTCCTCAGGACCTCCTCATGACCTTTGTGCCTTCCCTCAAACTTAAGTGTGATTTAAGAAAGCATCCAGTGTAACACCAGGGAGCAACTCTGCGCCTTCCCAGGGGCTTCACTGCGGCTCCTGGAGGGGCTTTCCTGTCTGTTGGCATCCCCATTTCCCTGTGGGAATAAAATGCAGCCTTGCAACACAGCACAGGTTCCTATAGGATTGCCTGGCAGCCAGAATCCTGGCTCCGTTGCCCTTTTCTTTTGGGTGCTGGCCAAAGACCAGCTGAACTGAGGCCAAAGAGCCGGGGCTGAGAGAGGACCCTCCATCAGAGAGAGGGAGAGAAGCTGAGCAGTGCCAAAGCAGCAGCACCTTTGGGATTACTGAGAGGCTGCTCCCCCTGAGCAAAACCGGTAATGGAGGGTCCCTCCAGGCCGAGCAGGATCAAGTCAGGACAAAATGTGCTTCTTTAATTGCAGGTGAAACCACAGGGCTGCAGAGGATCAATACCAGGGGTCAGAGGAGGCAGGTCAGAGCTAAGAGCTAAGACTGTTCCTCTCTACGAGCAAAGAGCCAGCTTTCCTTTCCCAGCTGGAGCATCACCTCTAATTGCAACCCCGAAGCCACCAAAGAGCACGGCCAGGGGAGCTCTGCTGCACCAGGGCTCGTATTGTCAGAGGAATGGCCTCCTTCGTATCCACCAAGCCCAAATGTCAGAGCCAAGTGCAAGCCAGTAGAGAGGCAGCAATCCAGACACTTGAATTTGCGCTCTGTTACAAATTACACACACCCAAACGAGGCAGGGCCTCCGCTCTTTGAAAATCTATCCCCGAGTGTTTATTATAGAAACCAGTTGCCCTCTTTTTGTTGACAGCCAAATTGCAAAGGGCTGTTGGAGCCGTAAGGTCCGCGCAGCGCCGCGGCCCCAGCCGAAACACCCGCCGAACTCCCCTCCCTGCATCCAGCATCACGGAGCCCTCATTAGGTCCTGCTGGGATTTGAACCTCACGCTCCAGAAAGTCGAGCCGTTTGGGGCGCGAGGCTAAAACCACCCCCTCCAGCACCACAGAAAACTCTCACTATAGAGAAAAAACGCTTCGGATTAATATGGGCAGCAAGCTGCTGAGTTCCCAAACGTTTGCAGTGCCAGAAAGAACACAGACGGTAATAATTAAATAAGAGAGGCGATGCGAGTTCCCTTTTATCCCAGCAATGCTAGCCAGCCACATTTTTCTCTGCCTCCATTGCCTTCAGCTACCTGACTGCTAAGGCTCAGAGATACGTGTCTCCCCTGAGCGTGAGACTGAGGGTTATCTCGGGAAGGATTTTCCTGGAAGCATTTTTGGGTTAAAACAGCAACGACGGCCCTCCCGAGGTGAGCCCTGCGCCGCGGGGCTCTGACATTAAATGGCTTTGCACCAGGGCTGATAGAAGGGGGGGTCCTGGTGGTGTGTCCCTCACACAGACGTAGCACCTGGATGTTTGCTGGCCCCAAGGCCCGGGCGGGCACACAAAGCCCCCGGGTTATCACGGGCAGGGAGTCAGCGAGGTCGGTTCCTGGCCGTGCCGCTGCCTCACCGCGTGAGTCACTGCCCTTCTATCTGTCCCCTGCCTTTCCCACTGGTGAAAAGGGACCCGATAACCACAGGTGTGTTTATGGGATTTAACTCCAGGGTGACCACAAAGTTCTGCCGGAAGAGTAGGGAAACCCAAAGCTGGAACTTAGCCCTGGGTGGGCTCTCCCTCGCTTGCATCTGCCTGGGTTTTGTTAAAAAAAGCATCAAGGGGAGCCAACACTTGGTCTGAGCGGGCCAGTAGCCAGTGAAACGGCACAGCTAGTGGCACAGAGCTCTCTCGGGGGGGTATTTTCTTTATCCCCGGGCACCACGAGCTGGGCTGCATGACCTAGGCCAGCAGCAATGCCTTTAAGCAAGCCCTCCTGGCCGTCATCTTCCTCCTGCCTTTCCACGAGGAAGATAATTTATCCCAGTGCATCCAGCAGAGCCGGATAGGAACACCCCGGAGCGGCTCAAGCAGCCAAACTCCTGCTGCCCTCCTCAGCTTATCCTTGGCTGAAGCTGGAACTTAGCCCTGGGTGGGCTCTCCCTCGCTTGCATCTGCCTGGGTTTTGTTAAAAAAAGCATCAAGGGGAGCCAACACTTGGTCTGAGCGGGCCAGTAGCCAGTGAAACGGCACAGCTAGTGGCACAGAGCTCTCTCGGGGGGGTATTTTCTTTATCCCCGGGCACCACGAGCTGGGCTGCATGACCTAGGCCAGCAGCAATGCCTTTAAGCAAGCCCTCCTGGCCGTCATCTTCCTCCTGCCTTTCCACGAGGAAGATAATTTATCCCAGTGCATCCAGCAGAGCCGGATAGGAACACCCCGGAGCGGCTCAAGCAGCCAAACTCCTGCTGCCCTCCTCAGCTTATCCTTGGCTGGGCTGGGGAATCATCCAGAGCAGGGCGGTGGCACGGAGGGAGGTGAAGCAACTTGCCCAGGGGCCAGGGGCCGAGCGTGGCACAGCCTCCCCCCGCAGGTGGCCAGCTCAGCCCGGGCGCTTCGCCCCGTCTCCCTGGGGAGCAGGCACCCATCCCACGGGCCACATCCCTGACCTCGATGGGGCTGGGCAAGGAAACGGGGCCATTTCCCACAGCAGGGGAGCCCTGCACACCTGCACGGCACACCCCACGCTCCGCCGGGCAGGGCTGCCTCCCCCGCCATCCTGCTAACCCAGGTGCAGACCCCAACCTTCCCCTTTCCAGGGGAAACGCAGAGCCCCTGCCCCATCCCAGCCCCATCCCATCCCAGCCCCATCCCAACCAGGCTCTGGGATCTCTCTTCCCTCCTCTGCGACTTGGGAGTCTCTCTCCCCCTCTCCCCCCCCCAAGCTTTGCTGGTGTCTGCTTGCTGACTGAAGCTGTCATTATCAGCTCAATAAATCTCTGGCGCGGGTTTTATTGAATCACTGCCTGAGGGGGAACAAGCCTGTAAAGGTTGAGGAGAGCAGAGCTTTCCCACGCCTAAGACACGCTGCCGGAGCTCTTGCACACATTCCGGGCCTGCCAGCCCTCCGCAAATGTTTGGACAGCCTTGAACAAATAACACACCTTTAAAGAGGCCAGCATGAAATTTTTCCTCACCACCCAGCCACCCTCCCACCGCCGCGTCCCCCTCCCTCCGCCTTTCCCCCCCCTCGCCGAGCTCTGTGTGTGTGTCTCGTGTGTGTGTGTGTGTGTGTGTGTGCACGCGGGTGTGTGCGTGCGTGTTTATTTTAGGCTTGTCTTCCCCTTTTGTGTTTAGGTTGAGCAGTTCGTGGCTGCGTTCCAGCCCTGTTTTGTGGGAGGAATTCTGGCCTGGGCTGGGGCGCTCGCCGGAGCGCTGACTCCGGGCGGCGGTGGTGGGGATTGGGAATGGAGGGGGGGAAAAGGGGGGGCCGGGATGGGATAGAGTGTGGAAAAGGGAGGAGGAGGAGGTTTGGCTTTTCCTCCTGCCCAGATTTCCTTCAGCAGGTAGAAAGCAGCCAGCAGGGATTTTCTGCTGACGGCGTGCCAGGCTGCGGCGGTAACCTCCGGACGCTGAGATTTTTCCACCCGGGGCCCGTCTCCTGGTGTGAGGTTCCAGTGACACTCTGCCGGGCCTGGCACGCTCCTCTTACCCGCAGAACTCCTCTAATTAATGCCGTGCCTTCCTTCCCACAGCCCTGCCGATGTGTCTTGACCCTGACCTGAAAGGAACTTCCCCCGGGGGTGGGGGGGCAGGAGGGTCTGCGGGTGGAGGTGGAGGCAGTTCCCCCGGGATGCAGCGATGCTGGGGTTGTCCAAATGGCCTCGGGAAGGGTGCTGAGCTCCAAAAGCTTTCTCGGAGACAGCCCCCGGGATGCAGGCAGCTCGCTTTCGCCTGGAGCAAGAAGAGATCCAAGTTTGCTCGGGGGGTCTGGAAAGCAGCTTCAGCAGCTGGGCCAAGGCGGAGGAAGAAAAACACGGATGTAGCAGCCACATCCAGCTGGGAAAAGCACGGCGTGGCTCACTCCGGGCTCAGTCGGGGAGGTTTTTCCTGAGTTTTCCTGAGAAAAATAAACGGAGTCTCTCGCCGAGCTTTTCCCCGCATCCCGGCACAGCCGGCTGCCGCAGGAAATCTGGCAGGGAGCAGGGAACCCTGGAAGTGCTCAGGCTTCATCCCAGTCTGTGGTAGGGAAGCACAGCAGGAGCACAGGTCCCTGTTTTCCCTTTCAGCAGGATGGAAGGAGGCTGCTGGTGTTTCCCCGTCACGGTGTGTGCGAGGGGATGGGGCCAGGAGAGGACCATGCCATGCCACGGGCATAATAGGAACATGTTTGTGGGGCAAAAGAGAAACTTGGAAAGGATTAACAGACCAGACAGCTGCCTGCCTGCTGAGTTCTGGGAATGTAAAACACTGCAGCCATCTCAACAGCTCCTAAAATTCCCCCTGACTCGTTTCCTGTTGCTGCTTTCCCAATGCTGAAAAGGCTCGGGCTCCCGTGGATAAAAAAAGTTGGAGAGAATCCAGAATTTAGATTTCTGCCTACTCCATCTTTCCTGTCAACGGATCATTAAATAAGAAGCAGAAACGTTGTATTCACCATACGCTCATCACCAAAGAGCTAAGTGAAAATCCTGCTTTAGGAAACAAGTGACAATTAGTTTGATGGTTCCACGCTCCTTAGGTTGTGTCCTCCAACTTCACCGAGTCGTTGCACACACGAGGTAGCGAGGCACCAAGGTGAGAGAGGAGGGAGGGTACCAAGGGGAGAGTGTAAAGGGAGGGTAGAAAGAGCTGGAAATATGAAAATTTAGCTCTCTTTGGGGAAATAAAAGCACGGAACTCATCCTCACACGAAACACGGATGCTGCAAGTCACAGTGGCAAAAAGCAAGCTGGTGCACGTACCAGTTGCCAACCCCACCTTGGCCAGGCTGGTGAAAAGGGAAGAGGCTAAACACCAAAGTGCAGAAGAGCGTTGGCTGACGGGTAGAAAGAGCCAGGGCCAGATGGCAGGGGGCAAAGCAGTTGAGGAAAGAGTCATGTGGGAGGCAGGGACCGGGATATCTGCTCCTGGAGCAGAGGGCTGGCCGGGAGCCGTTGGAGCCAGGGCACCATCAGGGGAGAACGAAGGTTGAGGTACATGGGCAGAGCACGACGCAGAGCTCGGGCCAAAGTTCATTGCCACCACACTCATAAACCGCGGATAAGGAAGCCCAGAAAATCTCTGAAATGGATTTGGGTTCCTCTGAAACGGATTTAGGTTCCTCTGAAACAGATTTAGGTTCCACTGAAATGTCCCCCATTTGCTCCGCGGTGGCTTTTATGGCCCGTCCACCTCAGGGTGCTGTCACAGCCCGGCCGGGTCCTGCCGTGGGGGACGGTATCCACCCGGGCTGCCGGGGTTACGCCGTGGATTTACACGGTGCCCGGGCTGCCCCACCCCACGGGCGGCACGCAGCCACACGCCTGGCACGGGGCTGGAGCCTGTGCCACGCACCACGCACCGCGCTCCCGCTGCGTGTGTCTCTGAAATGGATTTGGGTTCCTCTGAAACGGATTTAGGTTCCTCTGAAACAGATTTAGGTTCCACTGAAATGTCCCCCATTTGCTCCGCGGTGGCTTTTATGGCCCGTCCACCTCAGGGTGCTGTCACAGCCCGGCCGGGTCCTGCCGTGGGGGACGGTATCCACCCGGGCTGCCGGGGTTACGCCGTGGATTTACACGGTGCCCGGGCTGCCCCACCCCACGGGCGGCACGCAGCCACACGCCTGGCACGGGGCTGGAGCCTGTGCCACGCACCACGCACCGCGCTCCCGCTGCGTGTGCCCCGTCCCGGGGTGTGTGTGCCCCGTCCCACACTGTGTGTGCCTCATCCCAGGCTGTGCGTGCCCCGTCCTGGGGTGTGTGTGCCCCATCCTGGGCTTCATGTGCTCCATCCCAGGCTGTGTGTGCCCCATTCTGGGCTTCATGTGCCCCATCCCAGGCTGCGTGTGCCCCATCCCAGGGTATGTGTGCCCTATCCCGGGGTGTGTGTGCCCCATCCCAGGCTGCGTGTGCCCCATTCTGGGGTGTGAGTGCTCCATTCTGGGGTGTGTGTGCCCCATCCCAGGCTGTGTGCGCCCCATTCTGGGCTGTGTATGCCCCATCCTGGGCTTTGTGTGCCCCATTCTGAGCTGCGTGTGCCCTGTCCCAGGCTGTGTGTGCCCCATCCCGGTGTGTGTGCCCCATTCTGGGCTTCATGTGTCCCATCCAGGGCTGTGTGTGCCCCATCCTGACCTGTGTGTGCCCCATTCTGGGCTGTGTGTGCCCCATCCCAGGCTGTCTGTGCCTGCCATGCACTCCCTGCTCCATTCACCTCACCCCTGTGGCACACCAGAGCCATGTGTGCCTTTGCACCTCTCCACACCACATGTGTGTATCACTACAGCCACATGTGGGGGTGTAGCCACATGTGTGTCCTCCTGTGTCATGCAGGGCTGACAGGCTCTTCTCCACACCGACTTCTAAGAGATTTGTGTAAAGAAACCTAATGCCAAGAGCTGGGACCCTGAGCAACAACCCTGCTGGGGATGGTTGTGCCACCAGCGATGCTCATGCTGGACCAGGAGTGTCCTCACTGCAGTGGCTCCCCGGACAAGGACCAGAAGTGACGTTCTCCCAGGCAAGGGCTGGCTACAGGGCTCCCAGAGGTGCTGGCCTTCTCTCTCACCCCTCACTTGATGAGCCACGGTACCCAGCTGCTCTCTGCTTTGCTCCTTTTTAAACCTTGCACAGTGCTCTGACTCCCAGACTGCTTTTTTCAGAGCAGGGAACACACTGCCCTCCTCCTCCTCCTTTCCATATCAAGTCCAGTGGACACTGGTCTTCACTGGCAAGTGCTGAGATTCTGCCAGAAGTTCTGTTT
>NW_015090833.1:1278454-1291473 GCF_001431845.1 Calidris pugnax | reverse complement strand
AGCTCTGTGTGTGTGTCTCGTGTGTGTGTGTGTGTGTGTGTGTGCACGCGGGTGTGTGCGTGCGTGTTTATTTTAGGCTTGTCTTCCCCTTTTGTGTTTAGGTTGAGCAGTTTGTGGCTGCGTTCCAGCCCTGTTTTGTGGGAGGAATTCTGGCCTGGGCTGGGGCGCTCGCCGGAGCGCTGACTCCGGGCGGCGGTGGTGGGGATTGGGAATGGAGGGGGGGAAAAGGGGGGGCCGGGATGGGATAGAGTGTGGAAAAGGGAGGAGGAGGAGGTTTGGCTTTTCCTCCTGCCCAGATTTCCTTCAGCAGGTAGAAAGCAGCCAGCAGGGATTTTCTGCTGACGGCGTGCCAGGCTGCGGCGGTAACCTCCGGACGCTGAGATTTTTCCACCCGGGGCCCGTCTCCTGGTGTGAGGTTCCAGTGACACTCTGCCGGGCCTGGCACGCTCCTCTTACCCGCAGAACTCCTCTAATTAATGCCGTGCCTTCCTTCCCACAGCCCTGCCGATGTGTCTTGACCCTGACCTGAAAGGAACTTCCCCCGGGGGTGGGGGGGCAGGAGGGTCTGCGGGTGGAGGTGGAGGCAGTTCCCCCGGGATGCAGCGATGCTGGGGTTGTCCAAATGGCCTCGGGAAGGGTGCTGAGCTCCAAAAGCTTTCTCGGAGACAGCCCCCGGGATGCAGGCAGCTCGCTTTCGCCTGGAGCAAGGAGAGATCCAAGTTTGCTCGGGGGGTCTGGAAAGCAGCTTCAGCAGCTGGGCCAAGGCGGAGGAAGAAAAACACGGATGTAGCAGCCACATCCAGCTGGGAAAAGCACGGCGTGGCTCACTCCGGGCTCAGTCGGGGAGGTTTTTCCTGAGCTTTCCTGAGAAAAATAAACGGAGTCTCTCGCCGAGCTTTTCCCCGCATCCCGGCACAGCCGGCTGCCGCAGGAAATCTGGCAGGGAGCAGGGAACCCTGGAAGTGCTCAGGCTTCATCCCAGTCTGTGGTAGGGAAGCACAGCAGGAGCACAGGTCCCTGTTTTCCCTTTCAGCAGGATGGAAGGAGGCTGCTGGTGTTTCCCCGTCACGGTGTGTGCGAGGGGATGGGGCCAGGAGAGGACCATGCCATGCCACGGGCATAATAGGAACATGTTTGTGGGGCAAAAGAGAAACTTGGAAAGGATTAACAGACCAGACAGCTGCCTGCCTGCTGAGTTCTGGGAATGTAAAACACTGCAGCCATCTCAACAGCTCCTAAAATTCCCCCTGACTCGTTTCCTGTTGCTGCTTTCCCAATGCTGAAAAGGCTCGGGCTCCCGTGGATAAAAAAAGTTGGAGAGAATCCAGAATTTAGATTTCTGCCTACTCCATCTTTCCTGTCAACGGATCATTAAATAAGAAGCAGAAACGTTGTATTCACCATACGCTCATCACCAAAGAGCTAAGTGAAAATCCTGCTTTAGGAAACAAGTGACAATTAGTTTGATGGTTCCACGCTCCTTAGGTTGTGTCCTCCAACTTCACCGAGTCGTTGCACACACGAGGTAGCGAGGCACCAAGGTGAGAGAGGAGGGAGGGTACCAAGGGGAGAGTGTAAAGGGAGGGTAGAAAGAGCTGGAAATATGAAAATTTAGCTCTCTTTGGGGAAATAAAAGCACGGAACTCATCCTCACACGAAACACGGATGCTGCAAGTCACAGTGGCAAAAAGCAAGCTGGTGCACGTACCAGTTGCCAACCCCACCTTGGCCAGGCTGGTGAAAAGGGAAGAGGCTAAACACCAAAGTGCAGAAGAGCGTTGGCTGACGGGTAGAAAGAGCCAGGGCCAGATGGCAGGGGGCAAAGCAGTTGAGGAAAGAGTCATGTGGGAGGCAGGGACCGGGATATCTGCTCCTGGAGCAGAGGGCTGGCCGGGAGCCGTTGGAGCCAGGGCACCATCAGGGGAGAACGAAGGTTGAGGTACATGGGCAGAGCACGACGCAGAGCTCGGGACAAAGTTCATTGCCACCACACTCATAAACGGCGGATAAGGAAGCCCAGAAAATCTCTGAAATGGATTTGGGTTCCTCTGAAACGGATTTAGGTTCCTCTGAAACAGATTTAGGTTCCACTGAAATGTCCCCCATTTGCTCCGCGGTGGCTTTTATGGCCCGTCCACCTCAGGGTGCTGTCACAGCCCGGCCGGGTCCTGCCGTGGGGGACGGTATCCACCCGGGCTGCCGGGGTTACGCCGTGGATTTACACGGTGCCCGGGCTGCCCCACCCCACGGGCGGCACGCAGCCACACGCCTGGCACGGGGCTGGAGCCTGTGCCACGCACCACGCACCGCGCTCCCGCTGCGTGTGCCCCGTCCCGGGGTGTGTGTGCCCCGTCCTGGGGTGTGTGTGCCCCATCCTGGGCTTCATGTGCTCCATCCCAGGCTGTGTGTGCCCCATTCTGGGCTTCGTGTGCCCCATCCCAGGCTGCGTGTGCCCCATCCCAGGGTATGTGTGCCCTATCCCGGGGTGTGTGTGCCCTATCCCGGGGTGTGTGTGCCCCATCCCAGGCTGCATGTGCCCCATTCTGGGGTGTGAGTGCTCCATTCTGGGCTGTGTGTGCCCCATCCCAGGCTGCGTGTGCCCCATCCCAGGCTGTGTGCGCCCCATTCTGGGCTGTGTATGCCCCATCCTGGGCTTTGTGTGCCCCATTCTGAGCTGCGTGTGCCCTGTCCCAGGCTGTGTGTGCCCCATCCCGGTGTGTGTGCCCCATTCTGGGCTTCATGTGTCCCATCCCAGGCTGTGTTCGCCCCATTCTGGGCTGTGTATGCCCCATCCTGGGCTTTGTGTGCCCCATTCTGAGCTGCGTGTGCCCTGTCCCAGGCTGTGTGTGCCCCATCCCGGTGTGTGTGCCCCATTCTGGGCTTCATGTGTCCCATCCAGGGCTGTGTGTGCCCCATCCTGACCTGTGTGTGCCCCATTCTGGGCTGTGTGTGCCCCATCCCAGGCTGTCTGTGCCTGCCATGCACTCCCTGCTCCATTCACCTCACCCCTGTGGCACACCAGAGCCATGTGTGCCTTTGCACCTCTCCACACCACATGTGTGTATCACTACAGCCACATGTGGGGGTGTAGCCACATGTGTGTCCTCCTGTGTCATGCAGGGCTGACAGGCTCTTCTCCACACCGACTTCTAAGAGATTTGTGTAAAGAAACCTAATGCCAAGAGCTGGGACCCTGAGCAACAACCCTGCTGGGGATGGTTGTGCCACCAGCGATGCTCATGCTGGACCAGGAGTGTCCTCACTGCAGTGGCTCCCCGGACAAGGACCAGAAGTGACGTTCTCCCAGGCAAGGGCTGGCTACAGGGCTCCCAGAGGTGCTGGCCTTCTCTCTCACCCCTCACTTGATGAGCCACGGTACCCAGCTGCTCTCTGCTTTGCTCCTTTTTAAACCTTGCACAGTGCTCTGACTCCCAGACTGCTTTTTTCAGAGCAGGGAACACACTGCCCTCCTCCTCCTCCTTTCCATATCAAGTCCAGTGGACACTGGTCTTCACTGGCAAGTGCTGAGATTCTGCCAGAAGTTCTGTTTCACCTCTTAAGCCTCTCTAGAGGACAAGGCACGTGAATTACTGGGGACAAGGGGGTTAATTCTCCCTCTGCCAGCACATGCAGCTTTTAAGTTGCTTTTGAGTGATGCTGCTGAGGGGCGGTTGGGCTTCTTCCTTCTGAGCCCAGGGTTTGGAGCATCCCAGAAACCACCCTGGGCAGAAACTCCAAGGTTCAGACAAGGTCTCAGCCTGGTTAACTGGTGCAGCTGCCCCCAAAAAAAGCACAGGAACCACTAATTTACAACAGGAGGCAGACAAAATCGTCTGTTTACTCTCAAGCCTTAAATTGTCTGTTAGCAAAGTGCAGACCACAAAATGGGTGGCCCCTTTCCTGGAGAAACTGTGAAAACCTGCTTAGTTCCTGCACCAGTAAAGCAAACAAACAAACATGACCCGGAGCTGGGTTCCAGCCTCTCACCAGGACGGGGAGAGCATCTGAAAACAAACTAAGAAAGCCCTGCCTTGCTGATAAGAACCAGCCAGGGCAACAAACTGATGGGAGAACCCAGAGATGCAATTAGGAATTTGAAATGTTTTAAACAAAGGGCAAAAGCAATCAGCAGAAGGTAATTAAAATGGATTAAACGGAGCAAAATCATCTGAGCAAAACGCTGGGAACCGGTCCAGCCAGGCAGGGTAGATAACCACGTGAAATGTGTGCTCGGAGTTCCTGCATTAATATTACTTTGCACTTCTGCAAATCTTTGAGGACCTCGGAGCAGTCTGCAAGCAATTAAACCTCACAACACCCCAGGGAAGCAGAGGTTATTGCACGCACTTACAAGGTGGCTGTACAGAGAGGGTAGAAGTGATTTATGCCGGGCCCACATGGCAAGTTAGAGACAGAGTGGGAAATAAACCCAGGAGCCCTAAGTCCTTAGCAGTTTGTTTTACCGGCGAGGCGGAGGGATGGTGCCATCTGAAGGGAGTATTTTGGCTTCCTCAGCGGGCATGGCGTGAGTTCATTCCTCTTGAGCTGTCTTGCCTATTTTTAGCACCGAAGTTTATATCAGGAATGACAAATTTGGCATTCACGCGCGGATGTGGCCAGGACAGGAGCAGCTTGCAACAATAAAATCTTAAACACACCGTGGCTGCCTCTTCCTCTCCCCTTCCGTGAGCTCGGTGCAGTGCTCCCAGCAGGAACCAGCCCGGCGTGGCCACCAGGAGCCAGGCACCGCTTGCCCGGGGTTAAGAGTAGGGGGGGACCCACTGGAGACACTTGTGTGGAAGGTTTTGACATTTAACAGTAACAAACAGATATAAGCGAAGAGAGGTACGTTTTGCTTGTCCTTGGGAAATAGAAAATATCCATCTTATATCTGTATTTATAAAACAAACTCCTGTCGTTGGGAAATAAATCAGGTTTTTGGGATACTGGCTGATGCATTCACTCCAAGGGCTTAACTTCAGAAAATAAAAGAAGGGATAGAAAAAAAAGAAAAAAAAAAAAAAAATCAGGCTTCCCTTTTTCCCCTGGGAGAGGGTAAAGAGGTCTGCTTTGCCAGGGTTCTCTGCTCTGCCTGCTTTGGGCTTTATTTCTTCGGGGACAGGCTCTTTGAAGGATGGGGATGGGGAAAGAGGCATCTCCTCCAGCCCCTCCCGTCGCTGGGGCCAGCTCGCTGCCTTCTTCTTAGAAGTCATTTGTTTAATTGCTTGTCATTTTTATTTCGACACACCTGCTGAAATGGAGGGCTGGGCAGTGTCCGGGCTGTTGGGAAGAGGAGATTAGACAGCAATTAAAGGGAGGGGGGGGCTCCTACTTTGGCCTCTTGGGAGCCCGGGTGAAACAGGGGATGGATCAATCCTGGGGGCTGAGGCCGGTGCCTGGTGCTGCCCCTGCGTGTGCTGAGCCTTGTGCAGGGCTGGAGAGTTTCAGCTCCCCATTCCTTGAGTACCTTGAGGGACACAGAGATGTGAATCTCCCTTCCCTTTGAAGATAGCTACCGCTATTTGCATCCAGCTCTTTTAAGCATTCACCTCCCCTGCCTGGGCCTATTACACCTCGTGTTGTGCTGCCCCTGCGTGTGCTGAGCCTTGTGCAGGGCTGGAGAGTTTCAGCTCCCCATTCCTTGAGTACCTTGAGGGACACAGAGATGTGAATCTCCCTTCCCTTTGAAGATAGCTACCGCTATTTGCATCCAGCTCTTTTAAGCATTCACCTCCCCTGCCTGGGCCTATTACACCTCGTGTTCCCAGTCAGAGATTGATGCCTCTGGCCTCTGTTTGTTGCTCTCCAGGCTGCAGCACACGCAGCTGAGCGTGCCCGGGGTTGTGCAAGCTGTTTAAAACCCCACAGATGGAGGGGCACCACGGCAAGAGAGCAGACCGAAGAGTTAGCATCCTCATCCTGCATCCCACGGGTACCCAGATGCCTCCAGGAGCCATAAAAGTGCAGGGTCCCAGTTGCACAGGTCTGTAGAGCCCTGCAGTCAGGGGTCCAGGGGGAACAGACCCTCAGGAACACATCCTCCAACATCTGAAGGGGCTACAGGAGAGCTGGGGAGGGACTCTTTGTCAGAAGTGCAGTGACAGGACAAGGGGTAAGGGTTTTAAATGGGAAGAGGGGAGATTTAGATGAGATACCAGAAAGAAATTCTTTGCTGTGAGGGTGGTGAGGCACTGGAACAGGTTGCCCAGAGAAGCTGTGGCTGCCCCATCCCTGGAGGGGTTCAAGGCCAGGCTGGATGGGGCTTGGAGCAACCTGGTCTGGTGGGAGGTGTCCCTGCCCAAGGCAGGGGGGTTGGAACTTGACAATCTTTAAGGTCCCTTCCAACTCTAACCATTCTGTGATTCCAAGATGTAGGAATTCCCTCGAGCAGCCGAGCAGGGCTCGGACAGGACACATTTCACTTATCCAACTCTAACCATTCTATGATTCCAAGATGTAGGAATTCCCTCAAGCAGCCGAGCTTGATCACCTCGGTGCTTTGGTTTCCACGTAAAACTCTCCGTGTGGGATTGCTGAGCACAAGGCAGGCAGTGAGCAGCTGGGATTAGACAGGGCAAAGATTAGACGCTCGTATGCCATTGCCAGGATTAGGCACTCGCTTGAATAACAAGGAAACATCCAGTTACAGTAAGCAGGATGAAGCATCGTGCTTGGGGCACAAACTAATCCAGCACTGTCTGTGTGTAGGAAGGCGTTTTGCTGGAGGGCAGTAGGTTATCCAGGAAAAGGCTGCTGTTCTGAAAAGGGTATTTTAGGGGCACTCCGTCCTCACAGGAGTGACTGGGGCTGCTCCCTGTCAGAGATAGGAGGCTGTGCTGAACAGACCATTAGTCTTATCCAGCCCAGCAGCTCCCTGTGTTTTGGCTGGAGCCTGCCGATAGGAATTAGCGGCCGCGCAATGTTTGTTCTCACAAAGCAGGAGGGGAGGCTGACCGAGAAAGAAACACAGAGCAAGAGAAAGAAAAAAAAAAAATAAAATAAAATAGCAAGGGAGAGAAGGAAGGAAGGGGAGGGGATGTGTGCAAACACATAAATACACATCGCGCTTTCGGGATGAGCCGGGCACGATGGAGAAGTCTCCCCCCTCCCCTCCCCGGCTCCATCCCACACTGAGATTTCATCGCCAACGTTTTTGGGAAGGGGGATGTGCCCGGCTGTGAGGAGACCTTGGCAGGTCTAAGAGCCAAGTGGGTGCTGCATCCCCGGCGTGTGCTGTGGGAGCGATGGGGAGGGAGGGGAGAGCGGGGCAAGGAGCGAGCAGAGGAGGAGGAGGAGGAGGAGGAGGTGGGGTGAGCGGGGAGGCTGACGAGGTTGCTCCTCTGACACACGACAGCAGCTCCAGCACCCGGCTGCGTGGGTGGCAGCGCGGGCTGCGTGCCTGGCTTGCCTTTCCCAGGCACGAAGCAGCCAGCCTGCCGCACAAAGAAAGTGGTCATTATGTGAGAGCTGCTCCCACCTCGCCCTCCCCGCTCCCCTCCCTGCCCCAGCGCTCACAGCTCCTCTTTCAGCGCCTCTGCAAAGCACTCCAGCCACCCCATTCGTTAGTCCCTTTGCACTGGTAGGGGATGGGATGGGGTGGGATGGTACAGTGCCGGCGGCCGGGAGGGGGCAGCGGGGACGGCGGCGGGACCGGCTGACCGGGACCGGTGTGTGTGTGTGAGTGAGGGATGCCCAGGGTGGAGGATGCTGCCCCCGCCCCTTTGTTCGGTGCCGGAGGGAGCGAGGGGGCAAAATGGCGACCCCCCTTCCCTTCCTCCTTCCCCTGTCTCCAACTCGGTAGCGCTGGCTTTGTGTGTGCCGGGATGGGGTGGGGTGGGATGGGATGGGATGGTACAGGATGGGACAGGATGAGATGGGATGGGGTGGGATAGGATGGGATGGGATGATATGGCATAGCATGGGTAGAAATGGGATGGGATGGCATGACATGGTACGGTACAGGATGGGGTGGGATGGGATGGGATGAGATGAGATGAGATGAGATGAGATGAGATGAGATGGCATGGGTAGAAATGGGATGGGATGGCATGACATGGTGTGGTACAGGATGGGTTGAGATGGAATGGGATGGCACGCCCCTCCCTGCCCCAGCGCTCACAGCTCCTCCTTCAGTGCCTCTGCAAAGCACTCCAGCCACCCCATTCGTTAGTCCCTTTGCACTGGTAGGGGATGGGATGGGGTGGGATGGTACAGGATGGGATGGGGTGGAATGGGATGGGGAGGGATGGGGTGGAACGGGATGGGATGGTACAGGATGGGATGGGGTGGGATGGTACAGGATGGGATGGGGTGGAATGGGATGGGGAGGGATGGGGTGGAACGGGATGGGATGGTACAGGATGGGATGGGGTGGGATGGTACAGGATGGGATGGGGTGGAATGGGATGGGGAGGGATGGGGTGGAACGGGATGGGATGGTACAGGATGGGATGGGGTGGGATGGTACAGGATGGGATGGGGTGGAATGGGATGGGGAGGGATGGGGTGGAACGGGATGGGATGGTACAGGATGGGATGGGGTGGGATGGTACAGGATGGGATGGGGTGGAATGGGATGGGGAGGGATGGGGTGGAACGGGATGGGATGGTACAGGATGGGATGGGGTGGGATGGTACAGGATGGGATGGGGTGGAATGGGATGGGGAGGGATGGGGTGGAACGGGATGGGATGGTACAGGATGGGATGGGGTGGGATGGTACAGGATGGTACAGGATGGGACAGTGGCTGGGCAGCCCAACAAGGAACACAACATCATTTATTCCCAACACCATTAATTCCCAACAGAGGACCCAAGCCTGCTCAGGAGAAGGTATCAGGGCAGAGGACACTTTGCTGGGAGCATCAGTGATCCGGCCAGAAGTTCTGCTGAGGGATAGTGCTTTCCAGTCAATGTACAAACTGGTATAACCTTGCCACCTCGGCACTAAGGTGAGGACAAGAAGTCCAAGCCAGGGGTAAACAGTGCGTCTGGCTTACAGGACACTGAATACAAATGTTTTCAGGATGGCCGGGTGAGGTTAGAGCCTCCACGGTTAGTTCAGTGTGTGGGTTTTAAATAAACTTCACCCTCCAGATTACAGCCTGTCTGTAACTGCCAAGTGTGGGTTCACTTTGGGTAACGCATTTTTCGCGTTCGTCCTCAAGTCCCCTGTTTGCCAGATGCTCCTCGTTGAAAGCGGGGTGCGGGGTTGTCCGAGCGGTAGCGTGGTGGCTCTGAAAGCTTTGGCTGTCTCTGCCAGCCTTGGGAGAGAGCCTGTTTTCAAGGTATCGATTGGATAATATAGGTCAGATTTAGTCATTATGCAGAGGGATCAATCACACCAACCAGGCTCAGCACAACTTTAATCAGTGTGACAAAATCAGAGGTGAGGGGGAGTTTGAGGCTGGCTTTGCCCTAGATTTTTTTTCTCTCCTTTTTCTCCAGCTCTGCTCCCACCAGTTGGTAAAACAGGATATAAGATGAAGCAGCAAAATGCTTTGGGTTTCTTAGTGTTATAGCACTGGATGGGCAGGAAAGGTCCGAGGGTTCCTCTTCCTCCACAGCCTCTGAAATGAATCCCAGTTACTGCACGAGGAGACTTGGATTCTTAAAACAAAGGGATTGCTCAAATTCCCTTCTTTGTGCTGCTTGAGGATGGGAATGCCACCCCCTTTGTCCTCTGAAGGATCAGACCTGAGAATCTGGGCTTTTGGGAGGGCACTGTAGCAAGACCCAAGACCTGAGACCCGAGAGGCGTGTTCCATCACACACGCTCCCTTGGCAGCCATGGAGGGATTTTTTCAGCCCGGGGTTCCTGGAAAAGGCTTGTGCCGTAGGGTCTTTCCCTCTTTCCCTGTTGCTCTAGCCAGGAGCATATATCCTACGGGGCCTCTGGGAGCGAGCACTGAGCCAGGCAGACACGAGCGAGCTCCAAACCACAGGCTTTGTGGCCTCAGTGAGCACAGCGCCAAGCAACAGACCGCGCAGATGTGCTCTCGGAGGGACACACGCTCCTCATGTAGTTCACACTCTGCTCAGCGTGCTCCTGGAGGAAATGACTCTTAAAATTGCACGAGGAGCAACTGAATCCCCCTTCCACCTCCCCTTCGCGATTTTCTGCTCCAGCTCTGCCAGGCTGATGGGTGAAAAGCCCTCGGAGGAGGGAACCAGATTCTTTTCGGTGGTTGCCAGTGAGAGGACAAGGGGCAATGGGCACAAGTTGGAACATAAAGGGTTCCACTTGAATATGAGGAAGGACTTTTTCACGGTGAGGGTGACAGAGCCCTGGAAGAGGCTGCCCAGGGAGAGTGTGGAGTCCCCTTCTCTGGAGATTTTCAAGGCCCGCCTGGATGCTCCTGAGTAACATGCTCTGACAAGCTCTGGGTGGTCCTGCTTTAGCAGAGGAGTTGGACTAGATGATCTCTATGGTCCCTTCCAACTCTAAAAATTCAGTGAAATTCAGTGAAAAAAAATCCCCACTCCTGCACGTTAGCCCAGGATGTGCAGCTCTGGAGACATGTAATTTCCAGGCTCCTTGAGGAGAAAGGCCCCGTTTCCACGTAGTCCCCGTGCAGAAGAGCACTGGTGGGAGACAGCACGTTTCCTTTGCATGGGGCTTATCGTCCCCATTGCTTTCCTGCCCCTCCCTGTCTGGCTGGCAGGCTACCTGGACTGCAAGCAGAGATGGTATCGCACAGGAGGCTGATAAGGGCAATGGGGATGTGGCAATCAATGGCCAGAACCTCCCCTTTAATCGGCTCTGGTAGGACTGCCCATTGGCAAACAGATTGACGTGTTTTGCAGGCTTCCCCCGCACCCTGGCTGCCTCCCTTTCTCCTCTGAAATAGGGTACTTGAGCCATTCATTTCCCTTGGAAAGCTCCAAGCAGGTGACTCATGCCATGTACCTTGACTTCTCTTTTTGCACCTCCAAGCCTGATGCTCTCTTTCTCCCTCTTTTTTTTTCTCTCTTTCTTTCTTTTTTTTTTTTATTTTTTATGGCTGGAATTTGTCCCCTCCGCTTTGACCCTGACACAGACAAACACCACCCCGTGACCCTGCCTTTGCTGGTGATTTTATGGGAGGTCAACTCCTTTCTGCACGCTCGGAACGTGGATAAGAAGTGTGGTGGTGGGGTGGGGGGGTCCCCCTGCCTGATTTCAAGGAGGAACTGGCCGTTTCTGAGGAGCAGTCGTGTAACAGAGCAGCTCCCCCAGCTCTCACCCTCCTGGGCCAGAGCTTGCCCAAAGGCTGATGCCTCTTTGGTTGCATGTATGAAACGGGCAGGCAGCTGTGGTCCATTTCCCAGCACACACGTGTCCTTCTGATGGAGAAAGGGGATTTCTGGGGCTGCTAATGGGCTCCGTGATGGGCAGAGGGACAGAGACCCCACTCTCATCCCAGGAGGTGACCTCTTTTGCAGCAAGGCTTCAGCTGGAAAAGCTTCTCCTCTGCCTTTGGTTCTTGTTCTGCACACAAAGGTTCAGCTCGGGTACTCAGTGCTGTCAACCCAACACATCTCCCCAGTCCTCGGACAACACTTTACACAGGTTTTGTTTTTTTTCTTTTTCTTGCAGTCTTTACAGTATTTCTGGAAATAAATACATTTCCCTGCTTTAGATGGCAAACAGTTGGCAGCCTGTAGAAAGCTCTGCTAATGCCACCGCTGTCAGGCTTGTTTCATTGTATTTAACGTGACTTAGCTGAGGAGAACTAGAAAATGGAGGGGCAAAATGGGTCTTGGATGAGTAAATAACTATATTTGAGGCATCTCACCTTCAGGAACAGCTCAGGGATGGCCACGGTTGTCATTTACAAACTCTAAGAAATCAGTCTGATATTAATTGAAAGAGCATATGCAGAACTAAAAACTGCTGCCATGGAAGTCTGTCTCAGATTTATGGTCCCTCTTACATTAGCTAGTTAAAAAAGTAGTACAAACATTTAAACACCAGTGGCAGTAAAGATAAAAATGTAAGCTCGATTAGATAAAGAATAAAGATATGTGTTTTGCATTTACACCTGGACCATAACCTTTGTTTGCTTCAAGTTAAGGCTACTCAAGTGCACAAGTATTAAAGCAGAGATTTCCTGGAGGCCCAAACACCTCCCAGTGTAAATGAACTTTTGGGGTGTGGGTGCACGGTCCCTTTGAGAACAACCCCAGGGTTTGTGGCTTCCCTCCAGGGGGAGGAGAAGGGGCAGAAAGGAGGACGTGAGGTCTCTTTGGGCCAGAGCCAGAGGCGTTGGAGGGAGACCTTCTCAGCAGGGAATTCCACCAAGCCATGGGGATGGTGTCCTCCAGCAGAACTTGGGGACAGGGACGCTTTTGGGAGGAGCTGTTAGCTCTGACAGACTCTCTGCTGCAAGGCAATGGGGTCGTTAATGAAGTCTGTGGGGTCGTTAATGAAATCTGTGGAGAGAAATGCTGAGGAAGAAGCAAGGCGCGGGTTGGATCTCCAGCCCGTGACGGCAGTGATGTTGGTGTCACCGCTCCCCAGGAGCCCGGGGAGGGTGATAAGAGGCACAGGACCTCCCGGGGGGGAAGGTGTGGGTTATCACACGCCTGGAGCCGTGGCAAGGTGGGGGCAAAGAGCACTTCCCTTCAGATCCACATCACAGCCCGCCGGGCGCGAAGCTGAGGTCGCGTCGGGCTCCGCACCCACGTAGCAATCTCCTGCCTGCGCTGATGAGCAATTAGCCGTGTCCTCCCCTCTGTCATCACCACAGCTACTGGAACAACCAGCCAAGCCCGGCTCAGACCCACGTTCTGACAGGTCTGGTGTCCCTCCTCTCTGCCAAGACCAGGTGCCAGAAGAGGGACAGACCCCAGCACCCCCTTTCACAATGGATGCCGTTGCCACCTGCCCCGCAGAACCCCCCCATTTTTTGGCTCCATCCTCTGTTGACACCGAGGTTAAATTAGTGCAGCTCCGTGGGGCTTGGTGGCACTGCCCGCCTCTGAGACACGTGTCAAGGGCAGGGAGAAGCAGGGCCTTGGGGACACGGTGGCACATG
>NW_015090833.1:1278236-1278444 GCF_001431845.1 Calidris pugnax | reverse complement strand
TTTTTTTTTTTTTTTTTTTTTTTTTTTTTTTTTCGCACACGTCAACTGAGCAGATTCCATTTTAATGTCACGCCTGTGCGGTGGTGGTGGTGGTGGTGGTGGTGCATTCCTTTGAGCGTTGCCATGTGAGGCCAGGATGGTATTTGGCTGTGGTTAAAGCGCTTTATCAGTTTCTGAAGTCATTTTGTAAATAGCGGCGGCCAAGAAG
>NW_015090833.1:1266336-1278226 GCF_001431845.1 Calidris pugnax | reverse complement strand
GGGGGGGGGAAGAAGGGAGAAAAATAAAAGCAGGAAGAAAAAGGGCTTTGTTAATTTTAATAGGGTGTGTTATGTTCCTCCTTCATCTCCCAGATATGCCACACTTGGCGATGACAACCCTGCTTTATGGAGACCTCGCTCTCCCCTGCTTCCCCCCCCTTCCCCTTCGCCACCCCCCCTCCTTTAATCCTAGTTAAAAATCCCACACTGCATAGCAGAGAATAACTCGCATTGCGCTGCTGGCAGGCCAGGGTAAAACGCGGCTCTGTTTTCATCACGGAAAAGCCTCCGGGCGCATATTTTTGTAATTAGGCTTTTTTTTTTTTTTTTTCCTGCTCGGCAGTTTTTGCAGCTGTGATGACACTTGGGTGTCGCCCCCCGGTTTCTCACGCTCTCCCTTGCCAAGGCGGGGAGCCCTGGGCCGTGGCCAGCCCCGAGGTCGCCCGGCTGGCGGCCCCCGCACGCGCGGGGCAGGAGGTGCTTTGGAAGGGTGGAAACAGGCCACGGTTCCTCCCCAAGGTCAATGCTTAACACCCGTGCTCGTTCAGCCCGGGCTGGTGGCAGGGAATGGGGTGGCAAGATGAAGGAGGGGGTGCTTCAGAGCTGGGGGGCTTTTCTCCCTCCTCTGCCTCGGGGCGCGCTCCCACTCCTCCCTTTCTTTCCAGCCAAGAAGAGCTTTCCTCTTCCCCTTCCATCCACTTCCCCCGCCAGCCCCTGGCTTTTAAGCAGGTTTTTCTTAGCCCGGGGAGCCCCTGGGGAGCTTTTCCTCTCCGCCTGCCCTGGGATGAGGAAGGAGGAGGAGATGGGGGCTAGGAGGAGGGAGAGGAACCTTCCTCCCCGCCAGCTCCCAGCTCCGGGAAATGGCAGGGGTGAGCTGGACACAGACGGGCTCCTGCCTCCCATCCCTCTGTCTGTCTGTCTGTCTGTCCGTCCGTCCGCCCGCGCTCCCTCTCCCCCTCCGCTGCCGGCCCGGAAACCTCCCTCCAGCTGTGGCTTATTAAAGCCGGAATGTCTCTGCGGGACCGGGGAGAGCCAGAAGGATCATTAATAACAACTAACTATGCTGCCTTGCGTGCCAGCCCGGGCCTGAAACAGCAGCTCCCACACAAGAGGCAAGAAACATGTCCCTCCCCTCCAGCCCAACAGCACGGCTTTGTGGCTGAGCATCCCCCTCCCCAGCCCCACTGCTGGTCCCTGAGCCCCCTTCCCATCCCGGGGCAAGGCAGATGGATGTGGTCCATCCTTCCAGAGCTGAGAGCACGATGGGGATCCCTTCATGGGGATCCCTTCGCTGGGATCCTACACCCATTAAATGCGAGAGATGAAATCTGGTAGGAGTCTGACCCCTCTCCTCTCACCCTCCCCCAGGGGTAGGAGCTGACCTGAGCGATGCCTCTGGAGCAGCAAAGCCTCTGAGAGGTTGCCTTTTCCATCCTAAGAAGTGCTTTAGCCCCAAAGCTTGGGCTCTGCCCTCAGATATTGACCTACCAAGTGATCACAGGAAAGGAAACTCATTTCTGGCCTCAGTTTCTCCTCTGCCTTGTTTATTTATTAGTGCATTATTTGGAGGAGGGATGGTCTCCCTCTACTTGCAGGGGCCCTGACTGTGTTCCTCACCTCTACCAGAATTACCATTCAGTAGTGGTCATAAATCATAGAATCACAGAATGGTTAGAGTTGGAAGGGACCTTAATGATCATCCAGTTCCAACCCCCTGCCCTGGGCAGGGACACCTCCCACCAGACCAGGTTGCTCCAAGCCCCATCCAACCTGGCCTTGAACCCCTCCAGGGATGGGGCAGCCACAGCTTCTCTGGGCAACCTGGGCCAGGCTCTCACCACCCTCACAGCAGAGAATTTCTTTCTGGTATCTCATCTAAATCTCCCCTCTTTTAGTTTAAAACCCTTACCCTTTGTCCTGTCACTGCACTTCCTGACAAAGAGTCCCTCCCCAGCTCTCCTGTAGCCCCTTCAGATATTGGAAGGGGCTCTAAGGTCTCCCTGGAGCCTTCTCTTCTCCAGGCTGAACAACCCCAGCTCTCTCAGCCTGTCCTCATAGGAGAGATGCTCCATCCCTCTGGTCGTCTTCATGGCCCTCCGCTGGACCCCTTCCAACAGGTAAAGCACTGGGTGAATAAAGCACTGGGTGAATTTTCCCTTTTCCATCCCCCCACTCCGTGAGTACGTCAGGACTGGATACTTATTTCCGTGATTGCAGCCGCTGGCCCCCAGCCAGCTCTCACGTAGGAGGGTGGATGTTGTCTCATCGAGGCCACCACTCAGCTCCGCGTTGCCCCATCCATTGCGACAGCTCACTGTCTGCCGCTGCTTTGGTGGGCTGCTGGCCTTCCCCAGTGCAGAAAAAAAGAAAAAAAAAATTATTATAAAGAGCAATGTGGTGAGTCTACCTTGCATGAATACCATATGCCGCTACGAAAATGCAAACTCCCACCATCCTCTTCAAGAAATAGGGAAACACTCCTTTTCAGCAGGTTTTTGATGCACTGCTGGCCTTCCCCAGTGCAGAAAAAAAGAAAAAAAAATATTATAAAGAGCAATGTGGTGAGTGTACCTTGCATGAATACCATATGCCACTAAGAAAATGCAAACTCCCCCCATCCTCTTCAAGAAATAGGGAAACGCTCCTTTTCGGCAGCTTTTTGATACATTCCATGAAGTGGAGCTGAGGTTCTCAGCCCAGATCTCGTCAGGCAGTTTGTGGTGTCACTTCTCTTACAGTTGCCATCACACCGTCCGATGCTGATGGCAGCAAGAAAGAGCCAGATCAGGAAACGGGCTTTGGGGACCGGTGTGATTTCACCTCCTCTTGCAGAGCTTTCATCCCTGAGAATTATCCCGGTGATCTGTCTGCCGTCTCTAAGCATCTATTATATAGGAATATACAGGTTTTCATTTTACCTGAGACTCTTCTTCTAGTGTCACTTGCAGAATGGTAGATTGAGCAGCCAAACACACCAAAAAAAACCCCTACCTTAAAAGCACAGTGTTTGAAAAACAGATCATCTGTTGACACCAGGATATTTGTTGTAAGAACAAAGGCTCTTTTTTTTTAATTTCAAATAAAAGCTGATTTTTCTGCTAAGATCACTTGACTCCGGGAGCTGCAAACTGGAGTAAAACCACTTCATACTGTAAAATGCTCTGCTGAAACAAGACTAAGCAGCAGCTTTCTTTCCCTGGAAACTCAGTTTTCTGATAATCAGGAAGAGGAAAGGAGCCAGCAGCTTTGAAAGAGCTTACTAAAGGGCTCTCGTTTATCCTTACTCCTAAGTCTTGCATGCCAGCTTCCTTGTAAAACTCTTCTGTAAAAAATATTTAGAAGGAAATTAGATTTTAAAAAAAATAAATCAAAAAAACCCCCCTCTTTCATACTACCGATGCAGAAATCAGCCTGTTCAGAACCAAAGCAATAAGATGCATTTCTGGCCTCCGTTTTATTAAGTGAGAGGGTGGCTTTATTCAGAGCAGAACAAAACAGCAGTTTCTGTTCAAGAGCCCATGTATTCCTCCCCGTGGGTGGAATTTGCACTTGAGATGTTGTTGTGTCTCGAGCTTGTGCTGTCCTTTGCCATGAGGGATTTCACCCTCTGAGCTGTGTCTCCACGTGTTTTGGCGTATTGCTCAATTCTGTATTCCCTTCCTTCTCACCTTATCCCGGCAGCTCAGGCCATCCTCATCATTGTTCAACGAGCCCCAGAGATCTCCCAGCAGAAGCCAATTTGGCCCCTATGCCTTTTCCATCACTATTTAAGTCAACTGGTTCCAGGTGTAGCCTTTTCATGCTCTCTCCCCAAGAGTGGAGGCTGGTCGGTGGCTGTGGTGGCCAGCCACTGAAACCAGCCCTGTGTTAAGCATGGTCAGCAAACTGTACTGGTACCACCAGTGATTGCTTTGATTCCTGGAAAATCCATCTTGCATCTGCCTCAAGAAGTCCATCCCCAATGTGCTAGAGGTAAGTTTAAACCCAGGAGCTGGTGAGGGAGGAGTTGAGGGTTTCATTTGGGTTGAAAGGCGTTTGGTTAGGTCTACCGTGGGTCTCTGTGGTGTTGTTGTTCTCTTTGTTGTTGTTGTTAGCTGTTCCTACAATGTACCCTGAGGTGGTCTGGGGTAGGTTGGAGGGGAGTTGTTGTAGCATGGTCGGTGGCTGAGTCCTGTAAGGGAGATGCTCCAGGCTCCTCATCATCTTGGTAGCCCTCTGCTATCCCCTCTCCAGCAGTTCCCTGTCCTTCTTGAACTGGGGAGCCCAGAACTGGACCCAGTGGGGCCTCACTGGGGCAGAGCAGAGGGGCAGGATGACCTCTCTCGACTTGCTGTTCACACTCTTCATGATGCCTCCTGGGATGCCATTGGCCTTCTTGGCCACAAGGTCACATTGCTGGCTTCCCTGTGACATCCCTGAATCACTTCTGCAGGTCTTGGTCAGGGAAGGTCCACTCTGGGCCACTTTAATACCTGCTGTTGGGGATCTGCTCCCAAATCCCTGAGGCAGTGAGGGTGGGTCGGTGGTAGCTGATGAGGAAGGGCACGGTGGCTTGGTCCATGTTTTTTGGGAAGGATAGATAATGTTACTTAGGCTGAACGCTGCTTTCTTTGGTTTGTGCAAATCTGTGAATGTTTTTAAACCCAAACAGACCCAAAGCTCTGTAAACAAACACCCTGCTCGAAACTGGTGGCTCCCAATCTCGATGCAATTACGTAAAATTAAGTTCCAAATAAATTACAGAGGGGAGAGGACGGGGGATCAAGGAGGGAAGATTTTTGGGAAAGCCTGTATAATTGGCCTAGGCCTTTTGACCCTGTCTATTATAGAGGATCTAAGGCTCCTTCATTACCCGGCTCCACGTGCATTGTAAGTGTCAGCTCTCTCCGTGAGCAAGCTTTTTGGAGGCATTTAGAATCAGACAAGTGTAGAAAATCCTCCGAGCTCTCCCAGATAAAGTCCCTGGAGGATTCGGGTCTCCGGGCCGCTCTCGGGCCTCGCGTTTGGCCTTTTCATTTTGGCTCACAAACCCGCCATTAGCCGCTGACCCTTCAATAAAGCTTAGTCAGAGTTCACTGGAGGCGAAGGAAATCACACAGCCGGCTTCGCGGCCGCGGGGAGGCTGGGGCAAAGGCTGCCAGCTCCAGGAGACACTGGGAATTGTCCCCTTACAAAAGGAATATTTAGCTGATGCCATTTCTATGAAATTCCTTTCTTTTTTTTTTCTTTTTCTGTTTTGGGGGAGGGCGGTGCAGACGGCAGAGGTTTTTTTGCACCCTCCATCCAAGAAGGCTGAGGGAGGGCACGGAGCAGGGTCGGGATCCTTCCCGTACAAATTGGTTGGGAATTTTACAGCCCACAGTGGAGTCCAGGCCTTCCCCCACTGGTGGGGAACCACGTTATTAAAAAATCAGGCAGCATCCTTACTGCTGGCCCTGCCAGACCATGTGCTTTGGATGGCGCTGGACTCCAGCACTGTGAGGAAGAGGAGGGGATGTCCCTTCTGAGATCCTCCTAGGCTCTTCAAGACATCTTGGAAAAAAGCTTATGTGAGCCTGTCGATAGGAAAGAGCCTGTGGAAGGAAGGAACATCCAAGCATGTGCCTTTCCCTGTTTTGAACCATGCCTGCTCTAGTGGGAGGTGTCCTGCCCGTGGCAGGGGGGTTGGAACTAGATGGTCTTTAAGGTGCTTTCCAACTCTAACGATTCTGTGTGATTCTGTGTGATTCTGTGTGATTCTGTGTGATTCTGT
This sequence comes from Calidris pugnax, assembly GCF_001431845.1. Classification (NCBI taxonomy): domain Eukaryota; kingdom Metazoa; phylum Chordata; class Aves; order Charadriiformes; family Scolopacidae; genus Calidris; species Calidris pugnax. The sequence continues at coordinate 1,272,474 of NW_015090833.1, read as the reverse complement.
GTGATTCTGTGTGATTCTGTGTGATTCTGTGTGATTCTGTGTGATTCTGTGTGATTCTGTGTGATTCTGTGTGATTCTGTGTGATTCTGTGTGATTCTGTGTGATTCTGTGTGATTCTGTGTGATTCTGTGTGATTCTGTGTGATTCTGTGTGATTCTGTGTGATTCTGTGTGATTCTGTGTGATTCTGTGTGATTCTGTGTGATTCTGTGTGATTCTGTGTGATTCTGTGTGATTCTGTGTGATTCTGTGTGATTCTGTGTGATTCTGTGTGATTCTGTGTGATTCTGTGTGATTCTGTGTGATTCTGTGTGATTCTGTGTGATTCTGTGTGATTCTGTGTGATTCTGTGATCAGTAAGGAGCAGAGTCCCAGGATTCACTACGGAACATGGACCAGAAAGAGTGTCAGTTTTAATTAATTTATTTTTTTCATCTTAAAATATTCTCAGGGTATGTTAATCTTCTCTGTGCAGTGCAGCTGAGTCCTTGGGACAGTCTGTGGTAATAAGCAGGTAGGACAGGTAAATAATAAGGATCAGAATTCCTGCCTTTTGCTCGGAGTCGTTACCCGATGGGTTAACAATGGTGCGTCTTTTCCGCTTCAATGGCACTCGGGGACACAGCACTTGCATTTTCCAGCCCGACCCGCAGCTGTGAGCAGGTGAGAGCTGGTGTTTGTGAGCAGCACTTGGTTTCCTTCAGACCTCTTTCCTCTCTCCTGTGGCTGCTAAATATTTCCAGGGGATTTTTACAACTGGCTGAAGCCGTTTTTAAAAATAGCCTTTTCATGCATTTAATATCGCCGGCTTTTGAGGCGGTATGTGACACAGACCTGTCTGTTCCCAGCTCGGAGTGTTACTCCGAATTTCTAATAAATCAGCAATCCTGCTGTAGCTGGCACAATTTTAGCTCATTGCCAAATGGGGATGAATTATGATATATCCACATTTAGCAAGAACTTTGAGATCTTCCAGTTACAAATAGCTCCCAGAGAAGGAAAAAGATTCAGTGAACCTGACAGGCGCTATTTATGAAGGTTACAGAAAAGTACTATAGGCTGCTCTGGACCATTTTTATGATGACTTATGTTTCTAAGGTATCTCTGCTTTGCTATTGCCAGCCATGGTTTGGGGGTTCCTTCCTTTGGTTTCTTTTGAGTTTTTTCTTCCGCCTTTGCACTTTTCTTCTTGTCTTCACTAATTATTGCATTTTATGGAAGTGTTCAAGGCCAGGCTGGATGGAGCAACCTGGTCTGGTGGGAGGTGTCCCTGCCCAGGGCAGGGGGTTTGGAACTTGATGATCTTTAAGGTCCCTTCCAACTCTATTCTATGATTACTCGTGGTTGAATTTTGTGCTTCAAACTGTGAACAAGATGCCTGGAATGTAGCAGAAAGTATCTTTGGATGTTGTGTGTTGGAAAGCATGCGTCACAAACACAGTGGTGGGAAATCCTGTGCTCGATTTGTTTAAAACTGGCGTGAAAACAGCTCAGGAACAAATTCAGTAAAGGCTAAACCCCCCGTGTTTTGTGGAGATCTCACAGGGATTCTCTTACTTGAGATCTTCCAGTTACAAATAGCTCCCAGAGAAGGAAAAAGATTCAGTGAACCTGACAGGCGCTATTTATGAAGGTTACAGAAAAGTACTATAGGCTGCTCTGGACCATTTTTATGATGACTTATGTTTCTAAGGTATCTCTGCTTTGCTATTGCCAGCCATGGTTTGGGGGTTCCTTCCTTTGGTTTCTTTTGAGTTTTTTCTTCCGCCTTTGCACTTTTCTTCTTGTCTTCACTAATTATTGCATTTTATGGAAGTGTTCAAGGCCAGGCTGGATGGAGCAACCTGGTCTGGTGGGAGGTGTCCCTGCCCAGGGCAGGGGGTTTGGAACTTGATGATCTTTAAGGTCCCTTCCAACTCTATTCTATGATTACTCGTGGTTGAATTTTGTGCTTCAAACTGTGAACAAGATGCCTGGAATGTAGCAGAAAGTATCTTTGGATGTTGTGTGTTGGAAAGCATGCGTCACAAACACAGTGGTGGGAAATCCTGTGCTTGATTTGTTTAAAACTGGCGTGAAAACAGCTCAGAAACAACTTCAGTAAAGGCTAAATCCCCTGTGTTTTGTGGTGATCTCACAGGGATTCTCCTGCTGTTCTATATGTTGGCCCTCGAGGTACTTGAAAAGTGACACTGGTGTCCCCAGACATTCAGAAAATCACGAGTCACAGTGTGTAGGTACTCAGAGATCGGGAAATGAGATTTAAAGTCGTGAGACTTAGAAGAAAGAACTGTGGGGTTCGAATGGCCTTGCAGTTTTTTTAGCCTCTGGTGTTTCCTCAAATTGCTTTTTCAAGCTTTCCTCTGTAGCCACAAGGGCCATATTTTGATCAGTTTTTAAACAAAAACTGAGATTCTCGCACAGTCATATGACTGCAGAAGCTGTGTCTTTACACAAAATACAGCAGGAACCGTAGTAAAACGTGAATTTCTCTACCACGAGAGCTCAGGATTTTCAACAAATGAGCAGTAATGACTGATTTAAATGTGTTGGAGGTATAGTAGCAAGCTGAATATGTCCTAGGAAATTTCAAACTGATTACTTTAAAACGTGAGTGCGTGCTTGAAGCTGTACCTGCTGTGAGGGCCACAGAGTCTTTTCCCAGAACTTGCTAGAAGCCATGGAGTGATCTTTCCATGTAGGATTTGAGACTCGATATCTGTGTGGTTGTCAAAAAGGAGGAGAGGAGATAGCCCTTCTCTTTGAGCTGGCTGAGCTGTAAAGATTAGTAACTTTGCAGAGCGCAGCCATCGCCATTCGGTGCTTTGGAATAGTCAGAGCTGTGGCTGAGAGAGAGGGGTCTCAGGCTGTGTTTGGATCAAATTTTGGATGACCAATTAAATGCAGGCACTCAAGAATTCTCAGTTAGCGTTTGAACAGAGAGCTGACAGGAGTCACCATGCCTCAGTGTCCTCGCTGTCACAAGAAGTAGAGGAGGCTGCAGAGGAGCCAGATGTGGGATGAGTAAAAGCCCAGATTCTCCATTTTTGACTGTAGGTTTTTGGTTGCTGTTGGGCAGGAACTGCCACTCAGCTCATTTGCAGCGGTGCTTTGAAAGCACGCACCTGAAGGGTTAGCACTGCCAGACTGACCTGTTCTATAACACTTTTGTTTAGTTGCTTTTCCAAGGTGAAATGCGACCTATTATAAAGGGGTGAAGGCAGCAGGGGATCCTGCTGGGGAGGAGGTTGGGAAAGCATAGGTGAAAAGCCACGGCCATCCATGTATTATGAGAAAAAAGAGAAAATAGCCTGGGTTTGGGTGAGTGCACCGTCCTCCCTTAGAAACAGTTCTCCCTAGTCTTGTGGAGGGAGCAGGAGACCCAGGATTTGGCTCTGCTGGTCTCTGTGGCCTTGGAAGGAGCCTTTTTTCCTGCTGGTGGCTCAGCTGTGACTGTAGGTTTTTGGTTGCTGTTGGGCAGGAGCTGCCACTTGGTTTGGTTGTCAAAAAAGGAGGAGAGGAGATGGCCCTTCTCTTTGAGCTGGCTGAGCTGTAAAGATTAGTAACTTTGCAGAGCCCAGCCATCGCCATTCAGTGCTTTGGAATAGTCAGAGCTGTGGCTGAGAGAGAGGGGTCTCAGGCTGTGTTTGGATCAAATTTTGGATGACCAATTAAATGCAGGCACTCAAGAATTCTCAGTTAGCGTTTGAACAGAGAGCTGACAGGAGTCACCATGCCTCAGTGTCCTCGCTGTCACAAGAAGTAGAGGAGGCTGCAGAGGAGCCAGATGTGGGATGAGTAAAAGCCCAGATTCTCCATTTTTGACTGTAGGTTTTTGGTTGCTGTTGGGCAGGAACTGCCACTCAGCTCATTTGCAGCGGTGCTTTGAAAGCACGCACCTGAAGGGTTAGCACTGCCAGACTGACCTGTTCTATAACACTTTTGTTTAGTTGCTTTTCCAAGGTGAAATGCGACCTATTATAAAGGGGTGAAGGCAGCAGGGGATCCTGCTGGGGAGGAGGTTGGGAAAGCATAGGTGAAAAGCCACGGCCATCCATGTATTATGAGAAAAAAGAGAAAATAGCCTGGGTTTGGGTGAGTGCACCATCCTCCCTTAGAAACAGTTCTCCCTAGTCATGTGGAGGGAGCAGGAGACCCAGGATTTGGCTTTGCTGGTCCCTGTGGCCTTGGAAGGAACCTTTTTCCCTCCATGTGGCTCAGCTGCAGGGACAGAGAAGTGGCCCTGAGGGCTGGCAGGCAGAGGAGATGCAGCAAGGACTGTCACACACGGGTATCCTTGATGGAAAGGGCAGCTGAGGATCGTGCTTTGCTGTCGTGGTGCAGGATGGGGACCTGCAGTGCTGATGCTGCTCAGGGAGTGGGATGCTCTCCTCGCCCCATCCCCTCACCCGAGAGATGCTCAAGGTCCCTGCCTGCGCTGCTGCTGCTGCATCCAGGGGAGTGCAGCGGGAGAAGGGAGGGGGAAATAGCTGCATGTGTTTCTTCTGCAGCTCCGTTTCAAGGAAAATTTGCCCTTTCACAGTTGCTTAAGCAAAATGTCAGCGAATGCCAAATGCCCGGAGCCACATATGCTCTACACAAGAGAGGCTCCATAAATCAGGGAGCAGTTAGTGGGAAAAAATCAGGTTCCAAGGAGGAAAGCAGTGGGATACGATTATTTATATTTTTTTTTTTCCTTAAAGCTAGGGCAGCAGTGTTTCGGTTTATTATGCAGCCCAGCAGTGAAGGAATTCATCACATTGTCACTCCCTTTTTTTTTTTTTTTTTATCCCAGAGTGTGTGTGTGTGTATACGTGTGTGAGGTGGGGGAGGAACAAAGCGGCCGTGCAATCAACTTTGTATAAAATTGGCGCCGTGTCCCGCTCACAAAGCGGGACAAAGGCTGGGGGGCTGGTGGCTCAGCTGGGAGTCAAGGCAGCACAGCTGTGACCAATGCCAACACAGTTCCCGTCAATATGGAGTGACCCTGGCTCTTTTTGCAACCTGCTTCCAGGCTCATCTCCAATAATTCTCACAAAAGACGGGAACAAACAAAACCTTTGTCAGCACTTCCAAGACTTTCCCCTCGGAAAAATCTTAAATATTTCATTAGACCCTTCGTTTGTCCGTTTCTTTGTCTTTTTTTTTTACCTGATCTGGGCTTAAAAAAAGCAAATGTGGACACTAAAACTCTGGGTCAACAAATGATTAAAGGAAAGGCTTAAAAGGAGAAGGGATGGGGTGAGTGGTGGGGGAAGCTACTCGTGCTGCTGCGCAGTGTGGAATACGACAAAGACAAGAAAGAAACTCTTTTGCTTGTTAGTTAGCACTTGGGGGGGCAGGTACGGTGTTTGACAGACCCAAAGAGGTGGCAACACACGTGGGAATTGGTGCCAGCCTCCCTGCTTTCCCTCTGCCATGCAAGAGCTCAATGCCATGCCCCATGCCCCTCCTTTGCAACCCGGAGAAGCTTGAGCCCAATTGGGTTGGGGAAAATAAATAAGTAAAAATAACCATCAAAGTGTTTTCCCTCATCTGGGAAGAAAGTTTTGGGAAAACAGCATTTGGGTTGTCACCATCATGTGTCCTCTTTGACGTTACAGAGTTGTTTGCTCAAACCAGTCTGTAGTAAAACCAGGGAAACTCTGCATCTGAAACCAATGAGGATGATGGGCCTTAACTCCTTCCGAGGCAGACTTGGCCAAAGGATGTAAATGCTTTAGAAAGAGGAGGTGGAGAAGGGAAGTCAAATCCTGCCTCTCCAAACCTTGACCAAGTCTGTAAAATGACCCTTTTCCCAGGTTATGAGGGGCTCTGATTTGCTCCGCAGGCTCTCCCAGGCATCCCTGAGCTAACAAAAGGATCTGGTTACAAATATTAAACACTTCTTAATAACTCTGCCATGCCATGAAACAGAGTCCATTCTGGTTCGCTAAATGACTCTGAAAGGACTTTTTCCCTCCCCTGCTTCCCTTCTCTTGCCTGGTTTTAAATAGGCCCTGAGTGGTAGGAGCCGGCACAATGGCATCACTCTGGCTTTGTTTCAGCCTTGATTTAGCCACCCATTTAAGGACCCTACTGAATAATTCAGTGTTATCATTCAGGATGACGCTGGATTATTACAAGGGTTTCTTCCCTC
>NW_015090833.1:1227997-1266326 GCF_001431845.1 Calidris pugnax | reverse complement strand
CCCTCATAACCTTTAAATTCTTTTCACACGTGAATGGGTTCAAAGGAAGTCGTGTAAGGAAAACACACAACGAGGAGGTTGCGGCTCTCCCCCTCCGCTGTCAGTTTGATAAATATAATGTGTCACCAATTAAAAACTCATTGCCATTCTCCTGCTGCAGCCATTGCCTCGTTAAGGTCCTCCTCCCGGGGTGGCTCCCAGGATCTGCTGCTATCATTGTTGATAACAGAGGGCCTGTTTTTTTCCCATCCTGGGCCATTTCAGTGCTACACATTGGCATGTAAATAAGTTATTCACTCGACATCACTTTCTGATAGAAAAATGACCATGAAACTCTTTGATTTTGGGTTTGCTCTTGTCACAAGTGCACAATGAAATCAAGAGTTTCAGTTTTGTGTCTGTGGCTTGTGGGGGGGCTTTTTTTTTTTCTTGGTGTTTTTTTTTTTTTTGGCTTTTCTCTTTTGCAATGCCTCTTTTTAGCATTTGTATGGAAATTGTCCCATCAGACAATTTAATGCTGGCACAGTTTGACCTGGTAGGTGTCCCCGACTTCAATATAGCAGATTGTTGTTTATTTTTGCCCTCCCCAGGAACATTAACAAACAATCTGGGTCATCGATAAAAAGTTGTTTTCTTTTTTCTTTCCTCTATGGGCTATTAACGCCTTTGAAGAAGAGAGGTGTGGCTGGCACCAGAGACCCCCTGACTCTTTTCCATCGAGGGTAGATGGAAGGGACCTGCCTGGGACGGTCCCACAGCTCTGCTCTGCTGTAGGGTGCAACAAGGGGGAGTAAATTCCAGGGAAGGCCAGTGGTTATGGAGGGCAACCTCTCCCTGGAATATTAATGCCTGCCTTTGGTCTCCCTGCCTCTCTCCAGCTGCTTTTCCCATAGGTATTTGTGTTTCTTGCATTCTGGTTCGCTTCTCGGAGCAGTTCACAAACCGAATGCGTTTTTCATTGTTTTCCTCTGTTTTTTGCCTCAATTCCTGGCTGCTGGGCACCTTCCCCAGAGCCAGCCTTCTCTGGAAACCTGACCACCACAATCAGTGGGAGGCTTCCCACAGGCCAAGGCATGGCAGCAAAAATGGGTCTGCGGTCCCGTCGTTCCTTCTGCATCCCAACATGTGCTCATGAAATCTCGGGTACAGCAGCCAGGCGGAAAGGAGGGAGAGAGATTTGTAAATTAAATACCACTCCTTCAAATGCCTCAGTCTGGCCAAAAAGTTTCCTTCCAAGCATCTTTTTACCAGGGGTTGTTACCAATACCCATTTCTCTGAGGCTGTGTTTGGCTTTCTGTTTTGAGACGACCGAAATCGTTGCTCTTTTCTCACTGGAAAAGCTCTAGTCTGTGTGGTTTTCATCACAATGCCTCTGACTGTCTTCTTGCTTGCTTATTTTTTGGCAAAAAACCTATTGTGTTATCTCTGGAAAACTGTCCAGGACACTGGTAAAAAGAAGGTGGTCTGGGTCCTTGGCTGCTGTGTGTCTAGGTGTCAGGCTGAATGCTGGGACCTGCTTTTGGGAATCCTGTTGAACTGAAATGTGGGCGCCTACTGAGCTCTGCTGTGGTCAAAGCTCCTCATTTCATCACCTTGAGAGCTTCAGTGCTTTGGTCTTGAGTCACAGTAACCTGGCATGGAACATTTCCAGGCAGGGAACACCATGACTAAGCTTTAGAGCTTCCTTTTCTGCCCTTGTTTTTTTCTATTTGTTTGTTTGGTTTGGTTTTTAACTTCAGAGCTTTTTGAGAGAGATTGGATGAGCTTTTGAGTTGAGGGGCTGGGACACCGTTTTTTAGCAATAAGGATGATTCTGTGTAGCGTTTGAAGTGGAAATGCATGCAGATTTGAAGCATGTATGCTCCCAGCAATGTTCTGGAAAGCCCTGATTGTTAGAACAATTTAATAAAGCGATGAGTTTCTCCCACCCACCCCCTCCCTGCTTGCCTGTCCTCTCTCCAGGGCTCAGCCTGAAATCTCTGCTGTGAAGCTCCCCCTCATCTGCCAAGTGTTACCTTCAAGAAGGGGAGTTCCCTGGAGCTGAAAGACAAAAGGATTTGCAATCAAAGCTTTGGAATAGGAAAAAAAAAATAAAAGGAAGAAAAAAAAAAGGCTTCAGAAAGTTTTTCCATGTACATCTGTGCTGTCTGGGCAACTGGAGCAGGGAGAGCTATGGATTCTTCTTGCCTTGTATAGAGTGAGGATACGTGGACATAGCAGTGGGGCCATGGTTGTCTCCCATCACCTGAATCCCCCAGCCAATAGGTCTACAGGAATGTTGGCTGCCAGAAGTCTCTTGTCTCCTTTTGTGACCCCATGATGGAAAAAGCATGATCGAGTTTAATCATGTGGGACACAAACTTGCCTTTATACGTACTATTGTGCCTGCTTGACTTTCAGGAGAATGTGGTCTCCACTTTGGTGTCAACGAAGTAAGGATCAAGCTCTGTGGATGAAGCAGAAGGGAGGGGAACAAGGTGTGTGTTAGAGGTGGAACTCTTACTCTATGTGCCCAGTCTCATTCTCCTCTTTAAAATAAATGAATGTTGAGAGTTGAGAAGTAAAGAACTAAAGTCAACTGCATTTTTGAAAAGCCCTAAAAGGGAGGGGGGGGCAATAACCAAAACCTTGTGGGAGAAATGAGAGAGATGATGTGAGATCTAGTGATCAGTGGCAAGAGATTAGGACAATCTTGCTTCATTCTCATAGATCTGCGGTAAATCTGTCCCCAGCAGCTTGCTGGCCAGCTGGAACAAAGCTCGGGGCATTCATGAAAAAGATGGCAGAGTGCCTTAAAAAAGGTACAGCCCTCGTGGCATCTCTGAAAGGCCTTTCTGAGGATTGCCTCCTTGCGCGAAAGGCAGCGTTGATTGCTGACACAGCGCAAAAGCCACCTCCGTAACCAGCGTGATGACTTTTTGCCTTTCTCCCTCCTGATATTATTTACCTCGCTTGTGGTTTGAAGTCCCCAAAGCCGGGATGAAGCCCCGTGCTTCTCCCCACCCCTCCTCCTCCTCCCTCGTTATTCTTTAACTTTCTAAGGCGACTGTCCTTCTCTGTTTACCCGGCTGCGGTGCCAAAGGCGAGGGTGCGCGGAGACTGTTTATCTGCTGTCAGTCCATAACGGGGCATCCCTCACCCCTGGGGTCACCCGGGGGATTGACACCTTCACCCAGGGGCCTGGATTCCGCACTGCCCTCCTTAGAGATGCACCAGGCTGTCAGTAACGAGGCCACAGGTTTATTCAACGGAGATCGCCAGATCTCAAAAGATAATCTGGGAATAATTGGGACTTAAGGAACTTGTGGGAATCTCTATTTTTCTGCAGCGCTGCCATTCATGAAACAGATGGACATCTTATTTCTCTCTAATTTGATGGGCTTTCTTGACAAAATGGCAGAGGTTGCACTTTGCTACAATAATAACCTGCCACTCAGACTTTGTAAGGGGTTTGTGTAGATTTCTTCTTAATTAGACCGTGTCTCGCTATCAGCGAGGAGATGAGTGCGTGTGTGCAGAGCGGGGATATTCTGAGCAGCTTCTCTGCATGAGGGAGCCAAGAAAAGAGTGGAGAAAAATCAGGTGGCTTTCGTGTTTGTGTCAGGTTGGTGGGTGTCGGTTTTTGTTTTTTGGTTTGTTTTTTTTTTTTGTCTCATTTGAAAAATAAAGATTGGGATGTGAGCTCATTGTCTGGATGATAATGTATTCATGGATTTGCTCCTTCTCGCCCTGTGACTAAACAACAGTGAGGGGCAGCTTTCCATGAGCTGGGGGGCAAGTTTGAAAGCTTTGCAAACCATTGGGATTACCCTCAGGTTTGCAAAACCCACTTTTCACTTGCAAAAAACTTTCCAATCCTGCCATTTAACCCCTGACCTTCTCTTCTGCTTCCCCTTCCTCTCCTCTGACCAAAGCATGGGATCCGAGCCTCTTCTCGAGCACAGGGGGTAAGAAAGCAGGGTGATTTTCTTGCTATCTGCTATGCAAGTAAAAAGGAATTGTGTACTTTTTTAATTACTCAGATGGAGTTTGATTAAGGAGCTTTAACAAGTAGTGATGCTTGGTTTAAAAAGCAAACAAACCCCAGCCACTACCAAAAGTATATGCATTTGATGTTATTTTACCTCATTTATCTGCCTTTAGAGACTGTTTTGAGTTGGTTTTGTTTTTTTTTTTTCCCCAGTGGCCGGATGAACCAGTGATTTATTCATGGAAAGCTGAGCTGGTTGTGTAGTAGAGACTAGGATGCGAGAAGGATGTCTGGTAGAGTGAGGTGGTACCACTGCAAACTGTAGCCTGTTCTGCACACAAGGAAATGGAGCAACCTTGTGCTCTGAGGTGGGGTGAGAGTAGTGTTAGCTTGGCAATTTCGTTAGTATTTCCCTACCCTCATGTTCACCGCTCAGAAGCAGAACATGGAATCACAGAATGGTTTGGGGTGGAAGGGACCTTAAAGATCATCCAGTCCCAAGCTCCCTGACCTGGGCAGGGACACCTCCCACCAGCCCAGGTTGCTCCAAGCCCTGTCCAACCTGGCCTTGAACCCCTCCAGGGATGGGGCAGTCACAGCTTCTCTGGGCAACCTGGGTCAGGGTCTCACCACCCTCACAGTGAAGAATTTCTTCCTGATATCTCATCTGAATCTCCCCTCTTTCAGTTTGAAGTCATTACCCCTCATCCTATCGCTACCCTCCCTCACCTAGAGTCCCTCCCCATCTTTCCTGTAGGCCCCAAAATATTTGCAGGCAATGTGGGGAGCCAACACAGGTGACAAGTAAGGCTAATTGTACTCTCTGTCAATGCCACTGTGGCATCTTCATTAAATGTACCCTTTATTCAGCTTCCTGTGTGGTTTGTCAGCTGTCAGAACCAGGCCTGCCACAACAGGCCCTGCTCCTGGCAGGGCCTACCCTGTGCTTTCTTCATCCCTACCACGGATGAAAGGCTTTCTGAAGAGGACCTGAAAAGCCCATGTCTTGTGTGTTTTGTGCTGCTTTTTCAGACAACAACATGGCTAAATCTGCCTTCACGAGACCCTGTGTAGGTCGTGCTCTGAGGGAGCTCTTCCAGCAGGATCTGTGGAGTAGAAGGTGCAGGGGCACAGGCACCGTGCAATCAAGGGCTCATGTTTTGCCTTATTAACAGACAATTCTTCCAATCAAGAATCAAAAACTGAATGGATGCAAGTTGTCCTCCCCCTCCCCAACAGGAATTTTAACTCGATGACAGTGACCAGTGTTGGGATAAAGTCCCTTTCCTCCCCCTTGTGCATCTGTGCAGCAGACCATGTGAGATGGAGCTCTGGCCAGCAGTTGGGGCCTGCTTTCGTGACTGGCTGGCCCATGTGCTTTTTGCCACATGAGCTTCCTTTCCTTAGCAAAGGGTGACAGAGTAAACCTAGTAATGATTAGTGGAGTCACCATGTCTTCACAGGACTTTGCTTTATCTTTTCATGCTGAGAGTGGTGAGACACTGGCCCATGTTGCCCAGAGAGGTGGCAGATGCCCCATACCTGGAGGTGTTCAAGGCCAGGTTGGACAGGGTTTTCAACAACCTGATGTAGTTGAAGATGGGGAGGATTGGACTGGATGGCCTTCAAAGGTCCCTTCCAACCCAAACTACTTGATGATTACTTCTAAAATAAGTTTTCTCCACGCTTCCCATCAGCTTGGGCTCAAGATGGTTTCTCTCTGACTCCTAGCCCTTTGCAAGCCTCCCGGGCAACAGTGTTTAAACAAACCACGGCACTCCTCCACGCTGCTGAGGAGCAAAAGTTTAACATGAGGTCAGAACCATCGCACCACCTTCTGCAAACACAGCCCTGACATGCCAAAATGGGGCCGGGTGGCTGCCAGGAGCCTCTTCCAGCATCACAGGTCTTTCCACGAGCGGGTACCAACGCGGAGGATCTCCCCTTGATTTATTCCTTCCCAGAGATGAGGTGGCACGAAGGATTTAAAGAAGCCTATCTAATAGAGTGCTGGAAATTATAAATCAGTGGGGCTTTGTAAAGGTTATTACTTTAAACAAAGAGTGGGCTGAATGGAGCCAATTAAATGGCACCTGAATTGATAAACAAACTGGTTATTGTCGGGGGCTATTCTGCAGCTCGGGCGGTCCCCCCTTGCTCGGGAGGCCGGGATGAATGCGGAGCAAGGCCTGGGGAAAAATTTACATGTGATTGGAGTTTAATGGGCCGCAACAGGCCTCCCATCCCATCGCCATGGAAACCGGCCCTTTCTCAAGATTTTAAACAGTCTGAAATGTCCTTTTATTGTCTGCTCCCAATGTGTCATGTGAGCCCAACGGGGTGGGCGCTTGTATGTATCAATTTGTTTCTGCCATGAATATATGGTGGGGGGACGCGGGGACAAAGGGCCCAGCTGATGGGGCTCCATGGAGACCCCGCGCCCAGGAATGGTGACATATGGTCTGGCCTGACCCCGGGCAGACCCACAATGGGCAACCACGCCGCCCCGCTCCACCGCCCCGGCCGTCCCCCCTTCAGCCCTGCCTATTCATCCCTTGGCCAAGTCAACTTGCCCAGCCCGCTCCTTGGCTTGTTTGGGGTTTTTTGTTGTTTTTAGGGCGCTTGTATGTATCAATTTGTTTCTGCCATGAATATATGGTGGGGGGACGCGGGGACAAAGGGCCCAGCTGATGGGGCTCCATGGAGACCCCGCGCCCAGGAATGGTGACATATGGTCTGGCCTGACCCCGGGCAGACCCACAATGGGCAACCACGCCGCCCCGCTCCACCGCCCCGGCCGTCCCCCCTTCAGCCCTGCCTATTCATCCCTTGGCCAAGTCAACTTGCCCAGCCCGCTCCTTGGCTTGTTTGGGGTTTTTTGTTGTTTTTATTTAAAAAAAAAAAAAATCTCGGCCGTTGATCACTAAACTCTGGCAAAAGGAAGAATGAGAGAGAGAAAAGAAATAAAGGCAGAAAGAAAAGGCTCTCCATGTCCCAGAGATGTTTGCTTTCCACTTGATTGGAAGCTGAATGGATGTGAACATTGGAGCAGCACGAACTCTGTGCAGGAGCGGGAGAAATGTTCTCTGGTATTGGAACGGTTAAGCTGGGTCAGGCTGAGGGGCTGCCTGGCCCTGGATCATATCTGTCACAAGAGTGAGCATTAAATGTGTCAGACAAGGAGCCGTAGAACCATAGAATAGTTTAGCTTGGAAGGGACCTTTATGGGCCATGACCAGGGACATCGTCAATGAGATCACATTGCTCAGAGCCCTGTCCAGCCTGAGGGGATATTCCCCCCTTGCACCCAAATTTGAATTTTTCCAGGTGACTTGTGTGTCGAACTGGATTGTTCATCATTGTTCTACCTCCCTGACAAAATTGTGAACCATCTGACTCTGAAAACTTTTCCTATGAACTCCCCACCTGTGAGTTCTGCTCAGCCCTTGGTTGTGACGGGCAACAAATCCACAAGCCAACAGTGTTTGCATGTGGACACGTAATCCAGTCGCCTATGGCATTCTTCCTCCGGGAACATTCATCTGAGGGAGAGCCATGGGTATGGATAATTTATAAATAAATCCAAAATTCAGACACACAAAAGCCATCAGAAATAGGCTGCCACAATAATGTCGTGCAGGCACTAGTCGGAGAACTGGAGGGGAACCAGGTGAGCAGGCGTTCCAGCTGCAGACAGTCGGCCAGCTCGCTGCCAAGAACGCATAGGGACTGGGCTGTGAACAAACAGGAGCTGACAGAACTGAGGAAGAAATACTTCTTTCAAAATAATGATTCTACTGAAGAAAACCTTCCACAAGCAGGACAAAAAAAATAATAATGAAATATCCCTTCAACTATTCACTGCAACTTATTTGCCAAACTCTGCGTAATGCTCACAATATAACGTGGCTACTGTTTGTTTCTTAAGAAGAGAATTTTTTCCAAATGTGACTATGAGACAAGATGCCATCTGTGATTTTAAAAGATCAGTCAGTTCTTCATTGCTTTCCACCCCTAAGTCATCTTCTGCTTTCAAAGCCATCCTGTATTCTGCTGTGGACACGAAACTGGTGTTAAAGGGGGGCTGGAGATAAGCCGCAGTCCCCCTTTCATCTCTGGGGTGTGAGTTTGTCTACAGCTGCGTGAGGAGAGGAAGTTATTTCCTGGCAGTTTGGTAGTCTGCATGCATCAAGTCCATCAGATCTGAGAGAACAAAAAAAAATATCCAGCGTCCCCTGTACCTCTTGTCTCGGAAAAGTTACGGCAGTCGGAGCTTAAATTGAGAGGGAATTCCTGAAAGTCAGGAGTGAAGCTTCTGGCAGCACAGTGAGGTGTATCTATACCAGAGGCTGCTCTTCAGGAGACCAGGAGATCTGTTCTAGCATCTGCTTAAAAGGAGCTGGACATCTTCTGCCTTCTAGACCTCAGAGCAGGTCTTTCCTCCTGCACTTCAGGCACTCGCAAAGCAGTTTATTTGACACGTTCTTGGTGTTACCTTCTCCCACTATTTTGCTTTCCCTACCAGAGGGTATGAGCAGAGGGAACAAACCAGCTCATAGCTGCTGAACGGAGCCACGTTTCCATCTTGCAGCAGTGCCTACAGCTGATGAATAGAGCTGAGCTCATCCCTGGTGACTCACCACGTTGCTCTTTCCTATTCCTTGTAGGTGTCTGTGCACGTCTGAGATGCAGGTAAATGGCTTTGTATCAGGGTAACCATATGGTTTGAGAACTGATTGAAATCAAACTGGCATGAACCCCTCAGTTTGGGGGGGAAGGAAAAAAAAAGGGCTTCTTTGGTCTCACTTTTAATTAATATATTCCAGAGTTGAGCCTATCTTGAGATTTAATGCCTTAATTTGAAAGCTAGCAGCTGCTTCTGGGGAAAACTATTTCTTAGCCTTGGAAGACCTTACTGACAAGTCTTTATTTGTGATATCTATTAGCCCATTTTGATTTGGCTTGATTTTTTTTAAATCCCTTTTTGAAGGAGTCTGATCCTGCTCTTAAGCTTGGACCCACGGAGGTCAGGCACCCAGCAATACATCCGCCCGTGACAGCAAAGCACCCTCTCTTTTGCATGTCACGGGCTTACCATTTGCTTAGGAGTGATTTTCCTGCCACGTTTATTGCCGTTCCTTGCATTTGAAAGAAAATTGCTCTTATTTAGCTGGTGGCATCTGAGCAGGGGGATAACATAAAGCAAAAGGGAAGGTTAAAATTTTGCGAGGGGTGTTCACCTGCAGGATGGAGCTGTGGAGTAATGAATTTGTTTTCACATCTCAGCTCATAAGTCTGGGGAGTTTCATTTTTAAACAGGATCTGGGCAATGCACCGTGTCACTCTGCAGAATGATTTAATTGTCGGCTAAAGAGAAAAGGAAGGTTGTAGGGTGAGACTGAAAGAGAGGAAGTGACGCCAATACAACATCACATCCTGACATTTAGCACGCTCTGCCGCTTCAAAGTTTGGGAATGAAGCCTTCTCTCTTGCTAGCTAATTACCCGAGCTACATCCCTTCTGCTAATCAAGAATAGAGCATGCTATAAATGTAGAGGAAGTGGCTAGCATGCAACATGTGGGAATTGTGTGGTTTGGTCTTTCTTTAGTCTCTGGAATTGCTCCCTAAAAGTACAGATGCAGCAGCACCCAGCTAAGCGTCCTCTTTAAGGAGTGGATGAGAAGGGGAGATGTCCTGATGGAAAAGGGATGGAAATTTGTTTAGGGAGGAAACTGTCATAAAAAAACTTCCTCTTCTTGGTTTACAAAGCCTGTGCAGAAGACTAAGGTTTAGGTTCTCCTTTGCAGGCTGGGTAAATGCTCAGTAATGTGGAGTTATAATCAAAGCAATAGGAATAAAACAAAAAATTCCTGGTTTATGGCATCCATTTGGTCCTTAATGGATTAATGTTCTCTGTGTTTCTCGCAGGCTTTAACATTTGTGCCCGTCGTAAACTGCATTTTTCTCTCTTCTGCTCTTGTTTGCTCTCCAAATGGCTGCCCTCTCCCTCCCACACTGGGTCGCGGTCCCTTCAGAAAGTCATTTAACAAAGCTGCTGCCTTGTGGACTCTGTGTCTTGACAATGTCAGCAAAGTTCAAACGCTGCGAAGAGGCCTGGGACAGAGCAAGGCTGGAGGATGTGTTCACCCGGGCCTGGGCGGACAGAGGTTGACACTGATGCTGCTGAGGGTTATAGCTGAGGGATCAAGACTTATTTATTTTAAAGTCTGTAAGCAGCACAATACCCCTGGTGGGCCCCAGGCTGCTGAACACATCTCCCCTTGTAGTGAGGAAAGTCATTCTGCAAAGAGATGACAATGCGGCCACACAGATGCTTATTCCCTCTGTGAGGTCCACATCAGCCAGGCTCAGTTTAGCACTGCAAATGCACAGAGCAGGGCTAGCTCTTAGAGACAGCATTGGCCATCTTTCACTTAGTTATTCCACTGTTTTCCTCACCTGGGATAGGAATGAATCCAAATTCAGCTCCCTACTCACAGTGGTCAGTTGGCTTTCTTCCTAGTGGGTGAGGATGCAAAGTCCCTTGTCCCTGATGTCTGCCATACCCACCACAGTCAGGATGACACTCTGGTGGGCACTCTGTGGATGCACTTGACATTTAGCAAAAAATGATTTGGTCCAGGGACCACCAAAAAAGCTGTGAAAATTGCTCAGGATGTGCACCAATAGAGCAATTCAGGGGAAGGAGGGGGAACCCCAGAGCATTGAAGAAGCCCATGGCTTGTGTTTCATTGCTCCTTCCTTTCTGAAGTGCCCTTGAGAAAGCCAGACCAGCCCCAATCCTCCTGCCACATTGGGTCAAAAGCTTTGTTAGAAGTGAATTAGCCAGGCTGTTAAATCCTAATAGCTCAGGATTGCTCCTCATGGCAAATAGTGGTTATTTGGTTATTTGCTGGGGGAGGAGAGCCTGTTGTTGGGGCTTCTTTGTGGAGTTTGTGGGCTGTGTGGCTGGGATGTTGCTGGGGGTTCTCCAGTGACCCTTTGTGCACTTTTACTTACTGTTTCGTTCTCGTAGAGCTCTTGCAGGGGTCACTAAAAGACGTGCCATGGGATGTTGATGCTTGTCCTCTTGCTTTCCTCTGATTCAGGGTACCTCTTATGTGGCTGGCTCTTCCAAAAAGGAGGTCCCAGCAGGACTTGGTGACCTGGCTGAAGTGCAGGCTGGGTCTATCTCACCTGGTCAGCACAGCGTGGCAGCCCTTTGGATGAGGCAGGGTACTGCTGAGCATCCTGGTCCCAGCTGCAGTGTAGTACTGCAACTTCTCTCCCCTTCTGGAGCCTCGAGCAGCACAGACAGCAGCCTGGTGGAACACAGATCAGGCCAGCTCGCTGTGGCTGATATATGAGATCCTGGCTTGGGCAAGAAACCGTGTGTAAATATGTGAGATGGAAGGAAATGCTCTGACCGGGGCTCGCTAGAACGTATCTCAGGTGGTGGGGAGTGTTTCCAGATCTCAGCTGGGGTGACTGGGTTCGTCGCTAAGGAGTGGGCTAATACAAGTTGGATTCAAACTTTTACAGCCAGCAGTGATGGTAACTGTGCTGGCAAAGAGCTTAAAATGCAAGCCAGAAAGCGGCCCGAGCCCCAAAGGGTGGACATACTGAAAGAGAAGAACAGGTCTATTCAGGGTGCATCAGAATTTCTCTAAAGAAAATGGTGTGCATCTTCCCCTTCCCTCTCCAGCCTTGTTTTATAGCTCTGTACTTCTGGTAGAAAGTGAGAAAACATCTGGGCTGGCGATAGGAAACGTTGATTTAGGCTCTGCGTGAGGGACAGGTGAAGGTTTGAGGCAGAGCTGCCAGGGGGGGTCAGAGACATTGGGGGAATTACACCGACCTCAGCAAACCTGCCCCTGATTTACACTATAATGCTAATTTTCACTTCTGTGTTGTGTCAAGCCGCGTCGTCTTGTAACCCAGTACAGGGGACAATGTGCCTAAATGCCTTTGGAGAGCTACAGTGAACTGGCACTTGCACCAATGATGAGTAGCAGGAAAATGCTCTTTTGCTGAGCCTGAGTTCTGAGCTTTATCCACAGGAGCATCCTCCTCCTTGAAGCCTCAGCACAAAACACCGGTTATATTTAGCAAACGTTTGGCAAATTCCCGTTGCCAGTGCACCTCTCTAGTCTGAATGGACCTTGGGGAATCACATACAGTGCTGCATGGCAAGATTTTGCTAAGTTTAACACAACCAGCAAGACACAAACATTCTTTTGTTTCCTCAAAGGACGGACTAGCGATGGGTTATTTTTCCCCCCTCTCAGAAAGGGTGCTGGCAGGATACATAGTGGAGGTCCCAGCTCTTCTCATTTGTCAAGAGATGGGAGATAAAATAGGGAAATAAGGAAGATGTACACCCAAAGTGCTGACACGTTGCCTTTGGGAAGAGCGGGGCTGCCCTGGGAATCAAAAGCCGAGGCAGAAATGCCAGGCATTTCCCAGCTCCCCATTGCATGGCTGCTCCCATTCAGAGGAGAATCCCTTCTCTTTACACAGAGGGCTTCAAGTGTGTCTAATTTAGTCTCTGAGGTGGGCACAGGAAATTGTGGATGGAGCGAGGCAAACCGTTGTCTGTGAAACTCATTTGCCGTCCTCCGCAGAGCCTGCCAGACACGCTGCCGCGGTCTTTGTCCAAACCTCCAATTTGAGGGATTAAATACCTATTGATTCTATGGAAAATACTGTAATATCTGTTTTCGGTTCTAAGAGCGGTACAAATCATTTCTTTCCTCGTGAAAACCAGCTCGGCGCTATTAACAATAATGGGGTTTGTCCCTGAATCTGGGCTCTCTCTGTGAGCTGGTTTAATTTAGGAATATCTACCTTGGAAGCACTTGAAAGGATTATTCCTCACGCTGTCTTTCTCAGATGCATACTCCTATCTCCATATCCATGTACAAGCTTTACAGTCCAAATATTTTTTAATACATCCTGCAGGACAATTCCTATAAAAATGTTTTCAGCATTAGGCTATGAGACCGCTATGTGTGCGTATGCTATAGGGAAAAAAATATCTGTGCTTGTAAACAGATAGACTTCCTACCCTCTTCAGAAAAAACAGTAGTTGTGACCCAAATTTACCCTCTTTCCTAGAAAAATTCTTGTTAGTTTAATATATTTTAAACATTGTGTAAATGTCAGCTTGCTTTCTGTGGGGCCTCTGAGAGACTTTCCCAGCAAGATCCCATGGTGTCCCGCTTTTGAATTTCCATTGCTTTGCAGAGGCAGAATAAACCCTTTTATCCACCTGAGCTGTGTCCCTTTGGCTCCACAGATGTGACATCGTGATGAGTTGGCAGAAGAGCTCTGCTTCTCTGCAGCCACCGCGATGTCACAGTTCTGTACAGAAATAAAAGCGAGAAGGAACTGCCGCTTAGAATGGGTGAAATATCTGTTTTTCAGGAGAAAATCTTCCTGCGGAATGCCTGCAAATTAATCTCTGTGAGTTCTGTGACTTGTCTTTCCCCGGTGTCTGCCCGAAATACAATAAAAGCTACATCAAAGGCAGAGGGAAGGGCTGTGCCTCCTCCTACCGTATAATCTCTGGGTGCCTGGCGGCACGTGGACAATATCGTAACCTCTGTGGCTGCCGTTGCTGGGTCCTGGTGTGTGTCACACAGACACACAGCCAGCCAGGCCTGCACCCAGAGAGTCCACCAACCTTTATCTGTCCCTCCGGTCACTCACTCCAGCAGTGGTTGGGCTGGAGGAGGTACATGGAAGCCAGTGTCCATCTTTAGGACGCGTCTTTCAGGGCTGCTCCTCCATGAGAGCTGAATCACCCAAAAAATTGCTTCCCCAGAAATTTCCCAGGATGTAGGGTGTGTTTCGGCTGCAACAGCCCACTGTGGAATAAGATAAGCAATGCCAAAGTGTGCCAATGCCAAATTGTGCCACTGAGCTTGTCTTCAGTGAGCTGGGGGTCAGGCCCCACTGTGGAATAAGATAAGCAATGCCAAATTGTGCCACTGAGCTTGCCTTCAGTGAGCTGGGGGTCAGGTCCAAGCTCCCCCAGTTGGGATATTGCCTTTTGTACAGCACCAAGCACAGACGCAGTAAGAGCTTTGGGTTGGAAAACACAGATGTGCTCTAATGGCTCTCTGTTTTGTTTTGAGGCTTAGCTTGTGTTTATACGGAATATATAGGAAAATGTATAGGAAAAATGTCTTTTTTTTTTTTTTTTCAAACTTAGCTTGTTGCTCTCTCTTTCCTCCATTTCTAATAAAACTGGGGAGATGGAGCCAGTTTTGAGTTAATGCCTCTGGTCCTCTCCAAGTCCCATCCTTCCAGCTGCACTGTTCAGGAGTGGAAGCCCAAGGTAGGAACCTAGAGCCTGCAGGTGTCTGAGCTGCACTTTGAGCTGGGGCTCAGCCCCCAGCCTGCTCCTTGCTGGGACACAACACAGTCCTGCAGAGAAACCACTCCTTGGAGACATCCCAGACCTGGGAGTAATCGGTGTGGAAGTGGAGGAGGCTGCTCCAACATCAGAGAACGTCCCACCAGGAGTGGAGAGGGAAGCCACGTACATGGCGAGGTGGAAGGAGTTGCTTTGAATGATGGTTTTATTTCAGTAATCGCTGAGCAAATAATGCAGCCACGCCTGAGCAGGGACTGGATGGGCAAGATGAGCAGGTCCCTTCTGCTGGAGGGCTAGCCCGAATGAGTCAGCAGGTCAAAGAGATCAGTGGTTGGGCACTGGCATCTCACCTCCACGATCAGTTCACGGGCTGTTTGGGGTGACTCAGAAGCACGGCAGACCTGGTACCCCTCTGGGACACCGCTAAGTTCCCCCTTGTCCCCAGATTTCTGTGCAGTGCCACTGTGTCTTTTGGATACTTTGCATCAGCAATGGCTGCATTTTGTTGGTGGTCCCTCTACATACTTTGGTACATACCCTCTCTGGGTCGTTCCTCTACAATTTCAGGGTAATGCTGTAATGAGCAGGGTGAATGGGATGGGCCTTGACTGTTGTCAACCAGCAGATCTACAGTGAGGTCCGTGAAACTGTGATGGTTGATACCAGCCAAGACTGTGACCCTTGTGGTACATTGGTTTGTCTAGGGATGGCTGGGGAGAACTGGAGATGCTTTCGTGCAGTTCATAGGCAGAAAAGCCCTTTCTCTCTTCAGCCTTTGGTTTCTTTCCCCTGCTCTTCATGTGGAGAGTTAAATCATTCTTCAGCAGATCAGATTCCCTCTGTGGGTTGGACAACCAAGAGAGGTCTGTGCATCTAAGCTGCTGTGGGGATAACTTTGGGATGTAAGCTTTGGTACTTATATGTGAGCAGAGAAACTTTTCTCTGGAAAAAATTGGCCTCATGTATATATTTAGGTCTTCTGTGCTTTCCTCATGGATCATGAAGTCCATTCCAGCAGTAGCAAGGATCACAGCCTGGCTGTGCAGTGGTATCCCAAGGAAGAGAAGGGATGGAGAATGGGGTGGCTGAGGAGATGCTCCTCTCGGCTGTGTGGGCTCATAGCTCTCACTACACTCCCTTGTCTTTGGCACCAGTGAAGTCCAGCGCTTTCACTGGACGTGTCCTCTTTGATATAAAGAGAATGACTGCTCTGGTGCAGCATCTCTCACCAATAGAAGAAAGAAAAAAAAGGTCCTTTCAGTTCTGACACCCTTCGAACGAGCCCTGTAGCTGCTTTGGACGTTCTGTCTCAATAGCTAACACCAAGCGGGGAGGAAAATAAACAAGCAAACAGAGCGACAAGAGAAAAATAAAGCCCTGGAAGGTTAAAAAAAAAAAAAAAGCAACATGTCTAGAAGACAACTCAAGGGCAGCTAGTGATGGGCAGGAGAAATCCTGCCACTTCCAGTCATATCAGGGGAGAGGAAAGCCATGCAGACACTGTGTTATCATCCTTAAAGTACTCAGGTTAGGGAGAATTATGACAGCTGTGCTGGTAATGCATGTGAACGTGAGCAAAGAGCTGATGAGGGCTCTGGCTCCTCCTGGCATGAGCATGTGGGCAGGGAGGGAAGGTGGGACTGTGGTGTTCACCCCTGTGTCGCAGCAGTGCAGCCCCGGGCTGGAGGGTTGGGGTTACCAGCCTTAGGGATGAGTGGGAACTGTGTTTTCTGGGGAACTGCCTGGATCCAAAGTGGTCTGCTCACCTTTTCAGGCTCGAAAGCTTTCCGTGTCCCCTAGGTGAGATCTCCACATCCAGGTGGGGTTTGAATATCTCCAGAGAAGGAGACTCCACACCCTCTCTGGGCAGACTGTTCCAGGGCTCCATCACCGTCAAAGTAAAGAAGTTTTTCCTCAAGTTCAGATGGAGTTTCCTGTGTTCCAGTTTGTCACTGGGCACCACTGGGAAGGGCCTGGCCCCTTCCTCTTGACACCCACTCTTTAGATATTGCTCAGCATTGATGAGATCCCCCCTCAGCCTTCTCTCCAGGCAGAACAACCCCAGGTCCCTCAGCCTTTCCTCAGCAGAGAGATGCTCCAGTCTCCTGAGCATCTTCGTAGCTCTTCACTGGACTCTCTCCAGCAGTTCCTTGTCTTTTGAACTGAGGGGCCCAGAACTGGATCCAGTGCTCCAGTTGTGGCCTCACCAGGGCAGAGTAGTAGAGTAGTAGGACATGGAGAGGGCCCTTCATTGGTGGGGAACAGAGGGAAAAACCTGGGATCTGGAAAGGAGCAGAGAGAGGGAGAGGTTCACAGAGCTCTGAAGGGGAAGCTGAAGCACCCAGCCAGTAAATGCTGAGTGAGTCCCAGATCTGACTTGGGGAGGAAAAGCCTCTGCTATCACATGCAAGCAATTTAGCTGGAGAAACATGGTTTTATTGCCTGCCGAGTGCTTTTCCAAATGGGACCTGGAGCTTTCACACACTTCTCTGCCTCCTCTGCATTCTCTTATTCCTCAGAGGCAGAAGGATTTTTATCTTCATCCAGCATTTAGGAAAAAAAAAAAAAATCCATAAAACCAGCTGCTTTAAAATATAAAGCCCCTTTCCTAGTCTATGCTAATAATTTACTATTATTCCAGGTTTTATTACAAGCTCTTTCAAGGGCTGCCCAGAGCCCCATCCGTAAATAGCACATAACTCAGGCCATGAGGATTTCCTCCCCGGTGGGACTTTTAATGTCTAAACCAGAGGTGTCAAACAAGCAGCTCAAAGACCCGTTGCGGCCCTGGAGAGTTCTACATCTGGACTATATCTCAGTGCTTAACACATTAGCTTTTGCCCCAAGCAGCTCTGGATTTCCCTCGTCGGTTTTGCACTGAACCCGAGGTAGATTTGATTTAAGAGGCTAAGGATTCAAAGGAAAAGAAAAAGGTACCTGCTTAACTGTTCAAAGTGCTGCCCTGCAGGCTCCTGGGGTTTTTGGAGCAGGGTGCAGGCACATCTCTCCCCCGCAGGGATGCTCAGGAGGTGGAGGAAGGGCTCTGCGTGCCAGGCACCGGTCCCACGCAGCAGCCCTTCTCCCCAGGTTATCGTGGCATCTACAGCAGGCTCGTGGCCATGTAAGCTGGCTTCAGACCTGTGGCTGCCCTCAAAATTCCATTTCACCTGCCACCCCCCAAGCTGGGTCTGTGGGCAGAGAGAAGGCAGACCAGGGAGAGAAGACATAGCCCTGGTGTCCTGACATGGGAAAGGGAGCACTAGTGGTTTTGTGTCCTCCTTTTTCTTCACGGGAGATGGAGTGTGGGCTCAGAGGGGGCATTTACCCACTGCAGAGGGGCTGGGGAGGGTGCCCAGCCATCCCGTGTGCCCTGAGGAAGTCCAGTGTCTTTTTCTCTCTTCTGTTTGAGGTTTATATGTCAGCATTCGTGGAGACAGAGAGGTGCTGGTGTTCCCCCTCATGAGAAAAATAAAGCCCTGGAAGGTTAAAAAAAAAAAAAAAGCAACATGTCTAGAAGACAACTCAAGGGCAGCTAGTGATGGGCAGGAGAAATCCTGCCACTTCCAGTCATATCAGGGGAGAGGAAAGCCATGCAGACACTGTGTTATCATCCTTAAAGTACTCAGGTTAGGGAGAATTATGACAGCTGTGCTGGTAATGCATGTGAACGTGAGCAAAGAGCTGATGAGGGCTCTGGCTCCTCCTGGCATGAGCATGTGGGCAGGGAGGGAAGGTGGGACTGTGGTGTTCACCCCTGTGTTGCAGCAGTGCAGCCCCGGGCTGGAGGGTTGGGGTTACCAGCCTTAGGGATGAGTGGGAACTGTGTTTTCTGGGGAACTGCCTGGATCCAAAGTGGTCTGCTCACCTTTTCAGGCTCGAAAGCTTTCCGTGTCCCCTAGGTGAGATCTCCACATCCAGGTGGGGTTTGAATATCTCCAGAGAAGGAGACTCCACACCCTCTCTGGGCAGACTGTTCCAGGGCTCCATCACCGTCAAAGTAAAGAAGTTTTTCCTCAAGTTCAGATGGAGTTTCCTGTGTTCCAGTTTGTCACTGGGCACCACTGGGAAGGGCCTGGCCCCTTCCTCTTGACACCCACTCTTTAGATATTGCTCAGCATTGATGAGATCCCCCCTCAGCCTTCTCTCCAGGCAGAACAACCCCAGGTCCCTCAGCCTTTCCTCAGCAGAGAGATGCTCCAGCCCCCTGAGCATCTTCGTAGCTCTTCACTGGACTCTCTCCAGCAGTTCCTTGTCTTTTGAACTGAGGGGCCCAGAACTGGATCCAGTGCTCCAGTTGTGGCCTCACCAGGGCAGAGTAGTAGAGTAGTAGGACATGGAGAGGGCCCTTCATTGGTGGGGAACAGAGGGAAAAACCTGGGATCTGGAAAGGAGCAGAGAGAGGGAGAGGTTCACAGAGCTCTGAAGGGGAAGCTGAAGCACCCAGCCAGTAAATGCTGAGTGAGTCCCAGATCTGACTTGGGGAGGAAAAGCCTCTGCTATCACATGCAAGCAATTTAGCTGGAGAAACATGGTTTTATTGCCTGCCGAGTGCTTTTCCAAATGGGACCTGGAGCTTTCACACACTTCTCTGCCTCCTCTGCATTCTCTTATTCCTCAGAGGCAGAAGGATTTTTATCTTCATCCAGCATTTAGGAAAAAAAAAAATAAATCCATAAAACCAGCTGCTTTAAAATATAAAGCCCCTTTCCTAGTCTATGCTAATAATTTACTATTATTCCAGGTTTTATTACAAGCTCTTTCAAGGGCTGCCCAGAGCCCCATCCGTAAATAGCACATAACTCAGGCCATGAGGATTTCCTCCCCGGTGGGACTTTTAATGTCTAAACCAGAGGTGTCAAACAAGCAGCTCAAAGACCCGTTGCGGCCCTGGAGAGTTCTACATCTGGACTATATCTCAGTGCTTAACACATTAGCTTTTGCCCCAAGCAGCTCCGGATTTCCCTCGTCGGTTTTGCACTGAACCTGAGGTAGATTTGATTTAAGAGGCTAAGGATTCAAAGGAAAAGAAAAAGGTACCTGCTTAACTGTTCAAAGTGCTGCCCTGCAGGCTCCTGGGGTTTTTGGAGCAGGGTGCAGGCACATCTCTCCCCCGCAGGGATGCTCAGGAGGTGGAGGAAGGGCTCTGCGTGCCAGGCACCGGTCCCACGCAGCAGCCCTTCTCCCCAGGTTATCGTGGCATCTACAGCAGGCTCGTGGCCATGTAAGCTGGCTTCAGACCTGTGGCTGCCCTCAAAATTCCATTTCTCTCTCTTGGCAGAGGGTGGTTCTGCCAACCTGACCCCTCCCCAGCTGGCTCTGTGGGCAGAGAGCAGGCAGACCAGGGAGAGAAGACATAGACCCAGTGTCCTGACATGGGAAAGGGAGCACTAGTGGTTTTGTGTCCTCCTTTTTCTTCACGGGAGATGGAGTGTGGGCTCAGAGGGGGCATTTACCCACTGCAGAGGGGCTGGGGAGGGTGCCCAGCCATCCCGTGTGCCCTGAGGAAGTCCAGTGTCTTTTTCTCTCTTCTGTTTGAGGTTTATATGTCAGCATTTGTGGAGACAGAGAGGTGCTGGAGTTCCCCCTCATCCCATCCTCCTTCCACCCAGCGCCAGCCTCACAGCAGCTTCCCAGTGTCTGAAGGGGACCTACAAGGAAGTTGGAGAGGGACTTTTTACAAGGGCAATTAGCGATAGGATGAGGGGTAATGGCTTCAAACTGGAAGAGGGTGGATTTTGATTGGATATTCGGAAGAAATTTTTCACTCTGAGGGTCTTGAGACCCTGGCCTGGGGAGGGGTAATGGCTTCAAACTGGAAGAGAGTGCATTTTGATTGGATATTTGGAAGAAATTTTTCACTCTGAAGGTCTTGAGACCCTGGCCTGGGGGGAGAGGACCCTGGAGGGGTTCAAGGCCAGGTTGGACTGGGCTTGGGAGCAACCTGGTCTGGTGCGAGGTGCCCCTGCCCATGGAAGGGAGGTTGGAACAGGATGATCTTTATGGTCCCTTCCAAAGCATTCTATGAAATTTTTCAATCTGAGGGTCTTGAGACCCTGGCCTGTTGGGGGAGGACCCTGGAGGGGTTCAAGGCCAGGTTGGATGGGGCTTGGGAGCAACCTGGTCTGTTGGGAGGTGTCCCTGTCCATGGAAGGAAGGTAGGAACAGGATGATCTTTAAGGTCCCTTCCAAAGCATTCTGTGAAATTTTTCACTCTGAGGGTTTTGAGACCCTGGCCTGGTGGGGGGGGGACCCTGGAGGGGTTCAAGGCCAGGTTGGATGGGGCTTGGGAGCAACCTGGTCTGTTGGGAGGTGTCCCTGTCCATGGAAGGAAGGTAGGAACAGGATGATCTTTAAGGTCCCTTCCAAAGCATTCTGTGATTCTATTTCGAAAGCACTTCTGCCCCAGATGCCTCCGTGCAGGGTCCGGGTGGATGCTGTTAAACCACTTGGCAGAAGGCAGAAAGGGCACGTGGCTGCCAGCTCCACGTCTGCAGCCTCCCGGGGCGACTCTCTGCCGCCTTTCCTCTCCGGGCACCCGCTCCCTCTTCCCTCCCTCCTTCCCTTCCCCTCCCTCCCTCCCCGCTCTCCTCCCTGCAGCAGGTTGATAGGCGAAACCTGCTTGCTCCCGTGTTAAGTGTTGTAATGACATTAACAATCTGCCACCGGCAAGTTTCCAGCGTGAGGCGAGCGGCCTCCGCTCCGAGCAGCCGCGATCTTGGCAGGCTGACACTTTCCCATGCCTTCTGCCCTCTGTCAGCGGGGAGGTGGGCCGCTCCCCGCCCGACAGCTCCGACAGGATACCTTCACAATGACTGCAAATAATAGGCCCGGCGATGGGAAAATGAGGCCAAGAGAACCCAAGGGTGAATTACAAGATGAATAACTTCCCCGAAGCCACGTCCCAGAGCATGCCTTGGCCTGCTGTTGATTCACCAGCTGACTTCCCCTCCTCTTGCCTCGCTCCACCGCCCTCCGCTCCCCTCCCGGGAGACAGACCTGTCTGGATTCCGTCACTCGCCTAAAATAACTGAGCGGGTTCAGGGAGGAGAGGAAAGGCAGCGGGGAGGACAGGCGCGGAGGAGCGTGGAGCAAGCCCTGGGAGCTTGCAGAAACGCCCTCTTCCCAGCGGGGCTTTGAGAAGTGGCAGCCAGGTGAGGACGAGCCGTTGGGGTATCACCAGCAAAACCGGCTGAAGTTGCTTTAATTGGCTGCCCCCATCCATCCTTCCCGGCCTGATGTTCCCCGCTTTAACCTAGAGCTTTGGAGGGAGTTCCTCAGCTGTGTTTTCTTAGGGGCCAGAGCGGAGCAGCAGCATCCATTGCTCTAGAGAGTTATGTCCTCTCCAAACTGAGAACCTCTGATGGTACAGGTGGCCCCAGGTGGTGAAGCCAACCATTGCTCTAGAGAGTTGTGTCCTCTCCAAACTGGGAACCCCTGATGGTACAGGTGGTGAAGCCAGCCATACTGGGAGGTTCATGGGTGTGAAGAAGCAGGGTGAAGAGGGCAGCACTCCCACCACATGCAAAACCAAGTGTGGCAGCAGACACCACCAGGAAGGTCCCCTGCCCTCCACATTGGAGAGCCATGGCTGCTCCAGTTTTCGAGGAAGCGACCAGTCCTGGGGCCAAGTGGTGAGATTAGGAGACAGCTCATTATGGGGTGACTGACAGGAGGAACCCTGCGGATTGCAGCAGTCTGCAGCGTCAGCACAGGACTGTCTCACAACGACGTGGGGCTGGTGCTCACCTGCCTACCACCTCCCGTGCTCAGACTTTCCATCAGGATGCTATTAAGCAGCCCTCACGGAAAGCAATGAGCTTAACGCTCCCCAACAGGTAATCAAGGTGAAGGCCAGAACAGCCTTATGGCAAGGTGCTCTGCCCACGGTACCTCAAAACTTGCTTTTTTTTTTTGCCCTGGGTTTTAAAATGCGCGAGGGCTGTGTCCAGTTGGAGATGAGTCCTGTTTCTATCCACATTCCATATTCTGCAATTCGGATACGCGTCAATCAAAACTGTTGTTAGCCGTAGCTGTCACGTCAGGTCCACGTCTAACAACGGGAGTGATTGACAGCAAAGTTTGTTATCTGTGAATGTGTCATCCCATCCAGCACCCAGTGCTGGAGTGCTGCCTGACAGGTCATCAGTGGGAGACTTCCATCATCCATATATTATGAGATGGTTCGAACAAATCATTTTTCGGCTCGTCTCAGGCCCTCGCGTTCTCCTGCATCCCCGTTAACCTGAGAGATAGGATTTGACAGTGGAGAAGGGGGCGGAGGCCGATGGACCTCGGTCAGGCAAATCCTGGAGGGTCAGCAAATAAAACCAGGCAATATCCATTTCTGGCCTAACTCTTCTGAAGGAATTTGAGGCAGCAGGTTGACAAAGAAACGGAGTACGGGAAGAGAATCACTGCCGAGGAGCAGACCTCTGAAAGCTTTTCATTAGAAAGCCCCGAGATATGGTGGCTTAGCAAATTTTTACACAGACTGTGAGAGCTCCAAAACAGCTCTCTCATTTGCCTTCTTGCGTTCTTATTTTCCATAAGAACCAGCCCAAATCCTCTTTGGCAAAGAACTGTGTGGAGAAAGGAAACGATAAGTAGAGAGTGACCCACGCTTGTTGGTCGCAGGGAAGTCGGGATGAGTTCTGAGTGAAAGTTTGAGTTACCACTTAATGGGTTTTGCATTCTGGCTCCGTGGCCATAGAAAGCAGTGGAACGGAAAGGCTCCAGTTAATCTTGATAAACTTTGTGTCGGGCTTTGGGTGCAACGTGATCCCAAAGAGGTGTGTGTTTCGGGACCCGGTGAGCGTTAGGGGGGCAGCTCCCCTCTGAGAGCCGCAGCTTAGGAACGAACCCGTCGCAAGTCAATGTCCTCAGTTAAAGTTTCAAGTGATAGGAAAATACAATTACTTGTTAAATGAGTTGTTTTAAGCTTATTTTTCTTTTTTATACTATAAATATTATTTCACATGAATGCTTTAATGCTGAGATGTATTATTATGACAGATCTTAGACGAAAAGATTGTTTCCAAAACAGTATTTTTTGGCACTTTTTATTTTTTGGCAACTTTTTTTCTTTGCAAGGACCTTTGAAAATCTCTCTGTTCAGATTCAGAATTAAAATGGCATCTAAAGGGTGGTAGAAAAGCTACCTGTCCTCTGGGGTAGAAATTCTGTCCTCCAAGAAAACGTAGCCGCTACCAAATTCCTGGCCTGGAGTCAATTGGGCTCAGGAGGAGTTTGATCCCGGTTTCCCCACAAATTTTTCTGTCCTTTTTATGGCACTAGTGACTCTGGGCTGGGTCTTGATTCTCGTTAAAGCCAATGGAATTTTTGCACTACTATATTCCAGCTTCTCACACAGAACCTGGGAGGTGTCTCTGCATCCCTGCTTGGATACAACAGAGCAGTGATTGCCTATATCTGGACTTTTTTTGTCACCCCAGAAATGGGACTGGACCACGGAGATACCTTTGGAAACCAAGCATACATTGGGTTTTGAACATAGAGGTCAGCTTCTAGCACTGTGTATCAAAGAGATATTAAAGGCAGATCATAAAAATAGCTTCCTCCATCCCGCACAACCCTCATGTTTTGATTTCCTGGTGAAGAGACCCAAAGGTTTGTTTGGACTGTAATTAGCCAGGTTTATGCTCACAACTCAATCATAACAACTTCGTTTGGCCCGGGAGAAGTTGAAACCTAGCAAATGCAGAACTGAACCCACAACGGGCTTCATATTTCTCCACTTAAAAATAACATTAGCAAACACTTTGATCTGCTTCATTTTGAAAGCAACCAAATTTGGATGCCTGGATTTCCAGTGAGGTGGAGGGGAGGAAGGAGGTACTTGATACTTTTCCAAACACGCTGGTCAAAAAACGCTGAACACTGAATAAGGGCAAGTTTTTATAAAATCCCATGTGTATTAGTATATCTATTAGATACATAAATACAGATGGATGGGTAGCTTGCTGGGTAAATAGATGAATGGATAAAGAAATATAGAGGGGCTGGGAAAATGGGTCAATCTGAATTTCTCCTGAGCCCGTGCAGTTTCCTCCCTCTAGAGGGGTCTTGGTTCCCGCTGCAGGACATGGAGAGGGGGTTGCCCTGCTCTGCACCACCCTGGGCATTAGCTGCTGGTGATGTTCTTACCTTCTAACCCTGCTCCCCTATGCTGTGAGGAGCCATGAAAGCCATCTCCATGGCAGCTTCTTGCCATAAACTGTCTGTAAACTCTAAATCAGTGCTGGACCCGCCGCTGCCCTGAGCAAGGCACGCCAGGCTTAATGTGCTAAACCCGGGTCTGGTGGGAAATCCCTCTGCCCGTGCCACAGGAGAGCTCTCTTAGTCGGGGGGAACCCGTGCCTCTTAAATCCCTGCAGGGACACGGCGAGGCGGGCGCTCGCTAATCCGCAGTCATTTCAGCCTGGCAGGGATCCCTCCTCACCTTCCCCGAGGAGCCCTTGGCATCTTCTCGCAAAGCAAAGCGGGCAGCCCTGGCAAAGCTGAGGTGTCCCTCTCTCCAAAAGGATGGCACCTGGTTTCTGTAATGATTTCAGCCTCCGTGCTGCAAGCTTCACGCATTCTCCACAAATGAATACAGCTTTGCAGGGAGACATTCCCCTGGGACACAAAAAATGGATAAGTTACCTTCTTTGCCAGGAGGTGTAATGATAGGACAAGGGGAAACGGTTTTAAATTGGAAGAAAAAAGATTCAGATTAGATCTCGGGAAGAAATTTTTTACTATGAGGGTGGTGAGACACTGGAACAGGTTGCCCAGGGAAGTTGTGGATGCCCCATCCCTGGAGGGGTTCAAGGCCAGGCTGGATGGGGCTTTGAGCAACCTGCTCTAGTGGGAGGTGTCCCTGCCCAGGGCAGGGGGGTTGGAACTAGATGATCTTTGAGGTCCCTTCCAACCCAAACCATTCTATGATTCTTCTGCAGAAGGTGAGGCATCCACCTGTTCTTCAACAGCTGCTTCTTTTATGCAGGACTTAAAGGTCCCCTCCAACCCATTCTATGATTCTAGGACTCTTTATGGCTCCAGGCACTGGAGACCTGATGCTGACAGGACTTAGTCCCTACTGAAAATAATCTCTAATTAATTCAGTCCCTACTGAATCTCTAAAATAATTCAGTCCCTACTGAAAATAGTCTTGAATTCATCCCTGGCTGGGTGCATTTTCCTTGGCAACTTTTCCATGGGGTGAACCATCATGGTAGGAATACCATAGGCATTGGTACCTTCTGCTTCTGAGAAGGTAAAGTGGTTGTCCAAGATGGACAGATGGAGACTAGGCAGCTTGAGCCCCTGTGCCTTCTGCAAAGAAGAAGTTGTGTGGAAAACTCAGAGCAAGGGATGTCTTTCCTGCGACGTCCCGCGCTGCAGGGAACGGTGCCTGGCCGGCTTTGAGCCACATGGGATTCATTTCTCTTCCAGTAATTTTACTTTTCAGTAAGGTGTTAGGGAAAACTGTGCTTTTAGAAAACTCTAGTATCTGGATTTGTGAAATTGACTTTATAGCCAGCTCTGGGGTGTGGGTTTCAAGGTCTCTGTGTTTTTGAGCTCACTGGGTGCCGGGACAAGGAGGACCGAGACCCGGGTGCTTAACCCAAGCTGCCAAGGGGGTTATTTCATACCATGAATGTCACATGCAAAGTAAGTTAGAAAGTTTGCTGAGGAGTTCTCTCTCTCTCTCTCTCCTGTGATGGCTGGGATCCTGAGAGCTCCTTCCCTTCTTTTGCTGAGGAGTTCTCTCTCTCTCTCTCCTGTGATGTTCCTGAGAACTCCTTCCCTTCCTCCCAAAGCCGCAGCGCTCACAGGGTCCCACATGGGCTGTCCCTGCTGGGAGTGCACGGCTGCCTGGGATGGGATGGGCTGGATATCATCCTGGTGGATTTTATATCAGTATCAGGATCAATACTGGTTCTTTAGTGTTATTAATATCAATTATTTAGTCTTATTCTCTTAAATCTGCTTATATTTAAACCCTTGGGTTTCCTTGCTTTTTCCTGATTCCCCTTCCCGGGTGGGGAGGGGTCATTGGGTGAGAGAATAACTGTCTAAATGATGATAAATTGTTGTGGGTTCTTTAGACCATAACAATATCTCAACCCCCGGCCCAACCAACAGCCTGAACTCTTGCCCTGCTCTGCTTCAGAGCGGGAGGGCTCTGTGCTGGAGAGCTTTGCTCTTAATGACGAATCAGCTGATGTGGGAAATCAATTCTCCAGCAGCAGGGCATAACGTCTCTCCAACTGCTCCTCTGAGATTTCCCAGCAAAAGCTGCTGAAACCTTAGAGCTCAGAGAGAATCCCACAGTCTTGAGAGCATTTAGGATAAAAGTTAAGGTAGAGGAGCTCGATTTATCTTGAGCAGAATCTGCCTTCAAAGCCACAGTCCGTAATTTGGTAAGACTGGGTCTTTTCTACCACGTAGGCTCCGCACGAACCATCAGACACAAAAAAGTGAGCTGCCAGTTTGACGAGCTCGATTTATCTTGAGCAGAATCTGCCTTCAAAGCCACAATCTGTAATTTGGTAAGACTGGCTGGGTCTTTTCTACCACATAGGCTCCGCACGAACCATCAGACACAAAAAAGTGAGCTGCCAGTTTGCTGAAAGCAGAGTTATCCATCCCAAGACAGACACTGATCTGTATATTTTCATAAACCTTGTGTTGGGACTAATGTCACTCATATCTGACCTTAGACCAAGCAGCAATTCACATCTAGAAAATTTGGTTTGTATCCCCCCGCTATTGGAGCGATCCAGCTCCCATATAGTACATTTTCAGTGAAGGAGCCAGAGGACCTCAACAGCACCTAGCACCCTGGTTTTTTGTGGGACAAATCTTTAGTCTATTAGCTTGGATGTAAGCAGTAAAGGCACAACAGCCTGGGTTTCAACCACTGGAGGTGCAGCCGGGATCCCAGACTTAGCATCATAGAACTGTTGAGGTTGGAAGGGACCTTTCAGATCATCAAGTCCAACCATCCACCTAACACTGACAAAGCCATCATTAAACCATGTCCCTCAGCAATACATTTAGCCATCTTTTAGATACCCCAAGGGATGGTGATTCCCCCCCCCCCCCCCCCGCTATTGGGGTGATCCAGCTCCCATGTAGTACATTTTCAGTGAAGGAGCCAAAGGACCTCAACAGCACGTAGCACCCTGGTTTTTTGTGGGACAAATCTTTAGTCTATCAGCTTGGATGTAAGCAGTAAAGGCACAACAGCCTGGGTTTCAACCACTGGAGGTGCAGCCGGGATCCCAGACTTAGCATCATAGAACTGTTGAGGTTGGAAGGGACCTTTCAGATCATCAAGTCCAACCATCCACCTAACACTGACAAAGCCATCACTAAACCATGTCCCTCAGCAACAAGTTTACAGCATCATAGAACTGTTGAGGTTGGAAGGGACCTTTCAGATCATCAAGTCCAACCATCCACCTAACACTGACAAAGCCATCATTAAACCATGTCCCTCAGCAATACATTTAGCCATCTTTTAGATACCCCAAGGGATGGTGATTCCACCACCTCCCTGGGCAGCCTGTTCCAGTGCTTGATCACCCTTTCAGCGTAGAAATTTTTCCTAATATCCATTCTAAACCTCCCGTGGTGCAACTTGAGGCTGTTTCCTCTTGTCCTACACTTGCTGCACTACTGCAAGTCAGAGCAAAGCCAGGCTGTGAGCATTCCCATGGGATGTGCACCCACCTCCGGAGAGCGGCGCAGATGCTTCCACCATCCCCTTAACTAACTCTGGATGGGGATGCACGTGGAGGTTACCAGCCCGGGGGGGATTCACAGTGCACTGCTTCCTCCAGACTTTGCTCCCTTAAGCTGCAGGAGGCACAGAAGGGCAGGTTTTGCTGTTGACCCTGGTGGGGAGCACACGCAGGTATGGGGACATGGGGACCAGCTGCCGTGCCACCTCGTGCTTGCTGCCGCTAGCCCGGTTTGTGCCCACACCACAGCTGCACAACGCCTTCAGTAGCCCTTTGTTCTCCCCTCTGGACTGAGCCACTTGAAGTCCTACCCCTCAAAGACCACATCTAGAGAAAGGAATTACGAAAACGAATCAGCTTGTGTGTTTTCTGGGCCACTTATTTTAAATTAAGGACCCTCCTCGCTTGCAGGACGTCGTGGGGCTGAGTCACAGCTACCTTACCTTGCCTTGCATTTACAGATGTTGTCAGCTGTTTTAACAGTAGTAAGTGAATGGCAATGGGAAAGAAGAAAAAGCTTGTAAAGGATGTTATTGCCTCTTTTCTTAGTGGGTTGACCTTGCGCTTCCAGCATCGCTTGTGTGCAAGGGGCAGAGTCAGCTCCAGTTCTCCTCTTGCCAGGGGCCAGGGCACTTCAGGACGTGTAAACAGGCTGGAGCTGAAGGATAGTCCTCTTTGGCAGGAGGAAGAAAAGACAGCGAGGTCTGTCACCCAGGCCACATTGGTAGGTGAAAGAAGCACCAGCCAGGACCGTTTCTAACAGCTTGCTCTTTCCAATCAAGTCGAGTTGCTCCGAGGCAGATGAATTTACCCTCCTCACAGCCAGGTCGCTGCACTTTGGTCCCCACTAAAAATAACCAGGCAATAGATGTGTCTTAGTCTGTTTGAATCCTAAATAGCAGCTTGTCTCACCCCGCAGCTCCCACGTACAGCTCTGTGCTGTTGTCTTTCCAAAGCTGTTACACAAAAAAAAAAAGCAGGGAAACTTTTGATGGCCTGCTGTGATGGATAGATAATTCCCACTTGGACTTAAAATGGGAAAAGCTGTTCCCAAAGCAAAATATCCTAAAAAATTACTTGCTGGCTGCAGCCGTTCTTCACATCCTCTCTGATTTCTTCGTGTGTCAGTGTCTTGCAGAGCAGGGTCCCAACTCCTTGACTGGAGGTTTAAGTTGATGCTCACATCAACAGCAGCAATAACACAGGTCGCTGCCTTTGCCATCAGCATCTGGATTCGTTCCACCTTCTCGCTGCTTCATCTCTTGCCCCAGGCCCTAGGACAAGAGGGGAAAACCCCTCCAGAACCCAAGCAGCTCAGTCTTCCTCACATCGTACGTGGCCCCAGTGCAGTGCCAAACCCCAGCACTCCCAGATGCGAGGAGCAGCGAGGGGAGGAAGGGGAATAAAAAGGATGCTGTGATGCAGCACATCACAGTAGGTCAGGACTTTATTTTATGATTCTCAAAGAGGAGGTGGAACTTTGGTAAAATTTTTGTCCTCTTCCTCCTATGCAAGGGGCCAGGTTCTAAAATCAATTACATCAGCTGCAGGATCAGAATCTGACCCGCTCTCCCCAAACTGATGCTTCTTTGTCTTCCAGGAGAAAATCTGTGCTCTAGCAATTGCCCCTTTGTGAGCAGAGTGCTTCATCCTTGTTTTATCTCCTCCAGATTTGGGGTGGGGGGGGGAGAGCAAAATCTCTAGACATGTAAACAGCCTTAATGAGCAAAGTATAAACCAAGATCTGCCTGCCTGCTTTCAGAAACAGAGTTAAATATAGCTTCTAAATGCTGCTAATTGATTTTAGATGTCTGGGGAAAGCTTTTTGCCTTCACACCATCCCACCCACGCTGCTCCGGAGTTCCTCACCTGCCCCTGTCTCTCTGTAAGGCACAGGGAATGGGTGGCAGAGCCCCTGCTCCCAGGGTTTGTCAGCTGGTTTAGCACCCAAATGCTGGCAAAAAAAAAACCTCACGGGGTGCTCAGAGACCCTGATTTAAGCCTTTGTTAAACCTTCGTGGATTCTGATGCCTTCTGCCCATCTGCTGCGGTCTATTTTTACGGTTTGGCCTTGAAATCTTTCCCTTCTTTGAAAACAAGGCTGTTTACAAACATTTGCGTCAGAAAAGTTCTGCCATTCCGAGAGGCAGAGAGAAAAACCACCCATTGCTGCGTGGACCCCCTAAACATCCAGATGTGTGTGATCCCCCAAAGAAGCCAGAAAGGCCTCGTTTGTGATGGAAAGGACGGCTCAGCCCAGAGCTGTCTGCTAACAAATCAGAAAATAAAAACAAGAGCAAAGACAGATGCGAGTTGTTTGGTATCTGATGCAGTAAGGAATAAACCATGGATGCACAGTCAGTATTTTGCAAGAAGAATGAACAACAGGAATTACAGAATCACAGAATCCCATGGGGTTGGAAGGAACCTCTGGAGATCATCCAGTCCAACCCCCTGCCAAAGCAGGTCCACCCAGAGCAGGTCCCACAGGAACGTGTCCAGGTGGGGTTTGAATGTCTCCAGAGAAGGAGACTCCACCACCTCCCTGGGCAGCCTCTTCCAGGGCTCTGCCACCCTCAGAGTAAAGAGGTTCCTCCTCATATTTAGGTGGAACTTCTTACATTCAAGTTTATGCATATTTCTTCCTGTCCTGTTCCTGGGAACCACTGAAAAAAGACTGACCCCGTCCTCTTGACATCCTCTCTTTAAGTATTTATAAGTATTGATCAGGATCCTCTTGACACCCTCCCTTTAAGTATCTATAAGTATTGATCAGATCCCCCTTCAGTCTTCTCTTCTTCAGACTAAAACGACCCAAGTCCTTCAGCCTCTTCTTATAAGAGAGATGCTCCAGGCCCCTCATCATCTTTGTAGCCTCTGCTGTCCCCTCTCCAGCAGTTCCCTGTCCTTCTGGAACTGGGGAGCCCAGTAGAATTACTGTAGATTATATTCCTGCATACTCCATATCTCTTCCAGTTCCCTGTCCTCCTTGAGCTGGGGAGCCAGTAGAATTACTGTAGAATATATTCCTGCATACTCCATACCTCTTTAGGTTACTTAAAAGGGTGTAAGGTAACTTTTTCCAGTGGAGACACTTGTGGAGAAGTCAGGATTTTTGCCATTTCCCATCCAGTTTGTGGCCAGCCCAGTGGGGCAGCCCCACCTGGCAAAGGGGTGTCTCCAACTGATGGAAGGACTGGACTGGCTAAAAACTAAGGCTGAAAACAGACTTTCCAGGCTTTAAAAGCTTACACTAAGGGCTGGTGCCTTAATAAGGACTGACACTTTTAATGTGGCTCTTCAGTTTAAGGTGCCTTAAAGAGGTTGATTTTTAAAGAGCAAATCTCAGCAGTTCTTGAAGATCAGACCTCCTTAAAGCCCTGCCAGCTTTTGCAGAGCCTGGTTGTGAGGGATGCAGATCCACATTGCATCAGTGTCTGTGACATAGACATTTTGTGGCTGTTGTCTTGGACTTTGGAGTAGTGGAAGGGAAAAGGTTGGAAGGTTTTCGGGAGAGCCCCCCACCCCAAGATCTTGGGGGGAGGCTTTGATTGCTTTTGCAGCGCTGCCTGAAGATGCTGTGCACATACACTGCACTTCTCATCCTGCCTCTGAAATTATAGACATCTTGCCCTACAGCACGATGGAGATACTGGCCCCACACCATCTGATAAAGAAATAGGAGCGATTACTTTAATTTCAATCAATGCATTCAGATGTAAGGAACGTCCTTCTGCTGACAGGGACTGAAGTAGGAATGGGAAGAGGTCCCCAGAAGTGTGGGTGCTAATTGGATACGTAACTTGTGGCCCATCAGTTATACAATGGAGAAGCTTTCAGTGCTTTTCAGTGCTCCTGGGATCCAGATCCGTTGCGTAAGAGCTGTTCCACAGCCACACAGGGGTGATTTATCTCTGGGTAATATGATGGGCTCTTGAATGGCAATGAAAAAGCCCTTTCTGTGACAATAGTTCGGGGCAACCTTATAATAACCTCCCCCACCTTCCCCAGAGAAATGCTTCAGGCAGATAAAGGAATTTGTTATCCGCAGAGAAACATCTGCCCCCTGCCTCCGAAAGGACAGGCTCAGAGTGACAGTTACCCTTTCCACACCGTTCTGCCTCGCTTTTTAAAAACAACAGCAATATCGAGCGTGGAGGGAGTTGCGTGGTTCGTTTTTGGGTTGTTGTTGTTTTTTTTTTTTTTTCCTTTGGTTTTTCCTACCGGCTTCGGTTGCGGAAAAGATTACCTGAAGCTGGATTTGTGGCGTTGGGTTTTATTTCATAATGATGGATGTGCTGGTTAAATGTAATGGAAGAGGCAAGATAGCAGAGCAGAAATTTGGCGCCAACCGCCTTGCTTTGAAAGAGCCTGCATTCCAGCCTGCCTAAGAGGGGCTAAATGGAAAGATCTGATTAAGCGTCTCAGTGTTGTGACCCTGACCTCAAAGAACACGCCGATTCTCTGGAGGAACTTCATTTCAATTAATCAACTTAACAGCCTGAGTAAATCTGGCTGCATCCATTGAGCCGGAGGAACCGCTCCCTCCCTCTCCCCGGCCGCTCTCTGGGATGCACGACCCCAGAGGATGAGGTGGTGGTGCCAGCCTGCCCACCTTGGCCACCTCGGGTTGAGGGGGTTGGGGACATCACGGGGGGGTAAGACCCCACGGGAAGGGAGGGAGTGGGCAGCTCCTGCACCCCCCAGGCCTTGGTTTCCCCCCTGGTTCTCTCCTGTGGGCTGCATCAGGGAAGAGAAGGGGACCGGTTGAGGAGGAGCAGAGAAGATGTTGCTGATGTTGGAGGAGATGGAGGGCAAGGAAAGAGCTGCCTGAGGCAGGGAGCAGGGTGCAGGCAGGAGGATAACCCCTGAAAACTTCCCCTCTGTGAAACCCCTAAGCAGAAGGTGGCAAAGGCAGCAGGGAGATGGGAAGGGGAAAAGCCTGCAGCCTCGGGTGCTGCTCCCAGGTGGTCCTTTGCCTGGTCAACTGGGCCAGTCCAGAAGCTGAAATGGGCTTTGCTTCTAGTCCGGGGCTTTGTGGGAGACTCTTTCCTTGCACCAAACAGTACTTCTTAGGGGGTGTCTGTTGGGGTGACTGAATTATCACTAAGTATTTCACTGAGTTTTGGGGCTGGAAGTAAATTCCCTGCTCTGGTTAGCCTTCTGGAGGTGGCCAGTTACCAGCTCTCCCCGTGTCCTTTCCTTCAGAACAGGACAGAGCTCTTGTAGTTAAGTTCAGCTGAAGGAGGCATCACGGGCCAGCTGGGTTTCACCCCTGCCTTCCTCCACCTCACCTTCCTCCACCACACCCAGCTGGTGCCCATTACCCCCATGGGCTTGTGGCTGCCTGCGCTCAGCCCAACCATTATCGCTTGGGCGCTGCGTCCATCCCTTTGGACTTTTACCTCCCGGCAGCGGCACACGTTGCTCTTTTACTGCACCTTTAAAGGGATAAGAGCAAATTTAGCACCATCTGGAAAAGCAGCCCTACAAAAAGCCTTGGAGGAGAGTGGTTGTAGAGGAATAGCCTGGCAGAGCCAGGTGGAACCTGAGTTGTATGTCCTCAAAAGGGTCTGGAGGTAAGGGCAGCAACATCCCTTAGAATCATAGAATTGTTTAGGATGGAAAAGACCTTTAAGATCATCAAACCCAGCCTTGCTACAGAAGGATTTCGAGCTTCTGGCATGCAAGTTTGTTGGTGCCATGGGCCTCATGCCCAGCTTCTGGACCCCCAGACCTTGGCACGGAGAAGTCTATGACTTGCCTGAGGCCAAAAAGACAATAGGTGGCTGTGTGGGGATGTAAAAGTGGGGTGCTAGGGCTCTGCTGTGTTTAGAGGGAGGCTGAAATGAGGGTGGCATCCGTGCTTCCACCCGAGGGTCTCTCTGCAGAGGCAGAGTGATGAGTGACTGCTTCCCTCGCGCTGGGAGATGAGCGTCCCGGAGGAGCGCCGCGGCGTGTGTCGTGTTTGCACTGCTGCCATCATTCAAAACCCACTCAGTCAAAAAAAAGTGGTGGGTTGGATTTTTGGTGGTTTTTTATTTTTTAAAATTTTTTTTTTTTTTTTTTCTCTGCCTGAACTCAGCAGCGTAGAGCTTGGCAGGCTCGGTGGTTTTTTTTTTTATTTTTTTTTATTTTTATTTTTTTTTTCTCTCTGCCTGAACTCAGCAGCATAGAGCTTGGTTGGCAGGCTTGCTCTCAGCCTGGGTGCCTCGTCAAGAAAAGAAATTCGCCGAATCTAAGGGGAGGTCTGGAAGGGGACTGGGCAGTGAGGGACAAGTCTGAGACATGGTCCTACCCCCGGGGGGGGGATACGGTTACAGGCAGGCGACAGGCAGGCTTTCATCTGCTCTTCCAAGCCTTCTTCAGACAGAAGAGGAGGGGTAGCTGACTGGCTGTGGGGGATGGAGGAGAATTGCTGTAACATGATTTTATGTCGGTGATTGCATAACAAAACCTCCTGGGAACCTCCTGATTCAGATGGATACCTAGTTCTGGTGGTGCCACCAGAGGACTTTTAGCCCCTTGATCGATTGCCCACGCTCTGGTGCAGAGGAATTGCTGGACTGGATCAGTACCAGGCTCCGAGCAGCCTGTGCTCCTGGATCTAACCTTGGGCAAAACCTCAGGAAGGTGTAAAAAAAGCCTTCAGAAGCAAATAATCTGCTTTCTGCATTCACCCCCATCCCCAGACACACACATACACAAGAACCTGCTCGCTGACAGAACTAGACCTTGAAAGATGAAATCGCATTTCCATTCAAAAAAAAAAAAAAAAAGGAAAAATAATAAATCCCTAGGCCCATTGAATTAATGGGATGTTCTGCAAACATCAAGCCAGTTTCCAAGCTGGGAAACGCTGCCGGTCTCTCCCCCATTGCCAGGAAAACCCCCCCCAGGTCTTGGGGAGGAAGGAGGGCAGGAGAATGGGCTTTGCCTACGGGGATCCCATGGGGCTGGAGGAGGTTGGAGGTTGGTTGGAGGAAGCCCAGCCAAGCTGGGTCCTGCCTCTGGCCGTGGCTTTGGCATGCAGGCATGTCATCTGTTGGCTTTGCTCTCCAAGATTACACGAGAGCCCCACCTCATAAATTTGGAGCAAAGCACACAAAGCTTTCCCTTCCATACCCTCGCATTCACTCTTTAATGGTCTTTCTCCACACCACGGCCTTATTAATTGGTGACAATTGGAAGTGGTTAATTCTCTGTGTGTGTGTGTGTGTGTGTGAGGCTGCAATTGCTTCCACTTGGCCAGGATTCAAGTACTGGGGGTGAGTCAGAATGGGTGGCAAAACTGTCTTTTCCTCAGTTCCCTTGCTTACTGGAAAAAAAAAAAAAAAGAAAAAAAAAAGGAAAAACAAAAGATCTCGCTACAACACTGCCAATGTTCTGAGTCTTCTGCTCTCTTTCTGTAGCTTAATGGAAAAAAAAAAAAAAAGGAAAAAAAAAAGGAAAAAAAAAGCCAAAAAAAAAAGCCACAACCCCAAGTTATTCTCTTTTATGAGGTAGGCATTGTGAGGGCAGGCAATTGAATTTACAACAGCATTGAGTATCAGAGTCTATCTGGCCCTGTCAATGAGAGTGGCGAGGAAAAAAAAGACACACATTAACCCTCAGCTCCCAGTTCCCAGGCGTTTCAATAGGGTTCCCAACTTCCCAAAGAGCCCGCTGCATACTCGATGAGACCCTTTATACCTTCTAATTACCCTCCTCACAATGGGGACAGACTCTCTTGCCTCTTTTGTAGGCGAGATAGTAACTTTTGCGCGCACCACCCGCCCGCCCCCCCAACACAAAATCCCCAGGGCAAGGTGGTGAGAAATGAAATTTAAGGGCAGAGCAGCGTTATTTCAGGTCCCTGAGCAGGTAACACACATTTCCTCAGGTTCCAGGAGCACATTTTTTAACAATATTTTTTTCTTCTGCTTTGAACACAACACTTGCAAAGCTCTCGGGAGACATTTAACCCTGCCAGAACCTCCCCTCAACCTCATCACCTTTTCCCCCCCAACTATTTTTCCACAGGAATCCCTTCCAACAGCCTTATTTAAGGCCATAAAGTTCACTTTTTTTTTTTTTAGGGGGCTGCACACCCAGGATGAGCTTGTCCCTGCCCACTCAACCCAGCAAAATGAAAGGAAGGGGGGGAAAAAAAATAAATCTATTTCAAAGAGTTTATTTATTTAAACACCTGCAATTTTTTTTCTTTTTTTTTTTTTCAGAAGTCTTCCAACACAGGCACGCACACACACACAGACAAACAGGATACAAACAACTTTGGCATTATACTTTTTGAATATTTGTTACAAAACTATTTCTCATTTATTTTTTGTTTTTTCTTAAAAAAAGGTATCTCAAATAAAGGCATTTTTAAAGGAGTAAAAATACAAGTCGAGCTCCCAACCTCTGAAAATAATAAATAGCGCGTTCATAGCGAGGTCCTTTTCTCCTTTTCTGTTTAAATCTGCTTTAAAAAAAAAAAACAAAAAAGAACACCCCCAAACAGAACAGGGCTCCATACAACGGAGCCAACAGAAGAGGGCTGGGTTTTTTTTTGGGGTGAGGGTGTGTGTGTTGGGGCAGGGGGGGAAAGGAATAATTTTTAGGCAAGTCACCAAGGCCTCCACACGGATTCACTGCGCTCTGCGATGGGACTTCCCGCCTGGGAGGCTGGAACAATGCTGCCCCCAAATGATGTCAACCCCTGCACCGGGGATGCCGATGGGGTGGCGGTGGTGGCATTCCCGGTGCCACCACTGCTGGTGGTGGTGGACACCGGGACGTTGGCGTTGGCGTAGAGGGGAATAACGGGTCCGGAACCGGGAGGAAAAGCCGGGTTGGGGATGAGAAAAGCAAACTGGCCGTCGGTGGCTGGGACGAGCTGGAAACCACCGTAGACTTTGGGGGACAGGGCTTCGGCGGGGTTGAGTTTGCAGGGTACGGGCACGGCCGCGGCGGCGGGGGGCAGCTGGACGTGCAGAGGTTGTTGCGCCAGATGTGCGGGCTGGCCGGATGGTGGAGGTGGTGGTGGAGGTGGTGGTGGGTAGTTCATGGCCACGATCTGGCCCAAGCAAGCCGAGAGGTGGCTGAGGAGGCGGGTACGGACGTCGGTGTTGACCCCTTCGCAGGTGGAGAGGAACCGCGTCACCTCGTTCATGCACTCGTTGAATCCTGCCCGGTACTTGCCCAGGACGGTGGGGTCGGCGCTGAGGGCGGCTGGAGGGGGGGGATAGAGGGTGAGGACCCCGGTCATACAACCCCAGAGTGGTTCAGGTTGGAAGGGACCTTAAGGATCACCTAGTTCCAAGCTCCCTACCATGGGGGGGGGATGGACAGAAGGTGAGGACGCCGTTCATACAACCCCAGAGCAGTTTGGGTTGGAAGGGACCTTCAGGATCATCTAGCTCCAAGCTCCCTACCATGAGGGGGGTGGGGACAGAGGGTGAGGACCCCGTTCATACAACCCCAGAGCGGTTTGGGTTGGGAGGGACCTTAAGGATCATCTAGTTCCAAGCTCCCTACCATGGTGGGGTGGGGACAGAGGGTGAGGACCCTGGTCATACAACCCTAAAGTGGTTCAGGTTGGAAGGAACCTTAAGGATCATCTAGTTCCAAGCTCCCTACCATGGTGGG
Organism: Calidris pugnax; assembly: GCF_001431845.1. Lineage (NCBI taxonomy): Eukaryota > Metazoa > Chordata > Aves > Charadriiformes > Scolopacidae > Calidris > Calidris pugnax. The sequence continues at coordinate 1,228,592 of NW_015090833.1, read as the reverse complement.
GTGGGGACAGAGGGTGAGGACCCTGGTCATACAACCCTAAAGTGGTTCAGGTTGGAAGGAACCTTAAGGATCATCTAGCTCCAAGCCCCCCACCATGGTGGGGGGGGGCAACCTCCCACCAGACCAGGTTGCTCCAAGCCCTGTCCAACCTCATCTCCGTCCCCTGTCCCCAACCCTCTGTCCCCAAACCCCGGGGGTGGGGGGGACTCTTCTTACCCGTCATCTGCGCCCGCTGCAGGTTCCGCAGGTGCTTGACGGTCATCTCCAGGATGTCCGCCTTCTCCAGCTTGGAGTGCCGGGAGCTCTGCAAGGGGGGGAGAACGGGCACTGTCAGGGCTGCCCCATGCAAAGAGGGGGGTGTCGTCCCCCGTGTGTGTCCCCCAAACCTCCACCGCCCCCCCAGCCCCACTTACATCCTTCTTCAGCGCGTCCAGGATGAGGGTCTTCAGCTGCCCCAGGCTCTCGTTGATCCGCGCCCGGCGCCGTTTCTCCATGATGGGTTTGGAGGACTGCGGGGGAGAACGGAGCCGGTCAGACCCCCCCCCGGGGCCGGTCCCATCCCGTGCGGTGCGTGTGTCCCTTCTACCCCCCCCAA
>NW_015090833.1:1219541-1226387 GCF_001431845.1 Calidris pugnax | reverse complement strand
GGGGGGGGGGGAGAAGGGGGGCGGGCTCGTTAAGCCGCCTTCGAGCTCATGGCTAATTCCCAAACCCGCCTATTTAAGGGCCTTTTTAGAGGCTGCAGCACATGTGTTACATCTCTCTTAAATCTTTTAATCATCATAAATTGGGTATTACCCTTCCAGAGACCCACAGCGGAAATTCCGAGTGATATCTCGACTTGAAACGTGGGGTTTGGGGGTTTTTTTCCCCCCTTTTTTTTTTTACCCATTCTGAAGGAAGGAGAAAAGAATGAGTTGCTAAAATCTTTGAAAACTCCAGTTTCCCCTCTGGAAACTGGGGGTGACGTGGCTTAGTTTTGGGGGGAAGATTTTGAGTTTTTTGGGGGAGGAGAAGAGAACCACCCTCCTGTGAACATGCACAAAGAGCCTTTTTCTGGTCTGAAAGCACAAGTGTGGCGAGTTTGCCGGCCTCAGCCTTGCACCCCCGGGGGGGGGGGCTGCAGGAGGACCAGGCAGAGCTGAAGGTGTTAGTGGGAGAGACCCTCCCTCCATCCATCCTCTCCTCCTGATGGAGCGTTTGCCCCCTGCACCTCCCAAAGGGATGCCAGGAGCAGGATAAAGCCCCTGGAACGTGTCCCAGATTCCCATCTCCTGCAGGGCAGCAGGAGGAGGCTGGTGGCTTCTTGGTGGCTTCTTGGCGGCTTCTTGGCAAGTGTCCTCCCCGGGGGGGCTAGCCCTCCGTGGGTCCTGCAGGCAGGGATGTAACCTGCTCTGTGCTGTGGGCAATTCTTCCCGTAGCCTCCCCAGCCTTTGCTTTTCAGACAGTGAGCAGGAATGATGGAGAGGAATCAGGCTTCTGGGAAAAGCTCCTTCTAAACTGTTTACTTTCAAGGCACCAGGCTCTCTAGCTGTGAGAGCACTTAAGCTGCACCTGTTCATCTTAGCCAGCTGTTTAACTCGACAAGCAACGTGAAAACTGCTTGGAGAAAGGTAGGAAGTTGTTTCAGATAAATATGTAGCAAAAAAAAAAAAAAAAAAGGAAATACTTTGGGCAGGATTTCCATTCTTTTCGCTGCGTCCCATCCCGGGTGCAATTTTGGGTGGTTTTGCCACATCCAGGCTGTGAAACGCACCCCAGTGAGACGTGCTGTCTGCAGCAGCAGCATCTTCCTGCAGACATCAAAGGGGCTGAGGGAATACACTGATTTTGGGATCCTTTTCCTCCATCGCGCCAACACCCACCCGACCACGGGAACAGCAATTTGGGGCTGAATTGTGATTTTTTGGGGGGGATGCAGGAGATATGGTGTTCTTCTGCATAAGCACTACTTATTGAAGTGCCCACGAGGTCTAGCCTGTCCCTTTGGACAAAAGGGGCTCGGGGGTGGATGTTTTCTTGCTGAAGAATAATAAATGTTTGCTTGATAAGTCTCTTCGGAAAGGTTCAGGGATCTGTTTCCTTATGAGAGCAATAAAAGGCAGAACAACAGCCCTTTGTGCAATCTCCCCCACTCGTGTAAGAATACTGTGAGGAAATAACTAATAACCAAAAGAGTGTCCCTCCTTTGACAGTTAATTCAGAAGGCATTAATTACATAATTACAGCGAGAAAAAAAAAAAACAAAAAAAAAACCAACCCCAAACATTAAATGAGCAAGTTTTTCAACAGAATCTACATCAAGTGATGCAATTCCCTGGCTGGGAGCAGTGATTACTGACAGTTCTCCTCTCCGGAGAGAATTCTTCTCCATGGGACAAAGTTGGGAGAATTTTTGTCATTCTGAACCTCTGACATCACACATCGCCTTTCTCCTCAAATTCCGACCGTGTTCAGGTTCCAGAGGTCACTGAAATCTGGGGAAAGACTCTCATTTCCTTAAATAACTTCAGATGAAGCCAGAGTTCCCTCTCACCCCGTGATGGGTATTTATTTTCACGCATTTATCTCATTTATCGTCTCGCTTTGCGCCAGGTCTTGTTCCTGCCCCAGCCCCCTTCTCCATCGTGTTGCAGCTCCAAACCTGACCCAGTTGCCCATTGCAAACCCCTCCTGGGACTGGGAAAAAGCCCAGTTGCAGTTTGGAGCCCTGGTTTTGTGGTGCCCAGTGACGCTCAGCTGCCCAGCAGCTGAACTGGTTCGTTAACTGGATTCCGGGGGTGCATCGTAAGGCTCTGTCCTGCCCCCCTCGTGCTTTGTAACTGGATGGGCTGGCGAGGCAGGGGTGTTAAAGGACATAGGGATATTTCCCAGCATTATTTTACATCCCTTTGGTGGCAATTTAGCCTGTACCGTGGTGACAGGATGGGACAACATCCCACCTTCCCCTCGTCTACCCCAGTGTTCTGCATGGGAGAGAGAGATGGAGGTACACAGCTGTGTCCAGCTGCTCCTGCTCCCCTTCCCACCCCGGGGCAGGCTCCCAGGCTGGAAGGGAGCACACAGGGACTGGAAAACTCCCCCCCTGGTCCCAACCGTGGTCTAAGGAGAACAGAAACTGCCCAGGGGTGAGGAGCAATTGGGTGTCCTGTTTGCGGCTGGCTTTACTTCCAGGAGATCATAGAATGATAGAATGGTCAGAGTTGGAAGGGACCTTAAAGACCATCCAGTGCCACCCCCTGCCCTGGGCAGGGACACCTCCCACCAGACCAGGTTGCTCCAAGCCCCCTCCAGCCTGGCCTTGAACCTCTCCAGGGATGGGGCAGCCACAGCTTCTCTGGGCAACCTGGGCCAGGCTCTCACCACCCTCACAGCAAAGAATTTCTTCCTGAGATTTCATCTCAATCTCCCATCTTTGAGCTTAAAACTGTCACCCCTCCTCCTGTGGCTCCCCTCCCTGATCAAGAGTCCCTCCCCAGCTTTCCTGGAGCCCCTTTAGGGACTGCTGCCGGCTCACGTTGAGCTTCTCATCAACCAACACCTCCAAGTCTTTCTCCTCAGGGCTGCTCTCCAGCCATTCTCCCCCCAGCCTGGATTTGTGCTTGGGGGAACCGTGCAAAGGTCCATCAGGACTGGCCAGAGTGTGCCAAGTCCTTGGGGATTTTGGCTGCCTGCGGGGTGTCAGAGAAACGTGGGGCTGGTGGGATGTGAGGCCAGATATTGATAACCAGCAGAGGGTGGGCAGACTCTTCCTCCCAAAGGCTTTTCTCCCCATAAGCAGCTTTTCTCCATCGCAGGTCATCACAGAATTGTCAGAGTTGGAAGGGACCTCTAGAGATCATTTGCATCCCGTTTTGCTGGTGAGGTCTGTAGGAGATGCCAAGGAAAGAAAAAAAAACCATGATTGGCGAATTCCAGTGCAACTGGAATCGCAATTATTCACCTCCATTTAATACTGCTCCCCTGCAATTATTCCCTCGCCGTCAGTGCTGCTGGGGCTCGGTGTAATTTGGGGTTTACAGTTGGTGTCACCAGCAACCTGTCCTGGACACGCGCTGGGAAAGTGAAAGCCTTTCACCCGGCTCCGGATGGAAACCTGGGATTTTCCTTCTTAAGGCTTATGTGAAAAGTCCCTGTCATTCCTCTCTGGGCATGGCCTATATATTTAATCTTGATCCCTTAAAAAAAAAAACAAACCATCATGTTCATCCATGTTGTGGTTTTTTAGATAAAAAAAAACCCAACGAAACAGCTCAAAGGCTCTTTCCTCCTGAAGGCTGGCAACGTGAGACAGGTTATTAATCCTAATATTGGTGTTTGGGGAGAGGGGAGGGGACAGAAGAGGACAAACTGGTGGTGGTCCCCACTTGTCCTCACCCAGCTTGCTGCATCTCCAGCCCCTTTTGATCCCTAAACCCCATTTGATTGCAGCCAGGCTCCTGAAATTTGGAAGCCCAACTCCAAAGCTTGCAGCTGGGGTGAAAAAGCTCATCAATGACCCCCCTCCATTTCCACCCTGGGGCTGAATGCAGGGTTTTGTCCTCTTTTCCGAGTCCCTGGATGTGCCTTGTTCCCCAGCCCCCTGTTTGTTCTGGGCATTGTGGGGCAGACAGCTGGGGCTCTGCTCAGCCTCTCCAGCCCCCTGTTTGCCCAGGGATTGGGCTCTAATCCCTCCGGGATTTCCCTTTGGCTTGATCCCACGCAATCAATCCCCCCCCCTTATCCTCCCCCCCCTCCTTTCCCTGGGCCACCATCCCTGGCTTTGGCCGGTGTGTCAAAGGGAATGCTGAAGGAGAAATTAAGACATTAAAAGGCCGGGGGGGATTGTGAGGAGGTTCTTTTAGCAGGCTGTAACGTGTAACAAATTACAGTACAGCCTTCTGCCCCCCAGCATCCCTTTTCAAACCTCGCATGGCCTCTTTTGTGTGTGTGTCGTCCCCCCCCCGGGAGCTCACCGCTCTAATCAGCTGAAATTAATTATCAGGGTGGGATGGCTCGGAAAAAAAAAATCAAACAAGCCCAGAAAGGGGTTCGAGGGTGGCTCTGAGGAGGGAACAGCTCTTCCTTGGCTGTGTCTGGAGGTTTTGCAGAAGGTTTTCTCCCCCCCCGACTCTTTGCTCCGGGATTCCCATCGGCTTCCAGCCCGGCACGTTCCTGGCGTCCGCCACGTGCTGCCCGCTCGGGCTGCACCCTCCTCCTCCTCCCCATGGATCGGGATAAACCCCGGGCATTCCTTGCCTCCCGGGGCATGTCAGGGCTCCTTCAGCCCAAGGCAGAGATATTCCTAAAGAAAATCACCATTCTGCACTAATAAACTCTTATTCATCGCGCCCGCTGGCGTTAAGGACATCCTTTGCAGGGCTGCGGGAGGGAACGCGAGGCGATGGCAGGAATTTTTGCAACATTAGAAATGGAGATTTTTGATTTATTTTTTAATTTTTTTTTTCCCTGGGACTCTTTTGCTCCGAAGCAAATGGGTTTTAATTTCTTTTCTCACCTCCCTTCCTCCCGCCCCGCCCTGGGAGATTTTAGCAGAAAGAAAATTGCAACGGTGCACACAAAAACCCCTTTCTGAAGACGTCGCCCTGGTTTTGTCTCTCGGCGCTGAGAGCCTCCGTGGAGCTGCCGGGATAGAATAGACCAGCTGATTGAGACAGATGTTCTCTTCTTTAGCGAGTGCCAACACTTTGCCCAAACACATATTTGCTGACTTACCCTTAACTGGAAAACATCTTGAAAAGGCGGCAGAGATAAAAAGGCAGGGAACGAAGCCGCGTTGTGTCCAGATTTAACACAGCCCAGTGCTCCATTCTCTCAACCCGGTCCTGGTTGAAGAGGTCCCTTTCACTGGATCCTGTTCATTTGTTGACGGATAATAGGGGCTGAGTTGCGGCAATCTGTGTGCAGAAAGCAGAAAATAGAGTCAATTACATCTGTATTAGGTGGCCTTGGGGAGAAAATCTCCTTACATGCCTTCCACTGATACTGTTCTTAATTATATTGGCTAAGGAGCTGCCTGTGTTAAATCCCAGCACAACTCGAGCTGCTCTAAATGTAGAGCCTAAAATATCTCCTGAGAAGGTAATGGAGGTGATGTAACTTTCCGGCAGGACTTTAAATTAGCTTTTTTTGTTTTGCCCACAATAAACAACCCAAAATGAGTGGGTGCGATGATGCCATCACCCCCTTTCTCTGCCCAGGGCACCTGACCCTGCCCAGTCCCTTCCCTCCCAGCAGGGGATGAAGGTCCCAGTGCTGAACATGGGATGTGACACCACGTTGGTACCGAGCCCACTGGGGCTCTGCTGCTGCTTGCCAGCTCCTGGGGCATCATGGGCACGTGGTCGCCCTGTGCTGGGCAAAGAAGGATATGGACAGGGTCCTGAAAACCTGCCCTTTTGCTGGTTCTCTCCTCCTCCAGGGAGAAACAAGCGGCTGAATGCCATGGGGATGGGGTCTGCATCGCTCCCCTCTTGCTGGTTCTCTCCTCCTCCAGGGAGAAACGAGCGGCTGAATGCCATGGGGATGGCATGCTCCAGCTGGGGCTGCTTGGGCTAAAGCAGGAGGAAGAGGAGGAAACTGTGTCCAGTTTTGGGCCCCCTACCATAAAAAAGACATTGAGGTGCTGGAGCGGGTCCAGAGAAGGGCGACAAAGATGGTGAGGGGGCTGGAGAATAAGTCTTATGAGGAGAGGCTGAGGGAGCTGGGGGTGTTCAGCCTGGAGAAGAGGAGGCGGATGGGAGACCTTATTGCGCTCTGCAACTCCCTGAAAGGAGGGTGTAGAGAGATGGGGGTCGGTCTCTTTTCTCAAGTCCCAGGCGACAGGACAAGAGGAAATGGCCTCAAGTTACGCCAGGGGAGGTTCAGGCTGGATATTAGGAAAAATTTTTTCACTGAAAGGGTTCTCAGCCCTTGGAATGGGCTGCCCAGGGAGGGGGTTGAGGCCCCATCCCTGGAGGTGTTCAAAAGCCGGGTTGATGTAGTGCTGGGAGGTCTGGTTTAGTGATGATGCTCCTTGTTTGTTGTGTGGGTGTCTATTTTTGTCAGTTGGGTTGACGGTTGGACAAGATGATCTTTAAGGTCCCTTCCAACCTAGAAGATTCTGTGATTCTGTGAATTCTGCAGCCCTCCCCAGCCCAGGGCAGAGCTGGAGGTGGTGGGGCAGGAGCCAGGGATGAAGGGATGGCACTGTCTCCCAAGGGGTCCAGCTCTCCCAGGGCAGGTGGGTTGTCCCATGGGGCTGCTCCTCCTCTCCTTGGCTGGGTGCTGTCATCTCCTAGAGTTTGGCAGAGCAAAAGCGTTAATTTGGGATGGGGGGAATGATACAGGAACACTTCCCAAGGGCCTGAGGAGCAGAAAGGATGCACAGTAGGGTCTTTTTTCCTCAAGGTTTTATGTAGAGTAGGTAAACCCCATCCCGACAACCAGGACAAGTATCTGCGGTATTTCCCAGCCCCTTTCATTTTGGGTTTCCCTTAATCTTATTAAGTGTC
>NW_015090833.1:1197179-1219531 GCF_001431845.1 Calidris pugnax | reverse complement strand
AAAAAAAAAAAAAAAAAAAAAGCCATCAATTATATTTGCTTTGCCTTTGAAAAGATTTGTCATTTTGCCATCTGTAGGCAAGCATGCTCTGCAACAATGGGTTTTGTTTGACTTCTCTGGTAAAAAGGTCCCCAGTTTTTTTTCCCTGGGCCCATCCACAGCTTGCTTTTCCCCCTGCCTCATTCTTTTCAGCGGGGCTGTTGATGAGCTTGGCCTAATCAGATTAACTCAACCCAGACACAGCAGTGGCAGTTTATTCTCTTTTAAAAGGACTCCACGGTTTCCTACAAACTTTTTTGTAAACTCTTCATCTCCGGCTAAACTCTTTTGTAAGCTGTATCCAATGGACTCTTTGAGAGACCCACACTCCCCGTCAATGAAGACCTGTTAGAATGGGTCACTAATCCAAAAGAGTGGAGAAATGCCTTTAAAGCCGTGCACTGATGCATTGGGAGCCCTGACTAGCACCCGCAGAAAGAGGGAATTGAATTCCCAAGGAGTTGGAACATTTAATTTGATTCCCAAAATAAATATTTTGAAAAAGTCCCGTCTTGTTGTACAAGGCTAATGAAATCAGCTCTTTCCCTCCGAAGCTCTCTGGGTGCTGGGACACACTTTGGTGGCCGTCCTTTGCCCACCCTTCCCCACCAGCAAACCCAGGAGGAGCTCAGGAGAAGGCAGAAAACAAAGCAACAAAGCTTCTTGACGGGTTTTTAGGGTGTTTGTGCTGACCTGTTTGGGTCAGCTAGTCTTCATCCCGACAGGATGCTCCTCGCTGCATCCCAGAGGTGTTTTGGGATGCTGCTGCCAACTGGCCTTCTCCCTTTCCCTTCGAGGCTCATCCCATCCCACTGAAGCACCACAGCAGCCCCAATGCAGCCCTGCAGCAGCCCCAATGCAATGCTCCAGCCAGCCCAAATGCAGCCCCACAGCCAGCCCTAATGCAGCCCCAGTGCAGCCCCAATGCAGCTCCATAGCTAGCCTCAATGCAGCCCTGCAGCCAGCCCCAACGCAATGCTCCAGCCAGCCCAAATTCAGCTCCACAGCCAGCCCCAATGCAGTGCTGCAGCCAGCCCAAATGCAGCCCAGCAGCCAGCCCTGATGCAGCCCCAATGCAGCCCCAATGCAACCCTGCAGCAGCCCCCATGCAGCCCTGCAGCAGCCCAAATGCAGCCTCACAGCCAGCCTCAATGCAGCCCAGCATCCAGCCCCAATGCAATGCTCCAGCCAGCCCAAATGCAGCCCCACAGCAGCCCCAATGCAATGCTGCAGCCAGCCCCCATGCAGCCCTGCAGCCAGCCCAAATGCAGCCCCACAGCCAGCCCTGATGCAGCCCCACAGCCAGCCCCAATGCAGCCCTGCAGCCAGCCCTGATGCAGCCCTGCAGCAGCCCCAATGCAGCCCTGCAGCTGCCCCAATGCAATGCTGCAGCCAGCCCCGATGCAGCCCCAATGCAGCCCCAATGCAGCCCTGCAGCAGCCCCAATGCAGCACTGCAGCAGCCCCAATGCAGCTCTGCAGCCAGCCCCAATGCAGCCCCACAGCCAGCCCCAATGCAGCCCTGCAGCAGCCCCAATGCAGCCCCACAGCCAGCCCCAGTGCAGCCCCACAACCAGCCCCAATGCAGCCCAGCAGCCAGCCCCAATGCAATGCTGCAGCCAGCCCCAATGCAGCACTGCAGCACCCCCAATGCAGCCCCACAGCCCGCCCCAATGCAGCCCCACAGCCCGCCCCAATGCAGCCCCACAGCCCGCCCCAATGCAGCCCCACAGCCCGCCCCAATGCAGCCCCACAGCCCGCCCCAATGCAGCCCCACAGCCCGCCCCAATGCAGCCCCACAGCCCGCCCCAATGCAGCCCCACAGCCCGCCCCAATGCAGCCCCACAGCCCGCCCCAATGCAGCCCCACAGCCCGCCCCAATGCAGCCCCACAGCCCGCCCCAATGCAGCCCCACAGCCCGCCCCAATGCAGCCCCACAGCCCGCCCCAATGCAGCCCCACAGCCCGCCCCAATGCAGCCCCACAGCAGCCCCAATGCAGCCCTGCAGCAGCCCAATGCAGCCCAGCACCCAGCCCCAATGCAATGCTGCAGCCAGCCCCCATGCAGCACTGCAGTCAATCCCAATGCAATGCTCCAGCCAGCCCAAATGCAGCCCCACAGCCAGACCCAATGCAGCCCTACAGCCAGCCCCAGTGCAATGCTCCAGCCAGCCCCAATGCAGCCCCACAGCAGCCCCAATGCAGCCCTGCAGCAGCCCAATGCAGCCCAGCACCCAGCCCCAATGCAATGCTGCAGCCAGCCCCCATGCAGCACTGCAGTCAATCCCAATGCAATGCTCCAGCCAGCCCAAATGCAGCCCCACAGCCAGACCCAATGCAGCCCTACAGCCAGCCCCAGTGCAATGCTCCAGCCAGCCCCAATGCAGCCCCACAGCAGCCCCAATGCAGCCCCATCTTCCCCCACATCCCTGCAGGCGCAGGAAGGGAGCATCCTGCAAAGCTGGGGAGAGGAGGGAGCCCGACCTCTCCTTCTCCCAGCCTCCCGTTGCCCTACAGGTGTGGGCTGGCACTTGTGCTTGGAAAAACCACCCCACACAGGCACACGTTTGGACATCTCGAGATCCTCTTATTAGCATCCCGCCAGACCTTTTTCCTTCCAAGAAGATTTTTTCACTTCTGTAGTTGTTGTGAGTTTGTGATTGGCATGTCTGAACAACTTCATTGTGGAGGGGATTTCATGGCATTCAGTGGAAGTTTCCACTTCTTTAGAGTTGCACAGAGAAGATTAACGTTGTGACTTCATCCCCCTGCCATTGTCACCGTGACTTGGAGTCATTTCATGTCTTTGATAAAACTTGCCCCAGTTAAAAATAAGCAAAGCAGCCCCTACAATGCACACAATGAGCAAAACAACTCCCTGAAAAATACCCTATTGTCTCCCAGGAAGAAGACCGTAATTTTTCATGGTATCAGCTTTATATTAAAAATTGCATTGAATGTCAAAAAGAGTTGTCTTAATTGGGTGGGAGAGACAGGACACCCAACGTGGCACACCTCCCACCCCCGGCAAACTGGTGACAGTCACAATCCCTCCCTGGCTCAGGGTCTTGGGACACATTTGCTCCCCAAACATTGCAGAGGGAATCTCCAGACATCCCTCATGGAGCTTTTTCTCTCCATACTTTGAACCCCAATGCTCTAAACTTCCTCTGAACAGGCAAAATATTAACTTCGGTTCCGGTTTCTGCCTGTTGTTCATACTCAGGACATTATGCCAGGATTAAAGCCTGCTTGCAAATAAGATGAGAAAAATGAGTCTCGGATTTATATTTTGCAGGAAGTAAAATTCAAAAGAATCATTCTTAAGCCTGCACTTGACGCAACTGGTTGCTCGGAGTGTGTGAGGCAAAGGAGGAAGGAAAATGGACAAACCCAGAGACAAGCAGCCAAAATCCTGGTACAAATCAGTCTGTGGGACCCCGAGAAGCTGCCGGTGATGTGCTGTGCTCGGACCAGGGCTAACCTGAAGTGTTCTGGAGACACCCCCCCATCTCCCAGCCGGTCCTCCCCATCCATCCGGGACTGATGCTCACTGTCCCTGAGGGTTCCTCCTCCATCCCTCAACCACGTCCCTGTTGGTGTGCCCGGCCACTGCTCTGGCTGGATCATCAGGGCTGGGTGGTCAGTCCAGAGCCTCCCTGGGCTCCCACGGGACAAGCTGTGGCCTTGGGATTGGGGAATGCAGAGGGTCTTGCCCCCACCAAAGTCCCCCACCCCTCATAGAATCATAGAGTCATAGAATGGTCAGAGTTGGAAGGGACCTCAAAGATCATCCAGTTCCAACCCCCCTGCCCTGGGCAGGGACACCTCCCACCAGCCCAGGTTGCTCCAAGCCCCCTCCAACCTGGCCTTGAACCCCTCCAGGGATGGGGCAGCCACAGCTTCTCTGGGCAACCTGGGTCAGGCTCTCACCACCCTCACAGCAAAGAATTTCTTTCTGGTATCTCATCTAAATCTCATCCAATGCCGTGTTCTTACTCCAAAGTTTTAACGACAGGAAACCTTTTGTTTAAAAAGGGGAAAGAAAGGGAAGCAGGGGTCCGTCTGGCTTGAGAGAGTCAGGTTTTGTGCCTACCTTATTATTTGCTAATTGGGGTTTTAACAAAGATTGTCCCGTCACGTGCAGGTGGCCAGTGACAACGTGCCTGTGACTGAAGAGCAAGTCTTGACATAAGGAGAGTCCGGGAGCTCGCTGGGAGCCAGCTCGTCCTGTCTGATCTTCTGCGTGCCCGTCTGGCGCTCTGTGAATAATTAATAAATTAATGATACACCTCGCTGCTGTGCGTTCAACACAATGGCAGCTTGCAGCTGAAACCTACAGCCGTGCAAAAACCTGGCCAAGCGCTTGGGTGCGGGTGGATGGGTTCGTTAGTGGGGGATCACAGAATCACAGGGGGTTGGGAGGGACCTCTGGAGATCATCTCCTCCAACCCCTTGCCAAAGCAGGTCCACCCAGAGCAGGTTGCAGAGGAAGGTGTCCAGGTGGGGTTTGGATGTCTCCAGAGAAGGAGACTCCACCACCTCCCTGGGCAGCCTCTTCCAGGGCTCTGCCACTCTCAAAGGAAAGAGGTTCTTCCTCATGTTTAGGTGGAACTTATATTCAAGTTTGTGCCCATTTCCTCTTGTCCTGTCCCTGGGCACCACTGAAAAAAGACTGGACCCATCCTCCTGACACCCACCCTTTAAGTATTTATAAGCATTGATCGGATCCCCTCTCAGTCCTCTCTTCTCCATACTAAAAAGACCCAAGTCCCTCAGCCTTTCCTCATCAGAAAGATGCTCCAGATCCCTCATCATCTGGATGGCATGTGGAAAGCAAACTCTGGACTGGGATGCTTCATGGGGAAGGCACCCTTCGTTTGCAAGAGAGATTAATTCCCTGTTAATGTGCTCTGGGTGTGTAGGTGGGACTGAGTTGTGTTTAAACCACCCTCCTTGGCCATGGTGGCTGTTGTGGAGTCGAGGTCTTGTGGAGGGGGGTTTGGTCCCATCCATGTGTCCCTTTCCCTCGCTGGGGACGGATTGGAAATTTGAGGAATGTTCAGGTTTTACTCGTTAGCCCAACCTCCTGCTGGCCCTGGTTTGAGACATCCAAATTTGGGCCAGCAGACTTCTAATGGGGGGTCAGTGAGGATTTTCCTTTTGGTTTGCCAAAAGGGCGATCCCTCCCTGGCTCAGGGTCTTGGGACACATTTGCTTCCCCAAACATTGCAGAGGGAATCTCCAGACATCCCTCATGGAGCTTTTTCTCTCCATACTTTGAACCCCAATGCTCTAAACTTCCTCTGAACAGGCAAAATATTAACTTCGGTTCCGGTTTCTGCCTGTTGTTCATACTCAGGACATTATGCCAGGATTAAAGCCTGCTTGCAAATAAGATGAGAAAAATGAGTCTCGCATTTATATTTTGCAGGAAGTAAAATTCAAAAGAATCATTCTTAAGCCTGCACTTGACGCAACCGGTTGCTCAGTGTGTGTGAGGCACGGGAGGAAGGGAAATGGACAAACCCAGAGACAAGCAGCCAAAATCCTGGTACAAATCAGTCTGTGAGACCCTGAGAAGCTGCCGGTGATGGGCTGTGCTGGGACCAGGTCTAACCTGAAGTGTTCTGGAGACACCCCCCCATCTCCCAGCCGGTCCTCCCCATCCATCCGGGACTGATGCTCACTGTCCCTGAGGGTTCCTCCTCCATCCCTCAACCACGTCCCTGTTGGTGTGCCCGGCCACTGCTCTGGCTGGATCATCAGGGCTGGGTGGTCAGTCCAGAGCCTCCCTGGGCTCCCACGGGACAAGCTGTGGCCTTGGGATTGGGGAATGCAGAGGGTCTTGCCCCCACCAAAGTCCCCCACCCCTCATAGAATCATAGAGTCATAGAATGGTCAGAGTTGGAAGGGACCTCAAAGATCATCCAGTTCCAACCCCCCTGCCCTGGGCAGGGACACCTCCCACCAGACCAGGTTGCTCCAAGCCCCCTCCAACCTGGCCTTGAACCCCTCCAGGGATGGGGCAGCCACAGCTTCTCTGGGCAACCTGTTCCAGTGTCTCACCACCCTCACAGCAAAGAATTTCTTTCTGGTATCTCATCTAAATCTCATCCAATGCCGTGTTCTTACTCCAAAGTTTTAACGACAGGAAACCTTTTGTTTAAAAAGGGGAAAGAAAGGGAAGCAGGGGTCCGTCTGGCTTGAGAGAGTCAGGTTTTGTGCCTACCTTATTATTTGCTAATTGGGGTTTTAACAAAGATTGTCCCATCACGTGCAGGTGGCCAGTGACAACGTGCCTGTGACTGAAGAGCAAGTCTTGACATAAGGAGAGTCCGGGAGCTCGCTGGGAGCCAGCTCGTCCTGTCTGATCTTCTGCGTGCCCGTCTGGCGCTCTGTGAATAATTAATAAATTAATGATACACCTCGCTGCTGTGCGTTCAACACAATGGCAGCTTGCAGCTGAAACCTACAGCCGTGCAAAAACCTGGCCAAGCGCTTGGGTGCGGGTGGATGGGTTCGTTAGTGGGGGATCACAGAATCACAGGGGGTTGGGAGGGACCTCTGGAGATCATCTCCTCCAACCCCTTGCCAAAGCAGGTCCACCCAGAGCAGGTTGCAGAGGAACGTGTCCAGGTGGGGTTTGGATGTCTCCAGAGAAGGAGACTCCACCACCTCCCTGGGCAGCCTCTGCCAGGGCTCTGCCACCCTCAAAGGAAAGAGGTTCTTCCTCATGTTTAGGTGGAACTTATATTCAAGTTTGTGCCCATTTCCTCTTGTCCTGTCCCTGGGCACCACTGAAAAAAGACTGGACCCATCCTCCTGACACCCACCCTTTAAGTATTTATAAGCATTGATCGGATCCCCTCTCAGTCCTCTCTTCTCCATACTAAAAAGACCCAAGTCCCTCAGCCTTTCTTCATCAGAAAGATGCTCCAGACTCAGCCTTTCCTCATCAGAAAGATGCTCCAGATCCCTCATCATCTGGATGGCATGTGGAAAGCAAACTCTGGACTGGGATGCTTCATGGGGAAGGCACCCTTCGTTTGCAAGAGAGATTAAATCCCTGTTAATGTGCTCTGGGTGTGTAGGTGGGACTGGGCTGTGTTAAAACCACCCTCCTTGGCCATGGGGGCCGTTGTGGAGCCGAGGTCTTGTGGAGGGGGGTTTGGTCCCATCCATGTGTCCCTTCCCCTCGCTCGGGACGGATGGGACATTTGAGGAATGTTCAGGTTTTACTCGTTAGCCCAACCTCCTGCTGGCCCTGGTTTGAGACATCCAAATTTGGGCCAGCAGACTTCTAACGGGGGGTCAGTGAGGATTTTCCTTTTGGTTTGCCAAAAGGGCGCAGGCAGGACCTACCACGCTCCCTCCCAGGGAGGTTTTGGGCCACAGAAAGCCCAGTCAGTGATGTTAGAAGAGCTGATACTAGGAAATGGTTGCATGCCAGAAGGAGAGAACCTGGTCAAGGCTGCAAAGTCAGGCACACAGCCCTTGGGAAATGCTCCTGCAGCTCGGGAGGGCAGCCCCATCTCAGCACCTTCGTGTCTTTAACACCGTCTTTAGAGCCATCTCTCTGGAGGAGCCCCAGCTCACCTTGTGCCCGGGTTTGGCTGATGTTGGCCAA
The DNA here is from genome assembly GCF_001431845.1 of Calidris pugnax. Classification (NCBI taxonomy): domain Eukaryota; kingdom Metazoa; phylum Chordata; class Aves; order Charadriiformes; family Scolopacidae; genus Calidris; species Calidris pugnax. Next base: position 1,211,864 of record NW_015090833.1, on the reverse strand, counting down.
GCCCCTGTCTCACAGAGAGTGGGATGTGGAAGGTAAAGGCACCGGGGGCACACAGGGAGAGAAGGGAAGATGTCCTCCAGGTGGTTTCATCCCCTCTGAGTTCGCTGCTGGTGTCTCCCTCCCTGTGAAAAGCAGACACCTCGCAGGGAAAATTGCAGCCGAGGCACCTGAGGTCTGGAGGAAGTTACAAGCAAAAAAACCCCCGAGGTCTTTCTCATAACAGGATGCTCCAAGCAATCCCGAGGGCGGGCAGGGCTCCAAGCCACCCCTCTGGCCCCGGCTGCCAACTCACAGCCAGGTGGTTTCATCCCCTCTGAGTTCGCTGCTGGTGTCTCCCTCCCTGTGAAAAGCAGACACCTCGCAGGGAAAATTGCAGCCGAGGCACCTGAGGTCTGGAGGAAGTTACAAGCAAAAAAACCCCCGAGGTCTTTCTCATAACAGGATGCTCCAAGCAATCCCGAGGGCGGGCAGGGCTCCAAGCCACCCCTCTGGCCCCGGCTGCCAACTCACAGCACCGCACCGTGGGCTCAGCATCTCGGGAGGCCAAAAACCTGGTGGCCAGGACACGGCCAGTGCCTGGAAATCATAGAATCATTGAATATTTTAGGTTGGAAGGAACCTTTAAAGGTCCTACACAACACCCCTACAATAAGCAGGGACGTCTTCAACTAGATGAGGTTGCTCAGAGCCCCGTCCAACCTCAATGTGTCCAGGGATGGGTTGACTGAAAAAGCAAATTCCAAGGGCAGAGCCCCGTCCAACCTGAATGTTTCCAGGGATGGGTTGACTGAAAAAGGACATTCCAAGATAGCCTTGCTCCAGCCAAGTGGGTGCTGTTAGAAACTCGAGGCATTAAAAAATGCAAGCCCCTACCCCTCCCTGGTTTGGGCTGTGGTGCTGGGCACAGGGATGTGGACCACCGAGCTGGGAAGCTTTTGCCCAGGATGGTGTGAAATCCTCCCTCCTCTCCCCACGTGCCCGGCATACAAACGCGGCGTTCCCCCGGTCCCTGCTGCGTGGCAGGGGGGGGGGGAAAAAAAGGTTTAATGAAAAATTTAAAGGCCGGCATCTTAAAATAAATTCCAATCCTGGCTGAAATTTCACAGCGGCTGCTAAATGTCTCTCGCTCTAGGACTTGTGTGCGGGAAGCGAAACAATTGCTCCCTTCCAAGAGGAAAAAAAATGGGCCTTGTTCCCTCGCTGGGCTGATGAGACAAGAAGCCAGCTCCACCAGAGGGGTGGGAGGTGATGGATGTAATTAAAAGCCCAGAGGGAGGGAGGGAGGAGGGAGAGAGGGAAGAACAATAAATGGAGGCAGCTTATCTTGCGGCTGAAAGCTGATCTTCATGGACATGTAACATATGGTATTTTCAATAATGGATAAACAGTTTAAAGGGGACCTGCAAATGTTGTCTTTTAATGAGCTAGCAGCGGGGTTAGGCGCTGAATACCCTCAACTCACCTTTTATCTTGCTCCCAGGTCCCCCCAGTTGTGGCCAGCCGGGCTCCCGCTGGGCTCTGAAGCCCCAGCACACACTATGTCATGTCACAGCTGCCACGGACCCAGCCCCGTGGGGTCGAGGGGGTGAATATAATTACCCAAGCTGGATTTTGGCCAGGACGGCGGGGCTAGTTCCCTTACTCTTGCAAAAAAAACCAAACTGCTGTGGGATCTTTAATTACCGCCGCAGGTCAAGACCCTGGGGTTTTTTACCAGCACATTTCATCCCAGAGACAGCATCGCCAGCAGCCCAGGGCCCCGCTGCAGCACTTCAGAGCCTTGGATTGTCCTGATTTTACAGGTGCCACCTCCTGAAAATACGCAGAAGCGGCAAAGGAGGATTATCTGAGGAGTGGGTTTCAGGCTTGCTGCTCCGGGGATGAGATTTGCAGCTCCCCAGAGGAGAGAGGCTGGAGGCAAGTGTTGGAGGCAGCCTCTGCCACAGCCATGCAGCTCCATGGAGCATCTCCTCGTGCTGGGGACAGAGATCTGTGGGCACAAGGGACACTCTTCTTCCAGGAAAAAGCTGCATGTGGAGATAGGTCTCAAAGCTCCATCCAACTTGGCCTTAAACCCCTCCAGGGATGGGGCAGCCACAGCTTCTCTGGGCAACCTGTTCCAGTGTCTCACCACCCTCACAGCAAAGAATTTCTTCCTAATATTTAGTCTAAATCTCCCCTCTTTCAGTTTAAAACCCTTCCCCCTCCTCCTGTGGCTCCCCTCCCTGATCCAGAGTCCCTCCCCATCTCTCCTGGAGCCCCTTGAGGGACTGGAAGGGGCTCTAAGGTCTCCCTGGAGCCTTCTCTTCTCCAGGCTGAACCCCCCAACTCTCTCAGCCTGTCTCCACAGCAGAGGGGCTCCAGCCCTCCCAGCATCTCCATGGCCTCCTCTGGCCCCGCTCCAACAGCTCCATGTCCTTCTGACGTTGGTGGCCCCAGAGCCGGAGGCAGCACTGGGGGGGAGCAGAGGGGCAGAATCCCCCCCCTCACCCTGCTGGCCACACTGCTGGGGATGTAGCCCAAGATACAGGAGGTTTTCTGGGGTTGCTAGTGCACGTCACCAGCTCATTTTGAAGAGACAAGTTGAAGTCTTGGCTCCACCTGCACCTTATTGGCTTGAGTAGAGCTCAGAGAACTTGGAGACACTTGGGAGAGGAATGTTCAGCTTTGCAAGTACTTTTCAATTGATGTGATTTAGTTTAAACTCTAGGTTCACTTGGTTTTTTTCTCTCCTGGGTAATAGTCAGCAGAAGCAACGCCTGTCCAAGGGACATCTTGAAAGCAGGGCTGAGTGGTGGGCGAGTAGAATGGAGTTAGGGAAGCTTTTCCCTGTGTAACCTTCTCTCCCTTCCCACAGGAAGCCTGGGAAGGGGAGATCCCACCCATCTCCTTGCTGTGCTCATGGCTAAGTGAGGGGACAACCGAGCTTCTGCTTCCTCCGAGTGGCAAAGAGAAGGACAACTGGTGAATGAAACCTCAGAGCCCAGGTGAGAAGGTGGCTGGTGGGGGACTGGCAGGGGGGGACAACACCGAGCCTGGGTGCAGGGTGTGAAATGGGACAACCAGTGGGGGTGTGGGTTTTGGAACTTCTCCATCCCCACCACTGACAGACCTTGCCTCTGGGAGACAATATGTGTGTTTTAAACCACCGTGAGCCCACAGCTGGGTTAGGGTCAAGGTACCAGCTACAGCAAAGTGGGAGGATGCGGTTCCTCCTTTCTCTCCAGTGCCTCACAGTCTCACAGCACGTCTCCAGAGGGTTAAACTGAATCCACTTTTGAGGCTAAGCTTTCAGCTGGCATAAATCTGTGTGGATCCTTCAAAGCTCTGGTGCTTTACATCAGCTCAGGCTACGGGCAGCCACCCTCTCTTTTCACGCTGTAATCTCCGCACACGCTTATGCTTGGAATTATCTTCTTCATCCTTTGGCATCCCCTGATGCCCACCAACAGCCCTCTATCATCCGCATTGGCCAAAGTTTCATGCTGGTGTTAGCTTCTGCTGGACCACCGTTGAGAAGGTCCTGTGTCTCATGGTCCTTGGGAAAGCTGAACCCTGCTGGAGCTCATCCCACATAACAGGGGTGTGGAGATAAGGCCAGAGAGCTCTCTTCTCATCACCCAAGAGGAACAAAAAGTTTGCTTTTAAGAGGTATCCACCATGCGGGCAAGGTTCAGAACTTTTGTTTAACACCCTTCTATGAGTCAGTTCTCCTGATCCCCTGAGAGCTCGAGGAATGCTGGGGAGGAGCAGACCTCAGGGCAGGACACACTTCCATGGTCCAGGCTGAACCCAGAGCTGGGCTCCTCCCCACACCCCTGCAAACCCTTCTTTCCATCTGCTGGCACGTTTCCTGGGCTCAGACCCTTCCCATCTTTCAGGCAAAGCCCTGGGAGCCTGGGACATTTTTAGTTAGCTGAAAATATACATGTGTTTGGGGAGCCATCTCCTTTTGTACCAGCTCATTAGGGGAAATAAATGGCCCCTGACCATCTGTCATCTTTGTGCAGGTACCTGGCAGAGAGGGGTGGGAAAAGGCGCGGAGGATCCTTAATCCGCTCAAGCTTCAGCAAAGGGAACGGTGCTTCCCACAATATAATTACAGCAGTCCTGCTGGAAAGTGACAGACCTAGTGAGTGGAAATAGATGAATGTAATTAAAATCCCAGGGAGAGAGCGATGGAGACAGAGACACACAGAAGAGCGGTGGAGGGAGAAAGAGCGGTGGAGGGCGAGGAACCGAGTCACAGGAGGCGGCCAGTCTTCAGGATAGGGACCAGACGCTGATTTTATTAATGAAGAAAAAGGGTAGAAACTTATTACTGATAAATTCTTGTCTTTTCCTCACTTCTGCTTGCCTTTTTAAAAAGAATTATGGATTTAAAGCCTGCAGGACAAGTATAACCATCCAGCCTGACCTGATACATAAACCCATCCCCAGTGGGCTTTGCCTCCAGATGTGAGGTTGCACCCTCCGAAGCTTCATGGTGCTGATAGTGGATTAAAGAGACGTTTGTCCTCTGAGCATCCCTGGTTTAAGAGGCTCAGGATCTCAGGTGATGAGTTGCAGGAAGTCTGCTGGAGACACCTCCCAAATTCTTCCAGTGGCATGTGTGTGAGGAGAGGGGTCAGGCACCGCTCCGTAGGCATGAGAGCAAAGCACTTGGGAACCTGGGGCAGGAATTCTTCAGCAGAAAGCAGCTTTGCTGGAATTGGCCCCAGGTGGAGCAGAAAGCCATTTTCAGCAGGACTTGGGCAGCAGCAACAGCTTTAGACCTTCTCTTCTCACACTGTCCTGTGTCTCTCCCCTCCCTTTGGCAACCACAGGAGCAGCAAGCCCAGCTCTCTCCAGTTCTTCCCCTTGGTCTCAACTGATACCCCACATCCCAATGAGCTGGCCATCCTCTCATCCTTAGGAAGCCCAAAATCACCTTTGCCTGCCTTGCAGCAGGTTGGCTCCAGCCCTTGCCACCGTAACTGTGTCACTAAACTTGGGAACCTGGGGCAGGAATTCTTCAGCAGAAAGGTTTAAGAGGCTCAGGATCTCAGGTGATGAGTTGCAGGAAGTCTGCTGGAGACACCTCCCAAATTCTTCCAGTGGCATGTGTGTGAGGAGAGGGGTCAGGCACCGCTCCGTAGGCATGAGAGCAAAGCACTTGGGAACCTGGGGCAGGAATTCTTCAGCAGAAAGCAGCTTTGCTGGAATTGGCCCCAGGTGGAGCAGAAAGCCATTTTCAGCAGGACTTGGGCAGCAGCAACAGCTTTAGACCTTCTCTTCTCACACTGTCCTGTGTCTCTCCCCTCCCTTTGGCAACCACAGGAGCAGCAAGCCCAGCTCTCTCCAGTTCTTCCCCTTGGTCTCAACTGATACCCCACATCCCAATGAGCTGGCCATCCTCTCATCCTTAGGAAGCCCAAAATCACCTTTGCCTGCCTTGCAGCAGGTTGGCTCCAGCCCTTGCCACCGTAACAGGGTCACTAAAGGAGAGGAGTTGGCTGCAAAAGCCAAGCCAAGATTTAAAAAGCTGCCTCAGTTTGCCAAGGGACCGGCTGGGGATGGAAACTCAGAAAACTCATTTTCTGGAGGTCCAGAGGGGTCAGGCACTGCTCCGTAGGCATGAGAGCAAAGCGCTTGGGAACCTGGGGCAGGAATTCTTCAGCTTTGCTGGAATTGGCCCCAGGTGGAGCAGAAAGCCATTTTCAGAAGGACTCTGGCAGCAGCAACAGCTTTAGACCTTCTCTTCTCACACTTTCCTGTGTCTCTCCCCTCCCTTTGGCAACCACAGGAGCAGCAAGCCCAGCTCTCTCCAGTTCTTCCCCTTGGTCTCAACAGGTACCCCACATCCCAATGAGCTGGCCATCCTCTCATCCTTAGGAAGCCCAAAATCACCTTTGCCTGCCTTGCAGCAGGTTGGCTCCAGCCCTTGCCACCGTAACAGGGTCACTAAAGGAGAGGAGTTGGCTGCAAAAGCCAAGCCAAGATTTAAAAAGCTGCCTCAGTTTGCCAAGGGACCGGCTGGGGATGGAAACTCAGAAAACTCATTTTCTGGAGGTCCTTTTAAAACTCTTGGGGCTGGCACACAACCTCCACAGCCCCAGGATCTCCAACGCTCCTGGAAACCTGGTGTGTCCTCAGCAGAGACGTGCAGCTGAGCTGCTTGGTGCTGGGCTCTTGGATGCTTGTGCTTTAAAGCAGCTCTCTGAGGCACTGTAATTGTATTGATCAGGAATAGTTGTTTTCCCTCTTCTTTCCCCTTTAAAATGGCTTTTTTTTCTTCCTGCCGTCTCTTTGATGTCTTTTAATTACCTTTCCCCTCCTCCACATCCCCCTTTTTAAAGAACTCTGAATAGGTGGGCGAGGTTTATTTATTGGCTTTGCTATGGATGAGGCTGGGTGTTGAACAGCCCCTTCCTTGAGTAAGTCATCTTTGGGGGAATAATGCAATAAGAGGGGCCGGGGCTACTCTCCTGGGAGAGGCTGAAAAGCCCCATTATTGCTCCGTGCAGCCCTTGTCTCAGCCCCCAGCCCCCCAGCCTGGAGCTGGGGTGGTTTCTTGGGATGCTCTGAGGAAGAGGATGGATAAAGCCACTGTCATGGAGCACCCTGGTCCCACCACGGCCCTGTCTCCCAACCAACCTCCAGTTTGGTTTCGAAGCTGTGGGAGGACTGGAGTCTATGTGGGGATGGAGGGAAAGGGGAGAGGGTTTGGGTTCCCATCTTGAGGAGATCTTCGTGGTGCAGATCAACACAGGTCAGGCCTGGGATTAGCAGCTCCCCATTCTCAGCACAAGCATTTTGTCCCTCCCTTAGGATCAGCCTGTCTCCGGAGAGAGGTGCTTTGTCCCCATCCCCCTCCTCCACCCTCCCCTCGCTCGGGATGGATGGGAAATTTGAGGAATGTTCAGATTTTACTCATTAGCCCAGCCTCCTGCTGGCCCTGGTTTAAAACAACCTGCAGGGGCTTCCCTTGATCGGTGATGTATGAGTGGCAGCGATGGGGCAAGCCAGACATTGAGCCTGGCTGGAGTCGGACTGCCTCACATTTCACTGCTAGCTTGTCTTCTGCGACTGGACATAATTTAGTCTAATTGTCTTCATGTGGGTCGCTTTCATCATGGCCACAATCCGGTTTAGCCAGCGGCTAACAAGGACATTTCAATGGGTGTCGGGCTGGTCCATGTCTGCTGCCTCCTTCTCTTTTTGTTTCCCAGGGCAGGGCTGGTAGGAGCTCTCTGAAGGGGAACTGAGATACTTTTTCAGAAGATCCAAGAAATCAAGGAGGGGAGAGTCCTGGTGTGGATCCCACGGCTGATCCTGCCTCGTGGCTCTCGGGGAGCAGGGAGGGACCAACAGCTCTACCTTCTGCCTCGCTGGGAATAATTGCAAACATGCAAATCCTGAGCCCTGGCCAGAAGGATGAGAAACTGCCATTAATATCCTCCTCCCTTGCTGCTGCCGGAGCCGGGGAGCCGCAGAAATAGGTAAACCACAGCCAGAGGTGCTTCCTTGGAGCCCTCTGCTCCCAGTTGGCACAGAGGACTTGCCACCTCCTTCCCTTTGCTCTCCAGCAACGACAGGCAGGTCATGGCAATTGCTGCTCCCAGGCTGTCCTGGGAACCTCCAGAGGCCAGGTTGAACCTAAATCCCAGCAATTATCAGATTTTTGTGCTGCAAAGACAGGGTTTAGCCTTGGCACCAGGCAGGCTTCCACCCATGGAGCCCTGGGGTGAGCTGTGCCAAGGGCTGCCTTCACCCAAGCCACTGATCAATGCTTATAAATACTTCAAGGGAGGGTGTCAGGAGGATGGGGCTGGTCTTTTGTCAGTGGTGCCCAGGGACAGGACAAGAGGAAATGGCCAAAAACTTGAATGTAAGAAGTTCCACCTAAACAGGAGGAGGAACTTCTTCACTTTGAGGGTGGCAGAGCCCTGGCAGAGGCTGCCCAGGGAGGTGGTGGAGTCTCCTTCTCTGGAGACATTCAAACCCACCTGGACACGTTCCTGTGGGACCTGCTCTGGGTGGACCTGCTTTGGCAGGGAGTTGGACTAGATGATCTCCAGAGGTCCATTTCAACCTCATGGGAGTCTGTGATTCTGCCACCTGTGAAGTGCCTGGAGAAGGTGCTTCCCACCCATCCCAGGGACTGCAGGAGACTGGGAAAACGGGCCCCTGGTCTCTGGTCTCCTCTCGGGAAGGCTCAGCTCTGGGACCAGAGGGCTCTGCGCTTCGGGAGGGACCACGCAGCCACCCAGCCGGAATGATCTTGCCTTTTTTGTGCAAGATGTTTGGGTTCGGGGTGTTGTTTTTGTTTTGTTGTTGTTGTTGTTGTTGGGGGGGGGTGAAGGCCGGGGGGGAGGCTGTCGCTTTGGTTTTCTTGGAAGCATGTCCCCCCGATTTTGACGGGAAGAAGCTGGCGTTTCATGAAAGCCTCTCCCTCATTATTTAATGTTAAAGCGCTTCAATTAGTTTCATTTGATTTACTTTGATGCTTTTGTTCCCCGAGGTTTCCAGCACACAGGGCTGCTCCACCTCTCGGTGCCTTGCTCCGCTTTGATCTCGGCAGCGCTGCTAAGGGCCTCCTGCTCCTCCCGGGGCCATGGGGACACAGGCATCCAACCCATGGCCAAAAAAAACCCTGTCCCCAACGCTGGCACCACCGGGGCTGCAGCTTGGGCTCCCCCAGTCCCCCCCTCCCTTCATCTCCCCCCAACCCCGGTCCTGTCGTCACCCCCATCTGTTCCAAAACCAATATTGACTCGGGAGTGGGGGAGCCCCCCTGCCAGGCTGTTTTAATCAAAGCTTTCCCCCAGCAAATGAAGTTTTTACAAGAAGGTCTCCAGGTGCTCCGGCGAGGGGAGGAGGACACAATGGCCAACCCGGCGGGGGCTTGCTGCTATGGCAAAGAGGGGGAGCTGGAGGGGCCGGGAGCCCCGGGTGAACTCCTAGGGTTAGGCGGTATCTACAGGAGCCAGACAGGGGTTTGAACACAGAGCCAAAACATTTAACATTTGCAAACCAATTAAGAAGGGGAGAGGGGCAGGGAGGGGAGGTTGAGGCATTTCAGCACAGAAACCCGTTCTCATGGGAATGCTGCAGCAAAGCCCTCCCTGCCTGACAGATGCCCCCCACCAGAGTCCCCCAACGCCCCCATAAACCTTCCCTTTCCCATTCCTGAGTTTGCCAAAGCTGCTGTTTGCCCCGTTTCTCCTTCTTGCCAAGGGTGAGCAGGAAGGTTTGGGTCTCTAGAGCATCATAGAGCCATAATGATCTGCAGAAGCAGCCTTCATACCGTGTTGGGAGCGACCACGGAGTCAAAGCAGCTGGCTCCAAGGGGCAGAGCAGAGGGAAGAGTGGGCAAACATGGGAAGAACATCGTGCTGGTGACTCCTCTGAGGTCTCAGTAATGATTGTACCTGTGTCCAACCAGGGCTGGAATTGGAAGTAAATTGGGTAGGGAACATGAATACAAGCGGAGGACATGTTGCCCTACTGACTCGGGAGGCAGGAATCATAGAATCACAGAATGGTTTGGGTTGGAAGGATCTTAAAGACCACCTAGTTCCACCCCCTGCCCTGGGCAGGGACACCCCCCACCAGACCAGCTTTCTCAAAGCCCCATCCAACCTGGCCTTGGACAAGGAATGGTTAGGAAGAACCACTTGGGTAATGGTCCAACCAGGTACCACATGCTTGTGGTGGTGGCAACTTTGGGACTTTCTCCTGACATTTTGCCTTCAGGTGCCACTGCCACTGGATGTCTTGGGAGGACACAGGGACCCTGGTCCTCCTCCCAGCAACCAGCTGCCTTGCTTGGGGACAGCACATCTCAGCCCTACACCTATGGGTGGTACCACAGCATAACAAAACCATGGCCATCTACCCTTTGCATGCTCCAGAGCAAGCGTCAAAGCAGCTGGCTCCAAGGGGCAGAGCAGAGGGAAGAGTGGGCAAACATGGGAAGAACATCGTGCTGGTGACTCCTCTGAGGTCTCAGTAATGGTTGTACCTGTGTCCAACCAGGGCTGGAATTGGAAGTAAATTGGGTAGGGAACATGAATACAAGCGGAGGACATGTTGCCCTACTGACTCGGGAGGCAGGAATCATAGAATCACAGAATGGTTTGGGTTGGAAGGATCTTAAAGACCACCTAGTTCCACCCCCTGCCCTGGGCAGGGACACCCCCCACCAGACCAGCTTTCTCAAAGCCCCATCCAACCTGGCCTTGGACAAGGAATGGTTAGGAAGAACCACTTGGGTAATGGTCCAACCAGGTACCACATGCTTGTGGTGGTGGCAACTTTGGGACTTTCTCCTGACATTTTGCCTTCAGGTGCCACTGCCACTGCGTGTCTTGGGAGGACACAGGGACCCTGGTCCTCCTCCCAGCAACCAGCTGCCTTGCTTGGGAACAAAACATCTCAGCCCTACACCTATGGGTGGTACCACAGCATAACAAAACCATGGCCATCTACTCTTTGCATGCCCTGGAGCAAACCAAAGTGTGGGACACAGAGGTGGACAGGTCAGGTGAGACGTACTCTGGGGCAGCAGAGAGGTAGCTCAGCACTTTTTGGGTGCTCCTATGCCAAAGGTGGAGCAAAAATATTAGCCACCAGTTAAAAATGCATCTATTGAAAACTAATAAACAGCTCAGAAGGATGGGTGAGGGCCAGGAGAGGGGCTGGCTCCGGGAGAGCTGACGGACCCCTGGAATGAAAGATTATGTGCTGAAAACCAGCATTTAAAAATAAAGTGTGATCTTTACGCCGCTTTTCAACTGCTTGGAACCTTTCCCCTGCCACGGAGGTCGCTGCCCGAAGGCGATTGGAGGTACTTTAGCCTAAGTAAGGGGTTTGTGGTTAAAAGCTCAGCGCTTTGGTGGCAATTGTAAAATGCTACCAGGCTTCCCAGTAAACGAAGCGCCTTTTATTTTCCCGCTTTAAAGGGAATGTAATTAGTTTAAAACCAGCAGCAGGGAAGCACTAGGGCTCCTTTTCCAGGGACAATGGCAAAATAAGTGTATCAACGCCCTGGCCAGCATATTTCGCTTTCCTGATGAGACCAGCTATTGCCTGGAGCCTCTCTTTTCCCCTGAGAACTACCCCGGGCTGCTCTAAATTGTGCATTTTTATGATGGATCTGAGGCTTGAGGGCACGGCCGGCTGCCTGGCTCCAGATCCCCAGGACTCCTCATGCCCTGCAGGTAACTGACACCGGAGGCACCGACTTCTGGGGACCCCGGCTCCGTCTCGGGGTCTCCGTGTCTGCAGGAAGGCTGGAAAATTTTGGCCAAGCTTTCCAGCCCTTTTATTCTGTTGCCCGCCCCACTCTGCTTGACCCACGCGTCGAACATCACAGATGGGTTTATTCCCCCACCCACCCCCATGAGGAAAGCAAAGAGCTACTATTTCCTTTGGCTTCCACTTCCCAATATCTGCCATTTTCTGAAATAAATTCCCTGGAGAAGCTAAAGTGAATGGTACCTCGGGAGCAAGCCACAACATTGGTCCCCCTGGTGAGATTGAGCCTCGTATGAGCTCCGGTGATGCTTTCTGCTTTTTTTTCCATATTTTGGAGGAGGCATGTTACATCACTCCCTCCCATCACTGGGCAGGGAACCAGAGCCTGTGCTGGAGATGGTCAGGCCACGAATTCCTCCGGGATGGCTCTCCCAGCACCCAGGTTTTCCCAGGAAGGGAGATGCTCCCTTCTCTCCGGGAAGCCTGGAGGAGCCGGGGGTGCTCCCTCCTCCCTCGCCTGGAGCAGGAGGCAGCGGTCCTGGTCCCATCCCACCAGGGATGTGCCTCCATCCCAGCCAGCCTGGGGGACACATTATTATTTCCCCGTTGATAGGGTTCAGTGGGACTGAAAGAGCTACACGCCCTCTGGTAATTTGTAGTTTGTCGATGCTGAGCTGACATTTAACTGAACCCAGGGCAGCAGCAGGCAGTGAGGAGCGAGGAATCGCTCCGCTATTGTAATACCCGAGACACTAGGAGCTTGGCTAATAGGGGACATTCTTTCCTCCCAGGACTTCCTCCACGACTTTAATGCATTCAGGATCAGCCTTGGCTATTTGGGCTCGTTAATGGCTGCGTTTTGGGTGACTGTCCTCCCCATTTCCCTCGCGTGAATATTATCCCCATTTCGCTCTGCATTGTTCATAACCAGGGGGGGACAATTAATCAGGGCAGAAAGGACTTTATGCAGCTGGAATTCCTTCCACGGCTGCATCACTGAGGACAAATTAGCAGTTTACACATCGCAATTGGCCTTTTCCGTGGGCACAACGTTGGGACTCTGGTCACCTTGGAGGGGTGCAGGGGATCCTGCACCATCCCCCCTGCACGGGGGTATCACCAGGGGCTGTTGGAAGCCATTCATAGGATCATAGGATGGTTAGAGTTGGAAGGGACCTTAAAGATCATCCATTCCAACCCCCTGCCCTGGGCAGGGACACCTCCCACCAGACCAGGTTGCTCCAAGCCCCATCGAGCCTGGCCTTGAACCCCTCCAGGGATGGGGCAATCCTGCCTTCCTGGAGAGCACTGCGGGAAGGCCAGGGCTTCTGGGAGACCAGAGATTATCCAGAGAAACCTCAAAGTGGCAACTAACCACCGACCTAAGCATTTAAATTCAAGCCTGCTCCCAATTTAGGATTACTGCCTTCACCACCTTTTCCAAATGGCTTTTTCTCTGCATGTCCAGGCAGCCGGGTGGGAAATGGACAGGTTCTAACCCCGCTCCTGACATTTGCTTATCTGCCACGTTGCTTCTTTCAGCAAAAAGGGCTAGAATAGCACGTCTCGGAGCAGGTCAGGGCATGTGAGAGCAGTGGCCTTCCCGGAGTGAAGATCTGGAAGCTCCCTGCCCTGGGCTGGGACCAGCCCCGACACACGTCTCTGCTGGGAACCCAGACCTTCAACAGTGGAAAAAAAAAATTATGTCTGTTTTAAGGGTGCTCAAAACTACAACCCAGACCTTCAACAGTGGAAAAAAAAAAATAATGATGTCTGTTTTAAAGGTGCTCAAAACTATGTGACTTCATCTTGCTCCGTTCAGGCGAAAGCAATTTGGTGTTTTCTATTTCTGCTGTGCTCCTTGCTGAGGAGCTGCCATCCCCAGGGCTTGGGTGGCCAAAGACCTGGCACAGCGACCGCGACCGGGTGGAGGGAGACGTGGAGACTGATGGAGTTCAGGGATTCTCTGACTCAGAGGCTAAACGCCGTTTCATTCATTGGCAGTGAATGCTAATTGCTGATTAAAATTGCTACCTGGGGTTCACCCCTTCCCAGAGGACACACCTGTAAAACTGCAGTGAACGTCTGCAGTGTTCCTCACCCTGAAATGCAGCCTTTATTTCCCATCTATTCCATGCTGCAAGCATTTCCCAGATGAAGGATTAAAGGGATCAGCTTCCCTGTTCTCTGCAACACAGGACTAATGATCTCTTCTGCCTTGGGGGGGGGCAGAATTCAAGGCTTCTTCTTCTGAGATGCTCAGTATTGATTAGGAGGGGAAGTGTGCTGGTCCTTATCTGCCTGGCTGCTGAGCTTTGGGAGCTTCCTTTGGGACCTTGACCCTTGAAATAAACACTTCATCCAAAAAATGTTAGGAAGGAAGGGGCAGAGAACTTAGGGATGCCTGGGGTGCTGTAGATGCTGGAGTTGGTGCCCAGAGGCACGGCTGGATTTCTGCTCCTGGGGTTGCTGGGCTGGTGGCATCTGCCTGGTCCATGAAGCCTGATGTCCTCTGGCAGGGACCTGAAGTTTGCACGTGGCTCCTTTCTGCTGAAAAACTGTGGGATTCAGGCGATGTGAGAGCATGGAGCCCCCCACACTGTGGGAGCCAGAGATCAGCCCAGGTCACTACAACCCAGATGCTCTGGCCATCTGATGTCTGTTTTAAGGGGGCTCAAAACGAAGCGACCTCATCTTGCTCTCTTCAGGCCCCATAAATTCAACCTGCAGCCTGGTTTGCTCTTTCAGCAGTCGCTGGGAAGCAGCCCAAGGATCAGACCTGTCAGAGCGAGGGGCATCCTGAGAGGTGTTTCTGCTGGAAAGCAGCAGCAGATCGACTGAGATGGAGTCCGTGGCACTTCCTTTTCCTTTTTCATTTCCTTTTCCCCCTTTTCCTTCCTTTTGTTCACAACAAACACTCTGCAGCCAGACAGCCCCCAGCTGCTGTCCCTGCTGCACCGACATCTGCCTTGCACTCTTGGCTAATGACGTCTGCCCTGGGATGCCGGATGCAAAAATAACCCCACCACCCCCACCTCCCCCCCCTCCCCCAAATCTGGTTTGCATTTCCCAAATTTTATCAGGCACGGATTCTCTGAGGTTTTTAAAGACCTCCTAATGACAGAGAGCTGGGGTTTTTGGGGCTGCAATATTTGTCTACCAGAGTCAGGGGGTCCTGTGAGGCTCAGTCCGTGCTGTTGGATGGACAACACAACTCGAAGGTGTGGGAAAAAGGACCTTGCCCTCCCCAACCTTGGTCCAAGATGTTCCTCAGTGGCACTGGGAGGACCACCATTACTTCTGCCTGCAGCAGGGCTCATCTCCTCGCTCCGTGACCCTCTGTATCCCATCTCTGACTGTGGCTGTTACTGGTGAGGTCTCCGAGGTGTCTCGGCAGAGCAGTGCTCCACCTGCTCGTCAGGGCAGGAGTTAAGGTGGGGGATG
>NW_015090833.1:1181442-1189926 GCF_001431845.1 Calidris pugnax | reverse complement strand
AAGCCTGGGGGAGCCGGGGGTGCTCCCTCCTCCCTCGCCCGGAGCAGGAGGCAGCGGTCCCGGTCCCGTCCCACCAGGGATGTGCCTCCATCCCAGCCAGCCTGGGGGACACATTATTATTTCCCCGTTGATAGGGTTCAGTGGGACTGAAAGAGCTACACGCCCTCTGGTAATTTGTAGTTTGTCGATGCTGAGCTGACATTTAACTGAACCCAGGGCAGCAGCAGGCAGTGAGGAGCGAGGAATCGCTCCGCTATTGTAATACCCGAGACACTAGGAGCTTGGCTAATAGGGGACATTCTTTCCTCCCAGGACTTCCTCCACGACTTTAATGCATTCAGGATCAGCCTTGGCTATTTGGGCTCGTTAATGGCTGCGTTTTGGGTGACTGTCCTCCCCATTTCCCTCGCGTGAATATTATCCCCATTTCGCTCTGCATTGTTCATAACCAGGGGGGGACAATTAATCAGGGCAGAAAGGACTTTATGCAGCTGGAATTCCTTCCACGGCTGCATCACTGAGGACAAATTAGCAGTTTACACATCGCAATTGGCCTTTTCCGTGGGCACAACGTTGGGACTCTGGTCACCTTGGAGGGGTGCAGGGGATCCTGCACCATCCCCCCTGCACGGGGGTATCACCAGGGGCTGTTGGAAGCCATTCATAGGATCATAGGATGGTTAGAGTTGGAAGGGACCTTAAAGATCATCCATTCCAACCCCCTGCCCTGGGCAGGGACACCTCCCACCAGACCAGGTTGCTCCAAGCCCCATCCAGCCTGGCCTTGAACCCCTCCAGGGATGGGGCAATCCTGCCTTCCTGGAGAGCACTGCGGGAAGGCCAGGGCTTCTGGGAGACCAGAGATTATCCAGAGAAACCTCAAAGTGGCAACTAACCACCGACCTAAGCATTTAAATTCAAGCCTGCTCCCAATTTAGGATTACTGCCTTCACCACCTTTTCCAAATGGCTTTTTCTCTGCATGTCCAGGCAGCCGGGTGGGAAATGGACAGGTTCTAACCCCGCTCCTGACATTTGCTTATCTGCCACGTTGCTTCTTTCAGCAAAAAGGGCTAGAATAGCACGTCTCGGAGCAGGTCAGGGCATGTGAGAGCAGTGGCCTTCCCGGAGTGAAGATCTGGAAGCTCCCTGCCCTGGGCTGGGACCAGCCCCGACACACGTCTCTGCTGGGAACCCAGACCTTCAACAGTGGAAAAAAAAAAATAATGATGTCTGTTTTAAAGGTGCTCAAAACTATGTGACTTCATCTTGCTCCGTTCAGGCGAAAGCAATTTGGTGTTTTCTATTTCTGCTGTGCTCCTTGCTGAGGAGCTGCCATCCCCAGGGCTTGGGTGGCCAAAGACCTGGCACAGCGACCGCGACCGGGTGGAGGGAGACGTGGAGACTGATGGAGTTCAGGGATTCTCTGACTCAGAGGCTAAACGCCGTTTCATTCATTGGCAGTGAATGCTAATTGCTAATTAAAATTGCTACCTGGGGTTCACCCCTTCCCAGAGGACACACCTGTAAAACTGCAGTGAACGTCTGCAGTGTTCCTCACCCTGAAATGCAGCCTTTATTTCCCATCTATTCCATGCTGCAAGCATTTCCCAGATGAAGGATTAAAGGGATCAGCTTCCCTGTTCTCTGCAACACAGGACTAATGATCTCTTCTGCCTTGGGGGGGGGCAGAATTCAAGGCTTCTTCTTCTGAGATGCTCAGTATTGATTAGGAGGGGAAGTGTGCTGGTCCTTATCTGCCTGGCTGCTGAGCTTTGGGAGCTTCCTTTGGGACCTTGACCCTTGAAATAAACACTTCATCCAAAAAATGTTAGGAAGGAAGGGGCAGAGAACTTAGGGATGCCTGGGGTGCTGTAGATGCTGGAGTTGGTGCCCAGAGGCACGGCTGGATTTCTGCTCCTGGGGTTGCTGGGCTGGTGGCATCTGCCTGGTCCATGAAGCCTGATGTCCTCTGGCAGGGACCTGAAGTTTGCATGTGGCTCCTTTCTGCTGGCAAACTGTGGGATTCAGGTGGTGTGAGAGCACGGAGCCCCCCAACGCTGTGGATGTCCTCTGGCAGGGACCTGAAGTTTGCACGTGGCTCCTTTCTGCTGAAAAACTGTGGGATTCAGGCGATGTGAGAGCATGGAGCCCCCCACACTGTGGGAGCCAGAGATCAGCCCAGGTCACTACAACCCAGATGCTCTGGCCATCTGATGTCTGTTTTAAGGGGGCTCAAAACGAAGCGACCTCATCTTGCTCTCTTCAGGCCCCATAAATTCAACCTGCAGCCTGGTTTGCTCTTTCAGCAGTCGCTGGGAAGCAGCCCAAGGATCGGACCTGTCAGAGCGAGGGGCATCCTGAGAGGTGTTTCTGCTGGAAAGCAGCAGCAGATTGACTGAGATGGAGTCCGTGGCACTTCCTTTTCCTTTTCCATTTCCTTTTCCCCCTTTTCCTTCCTTTTGTTCACAACAAACACTCTGCAGCCAGACAGCCCCCAGCTGCTGTCCCTGCTGCACCGACATCTGCCTTGCACTCTTGGCTAATGACGTCTGCCCTGGGATGCCGGATGCAAAAATAACCCCACCACCCCCACCTCCCCCCCCTCCCCCAAATCTGGTTTGCATTTCCCAAATTTTATCAGGCACGGATTCTCTGAGGTTTTTAAAGACCTCCTAATGACAGAGAGCTGGGGTTTTTGGGGCTGCAATATTTGTCTACCAGAGTCAGGGGGTCCTGTGATGCTCAGTCCGTGCTGTTGGATGGACAACACAACTCGAAGGTGTGGGAAAAAGGACCTTGCCCTCCCCAACCTTGGTCCAAGATGTTCCTCAGTGGCACTGGGAGGACCACCATTACTTCTGCCTGCAGCAGGGCTCATCTCCTCGCTCCGTGACCCTCTGTATCCCATCTCTGACTGTGGCTGTTACTGGTGAGGTCTCCGAGGTGTCTCGGCAGAGCAGTGCTCCACCTGCTCGTCAGGGCAGGAGTTAAGGTGGGAGATGAGCTTGGCCCTTCAGGCTCTGTGGTCTCCAGGCCCATGTTTGAACCCTGCAATCACATCCTTGTAACACCCCACACCCCTGGTCTCCGAGGCTGTGCCTGCAGATGCTCACAAGGTCCCCAAGGGACACCACGCGCCCCAGTCAAGGCGCCCTGCCCATTGCAATAACTTGGCTAATGGGGTGGGGAGGAGTGGCAGGCACAAAAAGGTTAATTTTCTGAGAGGACAATGAACACGGGGTGCTCAGACAAGCCGGGCCGGCTCTGTCCTTGTGCTAGAGATTTGCTCCAGCAGGCATGAAACTAGAAAGAGGTGATTCAGCTGCTGACCTGCGAGGCAGCCCCGTGGGGCTCGACAGGTTTTGTTGGAGAGGAGGACGTGTTCCTGCCTGTGAGCTTCCAGCCCCGATCTGGCAGAGGTGCAGGTTAGAAGTGGCAAACCCTGGCTGACCCAGCTGGGAAAGGAATGGGCTCTGCAAAGAGCTCTCTCAGGAGCTGTGCCCTTTGTGGGGAGACCCAACACATCCCCTTGGCTGAGCCCAGGGCAGACCCAAGGGGTTTGGCTGGTGGCTTCCACAGCCAGAGGCCATGTGGGGTGGCAGAACCCATTTTTCCAGACAGGGTTCAATGAGGGGTGGGAGCTGCTGACAGCCAGAACTTTCTGGAGCCCCCTTTAGCTATCTTGTTATGGCTCCTTGTAGGTGCAGCTCCACAACCATCCCACATCTCCCTAGGGAAGTGGTGGAGTCCCCATCACCTTTAAGATCTGGCTGGACAGGATGGTGGGCCATCTTGTCCGGACCATGCTTGTGTCAAGAAAGGTTGGACCAGATGATCCTTGAGATCCCTTCCAACCTGGGATTCTCTGATTCTATGGGCTAGACAGAATAGGCAAGAGTAATTGCTTATCCATAAGGACTTTTTTCAGGATTGGGACTGTCACACATGGTAAGGATGATGAAGAGGTGCCAGCTACCCCACCTGGAGCATGCAGGAGTATGTGGGCACGCAGGCTGGGGAGGTCCTGGCTGGGTGCCTCCTGCTAGGAAGGCTGCTCCCCACCAGAAAGGCATTTAGAAGAAATGGCGTTTGGCTAGCAGTCCTCCTTCCGATCGATGGGGTGAAATTTGATAAGGGAACAGCAGGAATGTGCTCAGCACATGCGAAAACCCATCTTCACATCTTGCTGGGTGGGAAAAGAAAAAAAAAAAAAAAAGAAAGAAAAAAAAAAAAGGGCAGGAGGGATGGATGGGGCTGTGAAAACCAGCCTTCCCGGAAGGCTTTTCCTGCTGCTGTCTGCCTGGGGCACCCCAGGGGAGTCTTCAAGCCGGTTACATCTCAGGGCTGACACGCAGACGGGCCAAGGGAAGGCCATCAGAGCCTGGCTGGTGTCAGCAGAGGACCCGAGGGAGGCATTGACCTCTGCAAGCAGGTGAAAAAGAACCCATTTCCCAGCAAAGCAGCTCCTGACTGTGAGCCAGCTGGTTCCTATCCCAACCGGAGCACTTCCAGACCTTGTGGCTTATCCCGGGGCAGTGCCATTTTTGATGTGAGAGTACCTAAGAGGGGGATTCCCACTGTGGGGGGGGTCTGTGCTTTCATGGGATCAAGGATTTCTGCGTGTGTCTGGTCACTGCTGTGAAGGTACAAACCCTGCCTGGAGGCAGCAGCCCCAGGACAAACACCCAGCCCCGAGGAGCAGCGCCGCGGGTAGAAAGGACATGAAGAGTCGAAACCCTCCGAGATGCTCCGGAGGGCTGAGAAACGTGTGGTGGAGCTGCTCCTGCCTTGGCTGGGTGATAAATGTCACCCAGGGACACGCGCCACCTCCCTGCCTTCGCCGCCCAAATGGATGGAGGGAGGTGGCTGTTTGATCCCCCGGCGCCTGCGCTGCCGGGGTGAAATATGGGCTGGTGTCAGCATCCATTTGGAAATGTCTCTGTCAGGAGAGGCACGCTCCCCTCGGACGCGCGGCGGTGGCAGGCAGCGCACCACGGCTGGCGATAAATAAAATCTACTCCTTTACTGAAAAGTTGGGGAAGGGGGGGTAGGAAGGGGAGGGGGGGGAGGATGGCAATCTCCGCCGAAACACGCGGCGCGGCGAGAAGCGTGCCCTCCCTCCCTGCCGACGCGCCCGCCGGGTGAGTCACTGCAGCTCCCTGAAGCATCAAGATCTGGAAGGCACCCAAGACAACAATCAACCTAAATCGGGTCCCCGGCGATAACTGCTGCATTATCAGGCTCCATCCAGCTGCTGACTCAGCCCTCTCCGCCCTCCCAGCCTGGCAGGAGACCAGGGATGGAGCTGCTGCCGGAGCCATAGGGGATCGAGGGTCCCCTTTCCTGTCCCCCCCCCCGTGTCACATCCTCCACAGCCCATAATCCCATCCCCCATCCCCCTGTCTGCAGCTGAGAGAGCTGGGACTCTTTAATCTGGAAAAGAGAAGGCTGAGGGGAGACCTTATCAATGGCTATAAGTACCTAAAGGGTGGGTTGGAGGAGGAGGGAGCCAGACTCTTCTCAGCAGTTGCGGTGAGAGGATGAGGGATAACGGGCACAAGCTGGAACATGGGAGGTTCCACTCACTCCTATTGTCTGGGAAAACCACACTTTTAGAAGACTTTAGTGTCTGGATTCGTGAAAATATTGACTTTACAGCCAGGTCTGGGGTGCGGGTTTCAAGGTCTCAGTGGTTTTGTCCCCAGGTACCAGGACGAGGAGGAGCAAGACCTGGGCACTTGAGCCAAGCTGCCAACGGGGTTATTTCAGACCATGACTGCCACATTCAATATAAATTAGAAAGTTTGCTGAGGAGTACTCTCTCTCTGATGGCGGAGAACTCCTTGCCCTGGAGCCCTGAGCCCTTCCCTTCCTCCCAAAGCTGCAGCACTCACAGGGTCCCACATGGGCTGTCCCTGCGGGGAGTGTATGGCTGCCTGGGATGGGATGGGATGGGTATCATCCTGGTGGATTTTATATTGTTATCAGAGCCCTATCCCACCTGGCCTTGAAGAGTACCTACAAGAAAACTGGAGGGAGACTTCTTACAAGGGCTTGTAGCTATGGGACGAGGGGTAATGGCTTCAAACTGAAAGAGGGGAGATTTAGATGAGATTTCAGGAAGAAATTTTTCACTCTGAGGGTGGTGAGATCCTGGCCCAGGTCACCCAGAGAAGGTGTGGATGCCCCATCCCTGGAGGGGTTCGGGCAGGGAATGTCTGGCAGAGGGAGGTGGGGGTGCTGGGGGGAGCTCAGCAGGATGGTAACGCAGGTGGGAGCCCTCTGAAAACCTGCTGGGGTGTCTCCTTTCTGTGCAGCATCGTGTCTCCATCGAGCAGCACCCTATTGTGTGCCTTACAGTATATTATCAGTGATGTGCTGCTGTGTTCCCATGTCCTAGAGTTTCAAAATTTCTGTTTGACTATAATTTAGGGGCTGCGACCAACAGCGGTTTGGAACTAAAACAGGTCTGGAAAAGGCAGACTTTTTTCTTTTTTTTTTTTTTTTTTTTTTTTTTTTTTTTTGCAGAGCTCAAAACTTCGCTTTGCAGCTCCATTTACTTCCTACTCGGCTTTCAAACCTCCACAGGTTCTTCCCCACCAGGCTTTGCTCCCGGTCTCACTTCTAAATCTGTCACATTTCACTTGGTTTAACAATGAAATGAGAGACAGACCTGAGCGAGCGAACCCCGGACCAGAACGTTCAGTATCTTTGCAGCTGGATCCATTAACTGGGGACCAGAGGGTGGAAATTCCCAGCACGTTCGGTGCGTATGAGCCACACACTTCAAAAAAAGAAATAATAATAATTAAAAAAAAAAGTATTCCCTGCTAAAGAAGGCAGTGGGAAAAGCACACAGGATGGTGAACGGAGCTGGGGACTTAGTGCGGCTCATTCCAAGGATCCCAGCCAGCACCTGCACATCATTCATCTTCTTTTATTGCCCCCTCTCAGCTTCTTGCTGTATTTTAATGCAAAGCCTGATACCCCCTTTGGAAAGAGACATTCTCCAGGCCTTCCCATGCGCTTGGGAAAGCTGCTGGCCCCGTGTTTCTGGCCGGATAAATAGGCACAAGGAGAAATTGGGACCAGGGATGTGGTGAAAGTATTTTAACCACCCAGAAGCTTCAGGCTGGCCTGGACCACGAGGTCGTGATCTGGAAATGCACCTTTGCATCTGTGCTTCCATTCAGCCCCGCAGCAGCCCTAAAGTCTAGGTCTAAAATTCAGAGTTTCCTCCCACTTCCAGGATGTTTTTGTCCTTCCAGGCTCCATCCTGGAAGCGGGGCAGTTGGTGTAGCTGGTGTTAAGCCTGTCCCCATCCCTCCCTCCGGTCCCGGTGGCTGTGCAGCAGCAGGCGTGGTGTGACACGTTCCTTCTGGGGGGCTAATCCCTTGTCCCTATTTTCCTCTCAGCATGGGAAAGCAAATCGCTATTTTTAATCTCATTTTCCAGCTCCCTCTCCCTGGGGGGGGGGGTGCCCGGGCCCAGGTGAGAACGCCCCAGCCTCCCTGCTCTGTTTATTTTATCCCCTGATCTGACGGATTTTCCCCCATCCAGGACAGTAAGAAGTGTTGGGGCCAGAGAGCTGTGTGGTCACTAAAGAGCCGTGGAGGTCGCGTGTCTGTGAGCGTGGGGTCCACCAGAGAAGGGGAAAGAGCAGCCCAGGGTCCTCTGGGCATGTCCCTTGCATCCCTGACGTGGATTTTTTTCCTCACTGGCATAGACCTCAGGGTGCTAAACCTGATCCTTTGCATTGCCAGGGGCTTCCCTGCCTTACTGCATCCCTCACGTGGTCCCCCCAAGACCCCCAACAGAGCAGGGATCCCTTCTCCAAGGGGAGAGAAGGACGGTGGAGCTCAGGCAAGATGCCAGCTTTGCATCCACATATCAGCCCTCTGGACCCCCAACCCTAGATAACCATTCGTGACCCCAGAGCATCTTGCTGGACCCCCAGGAGGTCCTCAGTAGCCTCCCCCACCTCCTCCCTGCTCCCACCCCTGCCTGCAGCTCTGGGTTTGCAGCTCTGGGTTTGCAGCTCCTTAGCAGGCGGCAGCTTCAGACACATTTTGTGGCCACACGCAGAGACAATAATCACTTGTAGTCTGGGCTCTCCTTGCCAGCAGCCAGCCTGGCTGGGGCAGCACGGATGGCATCCTGGTGTGTGGATGGCATTCCTTGCCACCCCAGCATCAGGCTGGACCTCTCCCACCCTCAGGACACCCCCCCCACCACCACCCCCCAGGGCAGTGGGCACAGCACGCCTGGCTTTTGGGGTGGCAGGGGTTAAAGAGCAGCCAGGATTTGATTTTCCCACTGTGCAGAGCCCCACATGGTTTTGCCTGAGGCTGAAACGTGACTGGAGCTGGGGTTGTGGGTAAGTGGGTGGGATGAGAGTTTCACGACCTGGTTCCAGCAGAGGCGTGGGCAGCATCAGTAGAATGATTAATGCTTGGAGGGGGGGGGAAGAGGGGGGGGGGGG
>NW_015090833.1:1160245-1181082 GCF_001431845.1 Calidris pugnax | reverse complement strand
GGGAGGCAGAGAGAGACCGAGCAATGTGCTGATAAGGGAGGGCTGACAGAGACGAACGACAATAACAGAAAGGACCAAAGGACCTGCTTGTCAGTAACCGGGAGAAATCCCCCCCCTCGTCCCTCTTCTCCCCCCCCAGGAAATGATAAATTGTGCACGCCACCTGCTTCCACCTCTGTTGACTCAAACCATGGGATACCTGGGAGGCCAGCGCTCCCCCTCGGCCAGATTTCCAGGGTTATTTATTGGAGCTCGTAATTCAGATGAGAAAATGGAAAAAAATATCACGCGGCTCCTCATCCCAGCTGCCTCCCAGGCTGCCCAGCCCTGCTTGCTGCTCCCTCCCTCCCTCCCAGCTCCTGGCAGCAGAGAGGTGAAGCTCATAAGAATCCAGATGATCTCTAAAACCTTGCTTTTTAGGGTTCTGGAGAGCTGGGTCCTTGTAAATTCATCCTACAGCTGCCAACTGTAGGATGATGGGCATGATGTAGGATGATGGAGGGCAGCTGTGGGGAAGGGGGAGGTGGGAAGAGGAGCAGACCTGCAGCTCTGAGACACTCAGTGCTGGCACTTGTGCTTCTGCTGCCTCCTTCAGACCCACCCTTACGGGATCTGGCAGCACAATTAAGTGGGAAATTAGCAATAAGTGGTCCTGCCCTTCTTATTACTGTTTACCAGTAGATAGCATCAGCTATAAACTGCTTCCAGCTGAACCAGGCAGGGAATCTCAGTGCAACCAGGGGACCAACAAGAGGAGCTCAGGTTCCCTCTGGGGCTTTCTGGGCAGCAAAGCATCCTGCAGGGTGGCAGCATCCCTGTCCCACCCAGGCTCTGAGCTCCCCTCCTTTCTGCTGCCGCCTGCCTTTGGAAGGTCAAGGAGAATAGACACATCTTCTGAAGGTCCCACATGCGAAACGTGGCTTCACCAGGTTGGTGTCCTGAGGCCCTGTCTCTGCAGGGCAGGGATGTTACTCACCTCGAGTACTGTGTCCAGTTTTGGGCCCCCTACCATAAAAAAGACACTGAGGTGCTGGAGCGGGTCCAGAGAAGGGTGACAAAGCTGGTGAGGGGTCTGGAGAGTACGTCTGATGAGGAGAGGCTGAGGGAACTGGGGTTATTCAGCCTGGAGAAGAGGAGGCTGAGGGGAGACCTTATTGCTCTCTCCAACTCCCTGAAAGGAGGGTGTAGAGAGGTGGGGGCCGGTCTCTTTTCTCAAGTCCCAGGCGACAGGACGAGAGGAAATGGCCTCAAGTTGCGCCAGGGGAGGTTCAGGCTGGATATTAGGAAAAATTTTTTCACGGAAAGGGTTCTCAGCCCTTGGAATGGGCTGCCCAGGGAGGGGGTTGAGGCCCCATCCCTGGAGGTGTTCAAAAGCCGGGTTGATGTAGTGCTGGGAGGTCTGGTTTAGTGATGATGCTCCTTGTTTGTTGTGTGGGTGTCTATTTGTGTCAGTTAGGCTGACGGTTGGACAAGATGATCTTTAAGGTCCCTTCCAACCTAGAAGATCCTGTGATTCTTTTCCACTCCTGCCATCCCGGTGCCTCTCCCCGGGGGTGGTTGGAGGGGGGGGGGAAACGGGGGACCGGTCCCGGTGTGTGGGTTGCCCTCCCGGCGGCACAGCGCTGCTTCCCGGAGGGGGATACACACATTCCCCCGCGGGAACCGGGGGTGTACAGCCAGGAAAAAATTCCTTGTGGAAGCGAGAGCATCCCGGGAACGGGCAGGGGAAGCGGATGAAGCCGAGGGCTCCCGGTGCGACGGCGCGGCCGGGATTCGAGTGCCCCCTCGCGGTCACCGGGATGGGGGACCGGGATGGGGGACCGGGATGGGTGGCGGTGGCAGGGAGAAAACCAAGGAGAGAAGCCCCCTCGGAGATGGAAGGGTCACCGTCATGGTTTCGGCTGGGATGGGGTTGACTTTGGTGCTGGGTTTGGGTTTGGGATGGGTGGTGGTCGCTGAGCTGGTCAAGGGTGGTTCTACCCCCCACATGGGGGACCGGGATGGGGGACCGGGATGGGTGGCGGTGGCAGGGAGAAAACCAAGGAGAGAAGCCCCCTCGGAGATGGAAGGGTCACCGTCATGGTTTCGGCTGGGATGGGGTTGACTTTGGTGCTGGGTTTGGGTTTGGGATGGGTGGTGGTCGCTGAGCTGGTCAAGGGTGGTTCTACCCCCCACGCTGCCCCACCAGAGATGGGTTGGGGGGCACGAGGGGTTGGGAGGGGACACAGCTGGACCCCCCCCAAGTGGCCAAAGGGATGTTTCATGCCGTGGGACGTCGTGCTCAGTGCATAGAGCTGGGGAAGAAGAAGGACCCTTCCTTCTGGGAGGTCTTTTTCAGAATGATGGCATGTCTTCTCAAGCCACCATTATAGGTGACAGAATCCTGCTTTCTTGGAGATAATCTACCCAGGGAATGAATTCCTTGTTTTGCTTCACTTTGCTCTATCTATTAAACTATCTTTATCTCAACCCATGAGTTTTTTCTCACTTTTACCCTTCTGATTCCCTCCCCCATCCCAACTGGGGGGACTGGGCGAGTGGCTGTGTGGTCCTAGTTGCTTTGTTCTGCTGGGTTAGGAGGAGGGCTGGTGGAAAAATGCTCATCAAAATCATTCAGCTGGCTCTTAGAAGGGGGGGAAACCAGATTTTGCACAAATTCAAAAGTATTGTTAACTTTTCTCTGTTGGCCTGCCCCGACATTCTCCAACTTCACACTGGGACAGGGGAGAGGAAGGAGGGAGAACCCTGTACCAGAGACATGCTTTTGCCATCCCTGTGAAAATCCAACCTCATTTGGATAACGCTAAAGCTTTATATATATATATATTTATGTAATTTCATTCTACAGCTGCAGAGCTGAGATTTTGCAGGATTGCAGTAAATTAAAAAGCCTGCAAAGTGAAGCAGCTCTGTGTACATCCCACCCCGAGTTAAATAAGACTTTCCTGGCAGTGCAGGTGTGTGTGATTGCAGGGGAGAGCTCACGGGGAAGGGATGAGGTGTGCGGAGGGTGAGGTGGGAGGTTGGGACCAGGCGCTGTGATGGGGAGCCAGGGGAAGCCCTGAATGTCCCCAGGCTCTGCTGTGAGAGAGCTGCAGGGGAGGGAGGTACAAGCTGAGGATGAGAAGATTTGGCTGAGCTTTGGGCTGGGGAAAACAACCCTTCCTCAGCCTGTTCCCAGACCCAGGAGGGGCAACCAAGGCTTCCCAGTGAGGCCCAGTGGCATGTCAGCCTTCCAGTATCTGAAGGGGCTACAGGAGAGCTGGGGAGGGACTCTTTGTCAGGGGAGTGGAATGACAGGACAAGGGGTAAGGGTTTTAAACTAAAAGAGGGGAGATTTAGATGAGATTTCAGGAAGAAATTCTTTGCTGTGAGGGTGGTGGGGCACTGGAAATGGGTTGCCTAGAGGAGCTGTGGCTGCCCCATCCCTGGAAGGGTTCAAGGCCAGGTTGGAGGGGGCTTGGAGCAACCTGGGCTGGTGGGAGGTGTCCCTGCATCCATGGAACTGGATGATCTTTAAGGTCCCTTCCAACTCTAACCATTCTATGACTCTCTGTCCATTCTGCAGGGCATGGGGGGAGCTGGCAGGCTGCAAGGGGAGGTGGGGAACCCTCCTTGTTTGAGCCCACTGCCCTCCTCCCTGCCCAGCACTGGGATGGGTAAACTCGGGATGCTCAACTCTAAAAAAAGCAGGGGAAGCACAAAGTCTGGAAGCCTGAGATGCTGTTCCTGGGGCTGGGGAAGGGGCTGCTCTCCTTCCCTGCTAGCCTGGGGGTTTGCCACGCTGTCTGCTGGCTAAAAGGCTGAGAGACATGGCCAGTGGGCCTGGTGGTGGTACAGTCCGGGAGGGTAATGGGTATTGGATTGCTCCCTTAGGTCTGTTCTTGAACCTAATCCTCATTAGACTGAAACCCATTTCAATTAAGACAGGCTGGGCTACGCCTTTGTCTTTCTTTTAATTGGACCGTTCCTGCTGCTAAATGGGCAGCTTAAGCATCCCAAAGACCCTGAGAAAAGCCCGGCATGTCCCCTAATGGGGTTTGAAAGTGGAGAAATAACAGCATAATCAGTCTCTTCCTCTTTGTGTCAGCCCTTGATTCACACCGCCTGCCCCCCTCCCCTTCACACCCTTTCACTGAGTGGCTGCTGACAGATGGGAACAGGACAGCCACCTCAATGGGGTTTGTCGGGGGCTTTCATGGGCCCTGTTGCCATTCTCTGTCCTCCTTCTGCGTCTACACTTGGCCTTTGTGCCAAGACTGGGAACAAGCTGGGAAAGCTGAGCCCGTCCTGTAAATACCTGCCTCCGCTGGATCAGCTTAGGGCTTAAAGGACAAGATGGGGAACACTTGGCACAGCTCTTTATCCCTTCCTTGCATGCCTTACTTTTCCTCCTCCATCCTCTCCTCTTCATTTTTTATCCAATATTTATATATCCCTTTTTTTCTCTCTCATGCTCTTCGTATCTCTATTTTCCCTGCTCCTTTTTCCTCTGGTGGCCTTCCGTTGTCTCCCTCCACCCTGTTCTCCTCCCAGCGAGCTCTTTGGTGGCTATCTTTGGTCAGATTTTGGCTCGCCCGGACCTTTCCTCCCTGGCCACTTGCAGAGGACGCGTGACCTGCTTCCAGGGGAGACAAAATTGAGGTAATTGAGCCCTTGCATCTTCTTCCCCTGATGCTCCTCCTGCTTTTCTACCCCAACATCCGTGTGTTTGGAGCACGGCTGAAGAAGCACGCTCTTCTGTGCATAGACCTGATTTCTCACTGGGCAAACTGGTCTGAACCCAGCCTTGCCCTCTTGGGGGGGGGTCTGATGGGCTTGGCCAAGCCCAGGCTCAGGGCTCCCTCCCCCCACCCCAGTTTAAAACCCAGGAGCTCTGTTTAAGCACCTGGGCAGGTCTGCTCAGGTCTGGGCAGGCTTGTCTACCTGCCTGCTACCTGGGCAAGCACCGATCCTCAGCGGCTAGGACATGGTGTTCCCTCTCCCACGCAGGGTAGCCAGGGGGAGGATCCTTCATTGCCAGGGGCTGGGATGGCTGGTGGCAGCAGAAGAGAATCACAGAATCCCCTGGGGTTGGAAGGGACCGCCGTAGATCATCTAGTCCAACCCCCTGCCAAAGCAGGTCCACCCAGAGTAGGTTGCACAGGCGGGTTTGGAATGTCTCCAGAGAAGGAGGCTCCACCAATCAACCCTGGATTAATTTGGGGAAGAGGTTTGGTGAGTGACTTGTGACTATTAGCACTGATGGACAGAACAAGGGTGTCCTAGGCAGCCTCTGCCGTTGATGGGGAGGTGGGTTAAGGGCCCTGGACATGGCCCAATCACGGCATTGTCAGAGTTGGAAGGGACCTCTAGAGATCATCCAGTCCAACTCCCTGGCCAAAGCAGGGCTGCCCAGAGCACATCACTCAGGAGCATCCAGGTGGGGCTTGAAGATCTCCAGAGAAGGGGACTCCACACCCTCCCTGGGCAGCCTCTTCCAGGGCTCTGCCACCCTCACCCCATGAAGTTCTTCCTCGTATTTGAGTGGAACTTCCCATGTTCCAGCTTGTGCCCGTTGCCCCTCGTCCTGTCCCTGGGAACCACTGAAAAGAGTCCAGCTCCGTCCTCCCTCAAACCACCCTTTAGAGACTTGTCAGCATTAATAAGGTCTCCCCTCAGCCTTCTCTTCTCCAGACTAAAGAGCCCCAGCTCTCCTGGGACAAAAAAGGCTTTGATTCCACGTGTCAATAAGAAAATATGGCTGAAGAGTCACTTCTCTTAACCCAGAGACCCCTGGTTACGGCACTGTGGGAGCATTTAGAGGCTCCTCTTATGGCTGGAGGACCAGCTTGGTGCTGGGGACATCCTGGAGCTCCGTGCATGAGAAGGTGCCCTGGCTCTTCACAGGTCTCTGGGTGGCCAACTGACAGGTCTCTGCTGACCCCCCCCAGGGCCAGACACCCCCCTGGGGTTACGCATGCCGAGCTTTAAGACAAAGGTGGTGGGAGGCCATGTTCTTCCTCGTATTTGAGTGGAACTTCCTGGAGCTCCGTGAGTGAGGAGACTCTTCTCCAGACTAAAGAGCCCCAGCTCTCCTGGGACAAAAAAGGCTTTGATTCCACGTGTCAATAAGAAAATATGGCTGAAGAGTCACTTCTCTTAACCCAGAGACCCCTGGTTACGGCACTGTGGGAGCATTTAGAGGCTCCTCTTATGGCTGGAGGACCAGCTTGGTGCTGGGGACATCCTGGAGCTCCGTGCATGAGAAGGTGCCCTGGCTCTTCACAGGTCTCTGGGTGGCCAACTGACAGGTCTCTGCTGATGCCCCCCCAGGGCCAGACACCCCCCCTGGGGTTACGCATGCCGAGCTGTAAGACAAAGGTGGTGGGAGGCCACGGGTGTGTGTCAACCCGCTTAAGGCAGACGGGTCACCTCCAGATTAACTTGCATAAATCCTGCCTTCATTAAAGCTGCAATCCCCTTTGCGCAGGGAGCTCTGGTGAGGGGAGACGAGGTGAACGTGGGGCTGACCCCAGGGTGGCTCTGCCACGTGTGGGTCCCGAGGCAGTGAGGACAAGGTAAATCCTCCTCACTGGAGCGTCTCCAAAGAAAGAGTGAAGTCAAAACATCTGCCTGGGAGCCATGGCAAAGGCGTTTTGAGGGGAAAAGTAAAGAAAGCAGAGCAGTGCAAAAGCTGGAGGGAGCTGCTGGGTGGATGCTCGGGTTGCTAAATGAGGGATCCTCTTTGAAATGTCACTGCTGGAGCTCTGGGGGTCTGCATGTGGACTCTGCCCATCTGTGGACATCAGGAACCCAGGCCACACTTATGACTTGCTCACCAGAACGTGTTTCCACCATCCCATTCACAAAGGAGAAAGAAAAGTGAAATATGGAGAAAGCAGGCATAGTTTTCACCTTGTTTTGGGAAGATCTCTGCCCTTCTTAATTAGACTTTCCCTAAGAGTTGGGTTTTTTGAGTAGGTCTCCTCCACCATCTCCGCATCTCCTTGCATGCCTCCTCTGGAGTTTCCTTCCCATCGTGGCTGACAACGTGCTCTGCTGGGCTGATCTTTCTGCATGCCATGGGTCATCACGTTGGTTTCTGAGCTGACTGGAAGCAACTGGGATGGAGAGGTGCAGTTCCTGCCTTCCTTCCACCTCCCCAGCTCCTGAGACCTGCCCTGGAGGTCCAACACAAGGGGATTCACAAGAGTGAATCTCCTGCTCAGGTGTGTGCTAACGGAGCACTCCTGCATGGATAATTAGTCAGCCATGCAGGCAGTAATCAGGTGCTCATGAAAGAACTGATTGGGCACTCATGCAGGATGTAATTGGGCTCCCAGGTGTGATGCTGCCGGGCCCTCATGCATAAATTAATTGGGTGCTCAGGTGTGATGCAGATGTGCACTCATAGGTGTCCTAATTGGGAGCTCAGGCAGGAGCTGGCAGCTCACATGTGGACTTATTGGGTGCTCACGTGTGACGCGATTGAGCAATCACACATAAATTAATGGGGTGTTCTTGCATGAAACTAATCAGGTGCTGTGCGTGTGTGTGCTAATTGGGCCCCCATGCATAAATTAGCTGGGCGGTCATGCATGGACAGGCTGGGCTCTCATGCGTGTACAAACGGGGTGCTCATGTGTGACCTGATGGGGTGCTGAGGCGTGAAGGAGGGGGTCTGGGAGGGTGGCTGTGCATCCATGCTCACGTCGGGGATGCTGGGAGTTGTGGTTCCTTCCCATGGCAGAAGGACCAGGGATGCCCAGGGGTGGCTGGGGGCTGCCTGGGATCCCCCTGCAGATGTCCCCTGTCTTGCTTTGAGGACACAGGGCTAATTTATCTTCTAATGCTTGGGAAAACTGCACATTTAAAAGACTCCGGTGTCTGAACTTGTGAAAAGAATTACTTTATAGCCAGCTCTGGGGTATGGGTTTCAAAGTCTCAGTGTTTTCAAGCTCACCAGAGTGAGGATGAGGAGGAACAAGACCCAGGCGTTTGACCCAAGTTGCCAAGAGAATAATTTCCTACCATGAACATCGCATCCAATATAAATTAGAAAGTTTGCTGAGGAGTTCTCTCTCTCTCTCTCTCTCTGATGGCTGAGAACTCTTTGCCCTGGAGCCCTGAGCCCTTCTCTTCCCTCCGAAGCCACATGGGCTGTCCCTGTTGGGAGTGCACGGCTGCCTGGGATGGGATGGGTATCATCCTGGTGGATTTTATATTGGTATCAGGATCAATACTCATTCTTTCACATTATTAATGTTGATTATCTTATTGGTATCAGGATCAATACTCATTCTTTCATATTATTAATGTTAATTATCTTGTCTTAGCCTATTAAATCTATTTGTATTTCAACCCTTGTGTTTCCTTGTTTTTTCCCAATTCCACTTCCCAATGGGTATCATCCTGGTGGATTTTATATTGGTATCAGGATCAATACTCATTCTTTCATATTATTAATGTTAATTATCTTGTCTTAGCCTATTAAATCTATTTGTATTTCAACCCTTGTGTTTCCTTATTTTTTCCCAATTCCACTTCCCAAGTGGGGAGGGGTCATTGGGTGATGGAATAATTGTCTAAATGACAATAAATAGTTGTGGGTTCCTCCAACCATAACATCCCCGTGGGTTCCCCTCCGTGGGTGCTCCTCAAGGCAGGGCAGGTGCATGGCACACAGGAGATTTCAGCCCCCAAAGCAGCAGCTGGTTGAGCTTCAAGAAACAATTCCCAAGTGGGGCTTGAGCCAGGCTCTGGGCTGCCCTCCTGCTGAGCCTGTCCCTGTGATGGAGAAGTCAGATCTCAGCTCCAAATCTGGGTACCACTTCTTCATTAACAGATACCTGAACAAACTCATGTGTATGCAAGACCTGTCAGTAGCCACGAACGGCTTTGCTGTGTTCAGGCATCTGTTATTAAAAATATTCTCTACAGAAACACACACACATGGATGAGGGATCAACCAGGTGTGTGTCTGCTGCTCTGTTGTGATGTGTACATCTACAGAAACACACACACATGGATGAGGGATAAACCAGGTGTGTGTCTACTGCTCTGTTGTGATGTGTAGGAGCCTACCTCTGTGCGTGCACACACCAATAAACCTGAGAACACCGTGGCCACAGATGTACCAGGAGGTCCTGCTGTTGTTCTACCAACCTGAGCACACCGCACGGGCGCTTCAAGCCAGCACGCTGGCACTTGGGAGGATGCAGAGAGAGAGAAAAAAAAAAAAAAAGAACCCAGTAAATTGCATTTAATTAATGTATAATTAATGCACTTTCCGGCTTTCTGTGTTTCCACGCAGGGCCCTGGGTTTGCCTGCACGACAGGCACTGGGTTGCTGCTGCGGTTACTCAGAGGAGCTAATTCAGAGCTCGGGGAAGGGCTGTGCAATCTCTGCCCCTGCTTGAACCTTTTTCCAGAGCAGAGGGATGCCCTTTTAGCATCTTCCCCACACGATGTGACCCACTCCTTGGGCTCCTGGGTGCCTTGACCTGCCTTTTCCTCTGGGTCCAGACACAGGGAGAGGCTCGCTTTGAACTCGAACTCCTTTTCCTTCCCCCTCCAAGCCAGTCGTATATACTGGGGATGGCTGGGGGGGCTTTTTTTCTCTTCCATATGGTGTCAAGCCCACCTTGGGATGGAGACCCTGGGAGAGCGCCTGGCAGACAGCTGGGAACAGAGGGAAAACAGCAGCCGCCGCTACTGTAACTTGCAAAGGGCCACAGCAGGATGGGAGAGGGATGCAGCGCCGGGAGCCGTCTCCCTGGAAACCGCGGCGTAGGAGACATAATGAGGAGCATCCCCTCCCCTCCAACCCCGCTTTAATTCCTTCTTCATCTTTCTTTACAGCTCGAGGGGGGAGCGAAGAGCAGAGTGGCAGGGCAGGGTGTCCCCCTCAGCCCAGCCTATTGTGAGTTTATGACACCTAGCCTTAGAAAAGCACGTTTATTTATTTATTTTAAGCCCAGCTGCCGCTATAACTTATTGCCATGCCTCGGGAGGGGAAGGGGAGGGACAAGGAAGGAGGTCACACAAAGGGTGCTGTGTGCCCCAGAAGGGACCCTCAAAAAAAAGACAGAGGAGGGGGGGAAAAGGCAGGCTCCCACCTCTTTTTCACTTGGCTCTTCCCACAAACGTGGTGTCTGATTGATGGTCAAGACCTGGGCATCCGAAGGCACACGGGGGACAGAGCAAGGACACAAACGTGTTCCTTCACGCTGCCTAAAAGCCTGTGTTTTTAGGCTCAAATTCAGGTGACTAATGGGGAGGAGGGATAACAGCGTCGCAGAACGGCAGGGTTTGGAAGGGACCTCTGGAGATCATCCGGTCCAACCCCTCTGCCAAAGCAGGGTCACCCAGAGCAGGTTGGACAGGAACGTGTCCAGGCAGGGTTTGGAAGGTCTCCAGAGAAAAGGAGACTACCCACCTTCTCTGGGCAGCCTCTGCCACCCTCACAGTAAAGAAGTTTTTCCTCACATTGAGGTGGAACTTCCCGTGTTCCCGTTTGTGCCCCTTGTCCTGTCACCGGGCACCACTGAGAAGACCCTGACCCCATCCTCTTGCCACTCGCCCTGTAGATATTGCTCAGCATCAATGAGAGCAACCCTCATCCTTCGCCTCTCTAGGCTGAACTGACCCAGGTCCCTCAGCCTTTCCTCCTCAGAGAGATGCTCCAGTCCCCTGAGCATCTTTGTAGCTCTTCACTGGACTCTCTCCAGCAGTTCCTTGTCTGTTTTGAAGCGGGGAGCCCAAAACTGGACCCAGTTCCCCCCAGGGAGGTGCTGACCCCAGGGCTGAGCTCCCTCCTTGCCCCGACACGCCGCTCTGCACCGCGGGTTCTTGCAGGAGGGAGGACGCCGCCTTTTAAATCCTGCTCCAAAGCTCTTAGAAGTGTCACTGGACTCTCTCCAGCAGTTCCTTGTCTGTTTTGAAGCGGGGAGCCCAAAACTGGACCCAGTTCCCCCCAGGGAGGTGCTGACCCCAGGGCTGAGCTCCCTCCTTGCCCCAACACGCCGCTCTGCACCGCGGGTTCTTGCAGGAGGGAGGACGCCGCCTTTTAAATCCTGCTCCAAAGCTCTTAGAAGTGGAAGCAAAGGCTCCTGCTGCCTCCTCATGTGCATCAAAGCTTTAACCTCCTGCCCCTCGGAGGCAGCGTGCCCAGGCAGGCATTTGGCTGCTGCACGGACAGGTTGATGGTGCCCTCGTGTCCCTTTTCCCAGGGGAGAGATGCCCATCCTGCCCTTTGGCTGTCCCTTTGGTTGCTCCCACCATACTGGGAAAAAGAGGAACCAGCCACTGGCTCTTGCAGCAATACCCCCGTGCCTCCTGCGAGGCCTCCCACCCCCTGAAAAATGGGGAGAAAAGACCAAAGCGAAGCAAAACATTCCTGCCAAATGAGCACCCAGCTCCACTGGGGACGGGGCACGGAGGGAGAGGGGCTGCATGGCCGTGCTCCTCTCCTCTGTGGCCTTGGGAAGACAAACCTTGGAGGTATCCGGGTGCTGGAGCCTGGCAGAGAGACAGGGAGAGGGATTGATCCCCAGGGAAGAGCATCCCAGGGCATTCAGCCTTTTTCCCAGCAATGGAGCCACCCCTGCAGGGCAGCTCTCCCCTGCCCAGCCCCAGCCCTTGCCACCTCCTCCCTTTTTTTTTTTTTTTGTCCTTCCTCCCTTTTCTTTTTTTTTTTTGGGGTTATTTGAGAAATGAATTTTAAAAAATGGAATCAGTTTTCCCTTTGGGGGGATTAAGAGCCCTCGGCATTCAAGCTCCCAGCGCAGGAAACAGTGGCTTTTCTTCTGGTGCAACTTGGAAAGACATGGCTCTCTGTTCTCCCTGAAAGCCCCTCGCACTGAATGACCCACAGGCCCTGAATGAAGTGCCTCTCAATTAAAAGTTTCCCATTGATGCTGCCTGAATGAGACCTTGCTGCGGAATTCACCCTGCCTGAATGGCCCGGGCCTTCATCAAATATTAAGGGGCCAATAGATTTCCCACAATATTTGTACACCTTCCTTTGTGGGGATTTTTCCCTCCATTGAACCAGAAACCGTTAACACATCCGCTCCCGACGTGCCCCCTTCTGCTGCTCATTAGGGGCCGTGGCAGGGCCGTGCCACCCCCGGGGACGGGCCCGGGGAAGGGCCACCTGCTTGTATTCATCCTCTGAGGAGCCAAGCCAAGCTTGAAATCCCATGGAAAAAAATTCAGGATGGAGAGAGACGGGATCATCTAACCATCACTTGCCTCTACCCGGAGCCATGGGCATCCCCCCTCCCTGAGCTGGGTGTCACCTGGCTGGAGAAGGGGCTTTGGTGGCATCATCCATCCCTCTCTCCTGGTGGTCCCAGGGCTAACGAAGGGAAAGGAGACCCTCCCCTCCCTCTCCCCCTTCCCAGCACAAAGTGGTCTTAAATCCGGGGCTCCCTTCTGCCCGGGGACAAAAGCTCTGGGACACTTTAACAGCAGCGAGAGCCTGGCTGACAGCTCTGATTGTTAAAGCAAGGCTGCCCCCACCCCTATTAATGATGCTAATTAGAAACCATGCAGGGCAGCCGCTTGGGGGTGTGGGGGTGAGGAGAGAGGGGTGGGCTCTGCATAATTTATTCTCACTTAATCTCATTAAAGGGAAAAAGAGGAGAGAGAGAGGGGGAAACAAGTGTGGGAATGCAGTGTGTGGGAGGAGAGCTGCTGCTCTGTCCTTTTCCAGCACCTCTTCTTTTTTGCCACAGGACTCAATGGAGGGAAGTAACATCCCTTCTGCTTTCCAGGTGGGGAAAAAAGGCAAGGAGGAGGGTAGCTGAGGTTGCCCAGCTGGTCTGAGAGAGAAGAGAACTGAACCCGGGGTGTCCACACCTCCTTACACCTTCTCCCACCGCTGATTTCTCTTCCCACCTTACTCTGGAGAGCGGGATTGCTGGAGAGGTGAAGGTGTCACAGCCTCATCAAGCAAGGCAGAGACAGGTTGTGACCTTGCAGCAGCTCTGTTTAGGCTCAGTTGCTTCAGAAAGTGCTCGAAGAAACCATTTGTGCCTCAAACTGTAAGAGAAAGAAGTTTGCGGGGGGTCTGTCCTTACAGTCCCCGCAAGGATCCCGCCTGTCTCCTTGTCCTGGTGCCAGGAGAAGGCTGCCCTTGCCCTGCCTTCGTGGTCTGCTGGCTTGTAGGGATGATAGGGATGGGAATAATCCCTTGATTTCCCCTCTGGACACTGCCTGGCTGCCGTCAGAGAGAGCCCCTACCCCTACAGCCTGAGCAATGGGCACAAGGCATGTGGCCGTAGGTTATTCTTGAAGCAAACCCAAGGAAAGGACTTGTGGTGCCTGAGGTCACCTGTCAGCACCCTCAAACCACAGCAGGTCTCGTTAGCTCTCCTCTGAGCCTCGGGGTTTTATTGCTTGGAGGATTACAAGGCTATTTCACAGCCAGCAGGATAATAACATCCATGCGTGGCTGCCCAGAGGGACAAGACCCTCACAAATCCCAGCAAATGCAGGGAGTCTGGTGTAAAAGTCAGGGTAAGAGTAAAGCAAAATGAGGAAATGGAGTAATGATTATTTTTGTCTTTGTTTTTTTCACCTGTTTTAAGAACCTTCCCTCTGCTCCTCAGCTCCTTCCAGAGAAGAAACCAGGAGGAGGGAGACATAATGACGGGGCTCAGCTCAGGCACGAAGGGCCCATGGAAATGAAAGAGCTTTTTACAAGGGAGCTCCCTGGGAACGTGACCTGAAGAAATCCGTGGCTGCTGTGAGCTGTGGGCTGTGTCCTGGCACGCTGTGACACAACCAGGTATGTCCAACAACCAGCCTGTCCTCACACCTCTCCTATGGAGACAGGCTGAGAGAGCTGGGGGTGTTCAGCCTGGAGAAGAGAAGGCTCCGGAGAGACCTTAGAGTCCCTTCCAATATCTGAAGGAGCTACAGGAGAGATGGGGGGGGACTCTTTGTCAGGGAGTGGAGTGATAGGACGAGGGGTAAGGGTTTTAAACTAAAAGAGGGGAGATTTAGATGAGATACCAGAAAGAAACTCTTTGGTGTGAGGGTGGTGAGGCACTGGAACAGGTTGGCCAGAGAAGCTGTGGCTGCCCCATCCCTGGAGGGGTTCAAGGCCAGGTTGGAGGGGGCTTGGAGCAACCTGGTGTGGTGGGAGGTGTCCCTGCCCAGGGCAGGGGGTTGGAACTGGATGATCTTTAAGGTCCCTTCCAACTCTAACCATTCTATGGCTCTATGTGCCAGAGGGGTGGCCACAGCCACAGTGGGTGGCTCTGTGAGAACGATGCTAACACCAGCTGGTGCCTGGATGCCACCAAGGTGTCAGCGCCATGAGGTCCCCAGGAGGAAGGGGTGGAAGATGTGTTCAGGAGCATCTCTTTGCACTGCCTCTGCCCTGTCCTAGCCAGGAGGGATGGCCACCAGCCACCACTGCAGAGAGCAAGACCTTTCCCACCCTGGGACCCAGGTGCCAGGCTGGTCCTCACGCTTGGGGACATGGTGGGGTCTGGCCCTCCTGGGGGTGAGGGCGAGGGAAGGCGAAGGGGATAACGTTACTGTTCCTTGAATCTGCCGTGGGGGCTGTGAAAAACCGTATCCCGTTATCCTCTGGAGCAGAAAAAATCGCCATTCCTTCCCTCCGCTGACCTGGAAATTGTTAACATGTTCCTGTGGCCCGTGGGTCAGCGGTGGCATTGCCTGGGTCGCCACGCTGTGTTGTGCTGGGGTGTGTGTGTGTGTGTGTGTGTCGGGGGGGGGGGAATTAACCACCTGTTCCCCAGCCCTAATCCCCCACACGGGGCCAGGACTGGCCCTCGGCACCCTCTGCTCCCTGGGCACAAAAAGGCCAGTGAACCTGGGAACTGCCTGGCTTGGGGATCAAGGGGATCCCTGTGGGAGGGGGGTCAGGGCTGTGGGGAAGGGCATGGGACAGGGGGAGATGTGAACACCACCTCTGGGCAGGAGAACCAGCCAAGTTCAGCAACTCTTTTTCCACCCAGGAGTCACAACCCCTTTGGCCGCCCTCATCCCTGCTCTGGGGGTTAGATCCTGCTCCCCATCTTGCTTCATGTCCATCTTCCACCCCGCTCCGGGCTGCGAAGGAGCTTCATTTGTACCCACCAGCATCACCTGAAGCCAGCATCTTCCAGCCATGGTTTGCCAGCAGGTCCCACTGGGCACAGGAGCAAGCTCAGCTCCATCAGTCACTGCTTGCAGTGTCAGGGTGGATGTCCCTAAGTCCCCTCCTTCCAGAGAAAACAGCCCAAGGAAAGAGAAAAGGAGCAAAATGGTAACTTGGAGATGGAACCAGACTGCACGTGTCCCTCACCATCAGCTTTCCAGCCCTGCACTCGGGGACACAGCCTTTCCCTAATGAACGAGCAAAGGGGGGGGCTCCCTCAGGAACCCTCAAAACTTTAGCAGGACTCTGGAGTCTTTTCTCTGGGACACTCCCAACACGAGATATGGCCAAGGCACAACTTCTGGATGCAGGAGGACTGTCCTCCCGAGTTCTGAGCTTTGGACCCAACATTTCAGCTTGGCTTTAGGCAGAAGGAAGAGACAACATTCACTCACCCATTTCTGCCGAGGGGATTTCAGCGGAGGTGGATGGTGAGATCCCTTCCATGGGGCCAAATCCCTTGGCTTTAGGCAGAAGGAAGAGACAACATTGACTTACCGATTTCTGCTGAGGGGATTTCAGTGGAGGTGGATGGGTCAGGTCCCTTCCATGGGGCCAAATCTTTTGTCAATCCCAAAAGGGATGCTACAGGATGTGGCAAGGACTTCTCGTATTTATCTGAGCTGTCTGCCTTCAACCCTGCTGCGTGGGTGTCCCTTCCCTGCAGCTCCTGGCAACCAGCCTGCCCCAGGGGGAGGAAGGAGGCTTTGAGCATCTTTGAGCATCTTCTGGACCAGAGCCTTGGCAGCCCGAAGGACAAAGTGCCCAGGCAGGAGAATGGCTGAGTGGAAAACAGGCAGCTCCTTCTCCTGATGGCAATGGGCTGTGAATTCCCCACAGCCTGTGATGCTGGGCAGGGAGGCGTGGAGAGCAAGTGGCCATGGGCCTGCTCCCCAAGACAAACAGTAGCCCTGGTGGCTTTGTCTGGGCTGTCTTCTGCTCCCCGGGGAGCTCCAGAGCCATCCATGTGGGGAGCATGTGCCATCGCCTGTGCAATCTGCTCTGCATATGTCTCCAGCACATGGAGGGAATGGTTATAAAGCCAAGGGACCAAAAAAAAAAAAAAAAAAGGCGAAAATGAATGCCTGTGTTGAAAAAGCTTTAATCAGACCTCGTCCTTCCCCACTTTGATGCGTTACTCAGGCTGACCCTGGGCTATTTGATGCAGATGGGCTGAAGCTTGGAGGGACCGGGCTTCCAGTTTCTCAGAAAAGCCCAAGGAGTTGGACTAGATGATCTCTATGTTCCCTTCCAACCCTAAAAATTCAGTGAATGGATACCCAGACTCCTGCTGCGGGTGGAAGTTGCGAAGAAGGATGTCAGAGGCATTTTGATGTCCCCATCCCAGTGCTCTGTGGCACCCTCAGCTGGAGATCTGCTGGTGAGACAGAGACCGGCCACGAGATGCTGTGAGAAGCCACCGTGTTTCGGAAACTCTTAGAAGCATCCACACAGACCAGAAAGAACGGGCACAAGCCGTTGAGAATGGCCACCAGGATGCTGGGGCCAGCCAAGGTAAGAGAATAAATGACAACATCTGTGTGGCAGGGGCTGCCACAGCTGCCGCAGTGCCCGTGAAAGCGCCCCGTGGCTCCATCTGGTTCGGGGACAATCCCAGCTCTTATGGCAACACATGGCTGACATCTGGGGAAAGAGGAAACGGCGGCGAGCGTTGCTCCAGCAACGGCGTGTCCCTCCGTCTGGTCCCCCACCGGGAGAGCCATGGGATCGGCCGCTCGGGGAATTCAAAGTCCAAGCCCAAGGCGACTGATGGATGGGTCGGGTTCAATGGGGAGGGATATGATTAATAAGTGTTATGGCCCCATTGTCCCCGCTGCGCGGCTGTCAGTGCCGCTTAGCGCTGATGGACGCTTTGATGACTCTATGCCCATGAGCCAGCCACCGACTTGATGAATCTCAGCCAGCAGAAGAATATTTGCCATGAAACCCCTTCAGCCTCCCTTGGACAATAGCGGGGGCCGGGCCGTGTTGTGTGGGGGGATGGGATCCGGGCTGGGTACAGAGGACTGATCCTTCTCCAGTTTGGCAGCAGCATCCCCCTCCCCACCTTCCCACCACATCACCCCCCTCCTTATGGGATGACGGTCCCTCATCCCAGTTGGCAGCTGGCTGTGCCAGGGAAGGAGGGAAGGATGAGAAATCGTGGAGCTTTCTTAGAAATGCAAACACAGGGGCTTTCAGGCTGGAATGTCACCACGGTCTGGAACCCAGGGCGAAGTGCTTCTTTGTGCCAAATATTTGTGTTTTGCAACCCAGTGTGTTTTCTTTAGGCACCGTGCGCCCCGGCAAGGGGCAGGCACATGGTGGGACAGTGTCTTGTGAGCTGTGCTTTAACGAGCTCTGCTGCTGTGGGCTCACCCTGGATGTGTAGGACAGTCATGAACCTGCCCTGTGTCTTGACCACCCTCTAGCATTGGGGCTGCTTGGAGGTTCTGAGCACTTTGGGGGGCAGTAGAATGCCAGGGACATATCTGGTCTCCCCACTGATGGCTGCTACGACCTGGACCATCTGTGCCAAAGATGCCCTGCGACGAGCTGAACATCCCCAGCAGGAACCTTCTTCCCAGAGCACGATCCTGCT
Organism: Calidris pugnax; assembly: GCF_001431845.1. Classification (NCBI taxonomy): domain Eukaryota; kingdom Metazoa; phylum Chordata; class Aves; order Charadriiformes; family Scolopacidae; genus Calidris; species Calidris pugnax. The sequence continues at coordinate 1,163,320 of NW_015090833.1, read as the reverse complement.
GCTCAGGACAAAAAGATCTGTGAATGCAGAGCTCAGCCCCATTCTCCTTCTGCTCCGACCTGGACAAAGCAAACCCCCTCCCTCCACCAAGCAGCGAGCAGGTTTGGGGGTGCAGAGGGAAGGGATGCTCAACCAGAGCCGTCCCAGTACGGCTGAAAACCAGGGAAGGGATTTTCCATGGTGAGGGAGGATGGCTGACCTCTTGCTTTTTATCATGACTTTTCCAGCTGCAGACACAGAAAGGGATAGGAACACAGCAGGAGCACCTCCCATCCTTTACCATAGTCCAGCTTCTACAAGGACAAAAATTGAAGGATTCAAGAGTCTGCTGAAAACCTGGGCAGCAGTTGTCTCTGGAGAGAGAGGATGGCTGACCTCTTGCTTTTTATCCTGCCTCTTCCTGCCACAGAAAAATCAAAGCACAGGAGCCAGACCAGGAGGACCTCCCATCCTGAAGCTCACAGAGATGATTCAAGGATTGGAGCATCTCCCTTATGAGGAGAGACTGAGAGAGCTGGGACTCTTTAGTCTGGAGAAGAGAAGGCTGAGGGGAGACCTTATCAACGCCTACAAGTATCTCAAGGGAGGGTTGAAGCAGGAGGGAGCCAGACTCTTTTCAGTGGTTCCCAGTGAGAGGACGAGGGGCAACGGGCACAAGTTGGAACAGAAGAGGTTCCACTCAAATATGAGGAGAAACTTCTTCACGGTGAGGGTGGCAGAGCCCTGGAACAGGCTGCCCAGGGAGGGTGTGGAGTCCCCTTCCTTGGAGATTTTCAAGACCCGCCTGGATGCTCCTGAGTAACATGCTCTGACAAGCTCTGGGTAATCCTGCTTCAGCAGGGGAGTTGGACTAGATGATCTCTATGGTCCCTTCCGACTCTAAAAAATTCAGTGAAATTCAGTGAAATTCAGAGATTCTCCTCTATCTAGAAGGACACGCAGAAAAGATAAGAGTTCAAGAGTCTGCTGAAAACCAGGGAAGGGATTTTCTGAGGTTTTAACAAGGTGGTTGACCTAACGCTGCGGCTTCGTGGATGCAAAAGGCGAAAAAAAAAAAAAGGAAAAAAGTCCTCTCCATCCTTCGGGGGCAGCCGGAAGCGGAGGGAGGAGGTGATGCGGGGCGCCGGTCCCCCCGGTACCGCGGGCCACTCGTGCCCCCTGCCGGCCCCTTCCCGCTGCTGGCGGCTCCCGGTGTGCGGGATTCCCCCCTCACATCCCTCCCGGGGGGCTCCGGTGGCAGGGTTGTTGTCCCATGCGATGGGGGTCGGGGTGCGGTACCGGCCGGTGGGTACCGCTGGACCGGCCCCGGCTCCCGGGGGATGCGGGGATGCGGTGCGGGGTGGGGGGATGCTCTCGGTGCGGAGCCGCTGGTCCGCGGTGCATCGCAGCTTTCATCCACGAGAGGCCACTTTCCTGCAGCAAAAAAAAATAAATAATAATAATAAAGAAGCTTTCCCCAGCCAGGGAAAGGCCGGGAAGGAGGACACGGACTCACCTGGGCAAAGGAAGAGAAGACAACCCGTCCCAGGCTCGGGGTTGGAAGTCTCTTCCAGTGGCTGGCTGTGATTTTGCTGCCTAAGCTCCTTCCCAGCTTTTCTCTGCTGCTTCCTGCAAGTAAGAGAGATTTTGGTAAGAAATTGCATTGGCTTTTTTTGTCGGGACAGCCACCTCCTGCCTGGCTTGCTTAGGGGAACGCCTCAGGCCTGTCTTGCAAGGGGCTGAGAGCCAGGTGGGACCAGAAAACCAGCAGCACAGACCAGTTTTGGGGCTGCATCCCACCTCTGATGTCGGGGATGTTTCTACTCCTGCCCAAACTGCCACACTTCCCACTGTGCCCTGCAGGGATAAAACCCCTGGGAGGGCAACTTGCTCATCTTGGTGTGTCAAGCCCCAAAATGAGGTGGCTTTGGGCTTAGGGGCTGCCAGAGGGGCTAAGAAGGGCTTTTAGCAGAGGACCAGAAGCTTGAGTGGGAACAGTTCAAAGCCTGAGGGCCACCCATGGCCATGGGCTGCCTGGCAGGCTGCAGGGTCAGCTCTTGGCGAGGAGACAGGCTGGTTAATTGGAAAGGCAAATAGCCCAGGGACCTGTGAGCTTCAGCCTGCTCACAAAGGGATGCTCCCCGCTGTCTCTCTCCTCCAGCCACGCAGCTGGATGGCAGCCCAGGAAGGCTCACCCTGGTGCAGGGCTCTAGGGCTGGAAAAGCCACGTCTGGGGAAGGGAGCAGGGCTGGGTGCTACGTGAGGGGCTGAGCCCTTCTCTCCTGGCAGCCCGAGGAACAAGGCAGGGTGACACCAGGGTTACTCTAACGTCTGGGTCTCCATCAGCCCCATGGCGGATTTGACGGATTTGATGGGTGGACTGTTCAGTGGATAAGGAACTGGCTAGATGGTCACATCCAGAGGGTGGTACTCTATGGTTCAAAGTCCAGATGGAGAGCAGTCACAAGTGGTGTTCCTCAAGGGTCCATGCTGGGGCCAATACTGTTTAACATTTTTATCAACGATATAGACAGGGAGATTAAAGGCACCATCAGCAAGTTTGCGGACGACACCAAGCTGTGTGGTGTTGTCGATACACCAGAGGGATGGGATGTCATCCAAAAGGACCTGGACAGGCTGGAGAGGTGGGCCCAGGTGAACCTCATGAGGTTCAACAAGAGCAAATGCAAGGTTCTGCACCTGGGCCGGAACAATCCTCGCCATCAGTACAGACTGGGGAGTGAGGTATTGGAAAGCAGCCCTGAGGAAAGGGACTTGGGGGTGCTGGTGGATGAGAAGCTGGACATGAGCAGGCAGTGGGCAGCTGCAGCCCAGAAGGCCAATCCCATCCTGGGCTGCATCAAAAGATGCGTTGCCAGCAGGTCCAGAGAGGGGATTCTGCCACTTTACTCTGCTCTGGTGAGACCTCACCTGGAGTATTGTGTGCAGGTCTGGAGCCCTCAATATAAGAAGGACATGGACCTGATGGAGAGGGTCCAGAGGAGGGCCACAAGGATGATCAGGGGGATGGAGCACCTCTGCTACGAGGACAGGCTGAGGGAGCTGGGGTTGTTCAGCCTGGAGAAGAGGAGGCTC
>NW_015090833.1:1146867-1160170 GCF_001431845.1 Calidris pugnax | reverse complement strand
CGAGGCCCTGGGCAACCTGGCCTAGTTGGGGGTGTCCCTGCTGACTGTGGGGAGGTCGGACTAGATGACCCTTGGAGGTCCCTTCCGGCCTGGGAAATTCTATGATTCTATGATTCTATGCAACACCAGGATGAGAATGGCTGAGCTGCCCCTGTGTGCCCGGTCTCACCCCTCCCTGGGCACCCGTGGCTATGGTGCTGGAGAAAGGGCTGAGCTGCTTGTGCTCACCATGGGCTTTGCTCCCAGGGAACAGGCTGGGACCCTCTTCAATGCCTTTTGCCATCACGTGTTGCTCTGTGGTGACCCTTGGTGGGTCCTCTATTTGGGAAATCCTGCTCAGGAGCAGGAGGAGGCTGGGTTGGATCTCATGGAGCAATGGAGAGCAACACTCCTGTCCTCCTGGCTGCTCCCTTCTCCTCTCCTGAGTTTCTCCTTGTGCCGGCACGTTAATTACTTAGGGCCTGATTTCCTCCTCTCTGTTGCTGAGGCTGCATTGCAATAGCCAGTCCATAACTCAATCAGCGTGAGTAATATCTCAGTCCTGCATCTTGGCCCTATTATTGTTCCCCGCTTGGTAAAGGTTTATGGCATTTCATTTCACAGCAGCTTTCCTGCTGCCAAAGCCTCAAGCCAGCCTTTTACTTTAGCTGTAGCAATTCTCCTGGGTCAGCCCTACTTATATTGTGCTTTTTAATTGAACATTCTTTTCCTGTCTCACTTTTTGCAAATTCAGCCTTGATTTTCTTCCAGGCATTGGCTGACCCGGGGGTAGCACTTGGGAGAGGGACCCTCCTCTGGTGGAACTGGCTCCTTGGGCAGGAGAGGAATGAAATGGAAGGTCCTGATGAAAACAAGCAGGAGAGAAGTGAGGGAGACTTGACTTGGAGAAAGCTTTGTCCCCTCTGGTCCAGACAGAACAGGCCTGTGCCCTCACATTCAAGGATGTTGGACTTATGTCTGTTTTTTTTGTTACAGCCACCTGTCCTGCCTGGCCACAGCAGGCAACGTGTTCCTTCTGATCCCCGATCACCAGCACTGGGACTGGTTCCATTTTGAAGGCATCTCCCTTGGCTTGGGCATCATTTGTCCCCACACCGGTGGGGAGGTGAGGGGAGAAAGATGTTGCCTCCAGTCCCCACAGCTCTTGTTCCTTCCTGCTGGTGCAACTAGAATGAATGAGGTTGCCCAGACCACCCCAGCTGGGAGAAAAACACAGCTCCAGAGGAAAGATTGGCTTGGCTTCAAACTGGTTTTGACTGGGAGTGGTCTTCTGGCTTGAGGTGAAGCTGGTCTCCTAACAGCAGGACATCAGAGTGATGCGAGAGGATTTTTTTCTAAGGCTTGAGACTTGAGAGCCTTTTTCTATACAAGGGCTAGCATCAGCAAGCCTGATTTGGCCACGCTCGCTATAATAAGCGTAAGTACAATTAATAATATTGCCTTTTCAGGGAGGAGCGGACGGGTTCCACCAGCCTTTCTCAGCCTGGGGCCAGCCCTGCCATGGATGCTCTCACATCTGAGAGGGAGACATCTCCTGCTTGCTGTAGAGAGAGATCCAGGGCACTAATGGTTTCCAAAAGTAGATTTGACCGACTGAATTATAAAACCAAAAGAAGAGTAAGTTGTGTGCAACGGATCCTGCTTGACCAGGCTGTAAACAAGCCCTGGGCAAATCTCTGGTCCCAGGCCTGAACTTTGATTTGAACTTTTAAACCGAGAGCAACGAGACCGATTGGCTTCCCTCACCTCTCCTTCACCAAAGATTTAAAAGTCCTGGCTCTGGTCCATTTCTGAACCGTTTGGGCACATTTTACTGTAGTTCTACCTCATTGACCACCCAGTAAATAAGACGGGGTCAAACCCAGTTCTGACAGCTCTGCAACACAGCAACTTATTCCTAATGCTCTTTACAGCTCTGGAAAGGGGTGAGAAGAGCCAGAAACCCTTCTTTTAGTGGGGGCAGAATTGTGGTGGCTGCCAGTAAATAAGACGGGGTCAAACCCAGTTCTGACAGCTCTGCAACACAGCAACTTATTCCTAATGCTCTTTACAGCTCTGGAAAGGGGTGAGAAGAGCCAGAAGCCCTTCTTTTAGTGGGGGCAGAACTGTGATGGCTGCAGTCAGCTCCTCCAGCCCCAGGCACAGACCAGGTCTGCTTACCAGGGCTTTCCTCCTGCCCTGATTTCCACCCTTGACATCCCCCAGCAGAGCCCAGCCGTTGTTGGCAGGGGCTGCTGGCTTCCTTGGGGTGCTGGTTCAGGGTCAGGGGTGTCCTGGGCACCCAGCTGCCTGTTGGGGACCCAAAGGCTGCCTGGCCTCCCCGGGTGTGAATGCACACACTGTCCCCACTGCCTCCAGTTTGGCAGCCGAGAGCGTGGGCGCATTGATAGAGCCAGGGCATGAGGAGCTGCTCAGTTGTTAAGATCTTAGCACGGAGCCCTTCACCCTCGTAAATGGCCTGGCTCCTTAGCGAGGCTTATGTGTCTGAACAAGCCCTCAGCTCGGGAGCAGCTGTTTTCCAGCTATTGCCTAACAAAGAAAACTTTTATGACTGCAGGAAAAGAACAGGACTTGGGTTCTTTTCTGTACCCAGCCATCTGATTTGAGAGCAGCGGGGCTTAGGAACCACATCTCCTCAGCCCACCGAGGGGCTGAGATGTTCCTCTCCTGTGTGGACCTCACACCCTGCCCCAAGCATCGCCCAGGACCCACCAGCCCCACAGCACCCCACACCGTGGGAGGTGATGGTGCCCATAGAGGGGGGACCCACACGTCTGAACGGGCAATACCTTCTGCTTTGGCATCACGTGTCTCCCCAGTGGAAAATATTGCCTGGTTTTCCCCCTGACCTGAACATGGCACCAGTTTCCCACCAGCTGCCTCTGCTGTTAAAGAGCTAAAAGCCCAACCTATGAGGTTTGGTTTGTGATGGAGGGGGTCATTTCTTTCCCCTTGCAGAGATTTCATCCTTTCCTCTTCCTTTCTGCCTTTTTTTCTTTTCTTTTTTTTTAATTTTTTTTTTAAGAAACCAATTTCCCAAATGAAGTGCACCGGGGAGCAGACAGTCTGCAAGCTCCTGAGTCAGATGAGCCTAATGGATGAGGCGGCAATTCGCTGAAGCACTTTGTTTAATTGAAAGGCTCTGCCTATTGCTGCCAAAGGGAGGCGGAATGTGGTTCCCCTGACAGGCCCAGAGTAGATGACACACTCTGTGGAGGCTCAGTCCCCAACCCTGCTGTCTTGGGCTCCTTGGCTCTCCTCCTGCTCCCTGCAGCAAGCTGAGTCGCCTTGGCAAGGAAGGTGGTTTCTTACTGGGAGCCTCTTGCCGCAGTCGCCCCGTGGCTCCGCATCCATTAGATGCTTAGGGGAGGTGGGAGGGGGTTGTCTGCTCCCCCCAGGGATGCTGCAGTTTATGTGGTGTGGGAAGAGACCTGCACCTCTCTCCCTGCTGGGCTCCAGGACACCTCACCTCAGATTTGGGTTAGATCAGAGGGGAAAGCATCTCTCTGGTTGATGCTGTGCCTCAGAATTCCTTTCTCATTTCCTTCATTCCTTGGTTGTTGGCAGTCTCTTAGTGTTGCCAGAGCTTCCTGGGGGGATAAGAGCCCATAGGACCATGCAGGAGCTCCTTCAGGGAGCAGCTGAGAGGAGAAAGGTGTGAAAGGGTGTTCAGGTCCCTTTGTGTTGTTGAAAACACGGTTGCTATGGTCGTGGTGGAACACAGGGGTCTGCAAAGCCCAGCCAGCAAGGTGTGGGGGGTGACTGGTCACTATGGGGCTGGGGAGAGGCAGGATGCTGTGCCCATCCATCACTCCTCCTCCAACCTGGTGCATGGCGTGGTGCTGACTCTCCCCCTTCACTTGGCTGATTTTCCTCTCCCTCTCTCATCAGTTTTTGATGACACCAGGACTTTTATTTGGATCTGACTCTTTGCAGTGTGTCCAACAGATAAATTTGGGGAAAGGATAATTCTGGAAAGTCCATGAGGCACCAGCTGGGCAGGGGCACTGGGAGAGCAGGCTGCCTCCTCCCGTCCTCTTTGACCATGTTGGTGGGTACAGCGTCAGTTTTTGATGACACCAGGACTTTTATTTGGATCTGACTCTTTGCAGTGTGTCCAACAGATAAATTTGGGGAAAGGATAATTCTGGAAAGTCCATGAGGCACCAGCTGGGCAGGGGCACTGGGAGAGCAGGCTGCCTCCTCCCGTCCTCTTTGACCATGTTGGTGGGTACAGCAGGACCCTGGGCTGGCAATTGCTCTGGGAATGCATTCCAGGCCCAGCTGGGCTTTGCCTGAGGACTTAGAACTTGGGATGCTGCATTTTTGGGGAGAGATTCCTACCTACAGCTCATCCTGTGGGCCAAGAGGCAGAGAGCAGCCTGAGCTCCCGGGTCTCCTGCCCCTTCTCCCTGCATCACCTGAGTTAAATCAGGAGGCATTAAGCTGGGTGTGGGTTCCCAGTGCTCAGCCTGGGAGAAATCATTGATGCAGAGGGATGTCAAGTGGTCTTTTGAATCTTGCTCAATTTTAAAGTCTAGTGCAAAGCCTGATGGAAGCAGGACACCCTGCAGCCACTCAAGGGGCTTCTTGGCAGCTCTGCCTTCTGTACCCCCCCTTCCCTGCCCACACCAGCCTGATGGGCCATCAAGATTCACCCAGAGCATCCTCAGAGGACAGGATCTTCGATATTATCTCCAATTAACACCCTGGGAAAGGTAAGACAAAGAAGGGCAGTGACTTGCCCGGTGCCCAAGGGCTGGGTGGCCCTGCTGTCTCAGCAGCATCCCTTGGCTTTACCCTGGAAGAGCAGGCAGCAAGAGGTTAACTCAGCCCGAGTCCCAGCTCCAAGTGTGTGCCTGGAATAATGAATGCTGGGGAGAGCATTTGGGAGATGCAATGCGAGGCAGCATCGCCCCAGCACTGGCTTCTCTCAGCTTGGCACCGAGAGGATGAAATATTTCCTGGCCATTCTATGTGTGTGCACTAAGAAATTGATTTTCAGATAGAAAAGAGCCGATAGTTTCAATGTCTTATAGTTTCAATGTCTTTTTTCCCCCTTTCCCCCCCCCCCCCCTTCTCTTTTTTTTTTTGCCCGCACTAATGGCAACAGCAGCAGCTGCATTAACTGTTTTGGATCAAATTCAACACAAAAGCCTCTATCTCCCTGAGAGTCTGGTCCAATAAATCCTGCCTTTAACTATGAAATGGGTTTAGGGGAGTGTGAAACCACAAGGCGGGAGGGCTGGGTTTCTCCCTGTGGGCATTCCAGCCCTGGCAGCCTCTCCGGGCACCACGCAGACCTTTTGTCAGAGGAGCCCAGCAGAGAGGAGCTGGGCAGCAGCCCCAGCCCACCAGCAGCTTTGCAGGGTTGCCAAGGGCTCTCCAACCGAATCCTAAAACCTTGGCTCCTCGAAAAAGGGAGGGAAAAAAAAAAAACCCCAACAAAAAAACAACAAACCCACCAAAAAACCAAAAACCAAACCCAGTCCCTGCATGCCCTGAATCTTAATCTTTTTTCTTTCAGCTGGAGTCCTGCTTCCCAGCACCCTGGATGCTTTCTGCCCCGGCTCTCCTGCATCCCTCCGCACCCAGGGTTTGCAGCTGGACCAGGGGATGCCATGGGTACCAGCTGGGACTGTCTGGGCTGTGGGAGCTCCTGGATGTTTGTTATTTTCAAGAGCTTGTTGCAGAGGGAAGATGGGATATTTCTCTCAGACAGGATTTTGGGAAAGCATGGGGCAGGGTTATTAGTGTTGTGCATCATGTGGGGTTCTTGCAGTTAAAGGTTGGGCTAAATTTGAGAGGTCTGATCTCAAAGATATTAACATCCTTCGAGTTGCCTTGACATGGGGTGGCCATCTGGGGCAAACCAGGCCTTGCTAGCTGGGAGATTGAAACTGAAATAGCTGCCCTGGGTCCTGAGGACACACTGGGGGAACCCAGGGAGCCCCATGGTGGAAGTGGTGGAGTTGCCAACCCTAGAAGTATTTAAAAGATGTGTAGATGTGGTGTGGTGGTGGTTGATGTGTGGTTAGGTTGGTGGTTGGACTCAATGATCTGAAAGGTCTCTTCCAACCTAGAGGATTCTGTGATTCTATGGTGGGAAGTGGGCAAAATGAGAGCAGCAACTGGGTATGTCCAGTTTCAGCTGGGTATGTAAGAACATGGGGTTCTGGTGTCAAAAAAGACTTGGTCTTTAAACCAGGATAGGTTCTTTATGTTTCACCTGAAGTATTCTTCAGCCCCCCATCACTGCATCCGTGAAACCCTGCCCCACAGCTCCTGCCAGTGCCACCCCAGGGACCTTGCTGGTGCCACTGCCAGCGTCCCCGAGCCCGTCACAGGGGTGGGCACCATCTCCACGTCGCCACCCGAGTGCTGGGGAGCTGAGATTTTTTGCTTTATGGTAATGAAAAAATTGCTTTGGTTGCACTTTCTCTCCAGCTAATCCAATTTGTCTCCTTACTGCTTTCAAATGCCTTTTAAAGATTCCTAGCAATGTATTAGAGAAATCCATTTGCTGAGATGCAGCAAAGAGGGGCATTTTTATTTTACAGTTATTAGCGAGTGACAAGGTAAGTAACTCGGAGAAGATTGATCACCCAACTAAGCATTTTTACTTTCTCAATTAATCCTGGCATGATTGTAATAAATCCAGGAATGGGAGTAATTAGATGTGAACGAACCCCACTTCCTTTTGCTGCTGCGTGTCAGGGGTAATGGATAGAGACATCTTTCTCTTGGAAGTGGCCTAGGGAGACGTCCAGTTAGATGGGATTTCTGGAAAGAAAGATAGATGTCAGGGGCCAGCGTTCACTTTTTCCTCAATGGGGAACAGATTTATGCTATCAATCCACATTAAGAAGCCTTCATGGCTACATAGAAATCCAGCAAGAGTAATTCAATTAGCCCCATGCACTTTTTAAGATGGGATTTGATAATGGAGGATCATTTGCCCTGAAGTTCACGCTGAATTTTCTTTCTGCTTCTTTCTTTTTTCTTTTTTCCTCTTTTTCCTTTTCTTTTTTTTTTTTTTTTTTATTTAATTGAAAGAGTCATTGTGGTTCACTGGATGCTTTTGCCTCCAAGCTGAGGGGTTGCTAGGTTAAGTCCTAAACCATGCTGGAGGTTCATGGCCACTGAAAGCACAGCGAGATGGCACCTGTGTGTGTGTGTGTGCTGTGATGATGCCCTGTCCCTCTCCTGATGCTAAATCAAGCCCATCTTTGTGATCTGGAAGCCTCCCCCCTTGGACTGAGCCAGGGCTGATCCACCCCATAAGGGCACAAAAGGCCACCTCCCCATCAGCCCTTCATCTCCATCATAAACCAGGATGTGGGTGTTGGATGCATCCAGGCTGAATTTCTTCTCTTACCACAGCATTTGTGATGTTGGATGCATCCAGGCTGAATTTCTTCTCCTTCTCTTATCACAGCATTTGTGGTACCCAATGGTTTGGGCTTTTATACTCCTGTCTCCAGGAGCCACGTGAAGATGTGCAAATCTCATCTTACTTCCCTGCTTTAAATCCCCAAGGTTTAGGATCACGCCGATGAGAAAAGCTTGGATCCCAGTAGCTCCTAAACCTTGGGGCAAAATAGACAAATCCTGAAGATTAGCTCTGATTTTTTTAACTCAGTACTGATTTGGGGCTGGGGGAGGAAGAGGCTGACTTCTTGAATTTGTCTTGAATTTTATGTGGCAGAGCCCCATTTATTCCTTGCTTTCCCCCTATAATTAAGGGGAAAGGGCTGAACATGTTGCTGCCGTGTACCTGGGCTGCAGGCAGTGGTGGCCACTGGTCCGGGTGGCTCGTGTCCCCCACTGCTCCCTGTGACCCCCCTGAGATGCTGCATTGCCCACGGACTGAGGGGAACCTGCTGCCCATCCCTCTTGTGTGGGTCCTGCCCCCCCAGCCCCGCGCCCACCGAGATCTCATTAATAGATTTACTTATTAGAAAAATCATTATACAGGCAGACAGCCTCAGAGATGCGGGATCCCAGGGGCAACTTGTTAGCAGCTGCTCCGTAGCTACATCAAGAGATTTTTCTGACAGTACACAAAAGCCATTTGACAATGTCAGGAACCACCAAGAGGGATTAACTTAAAAGAGAAAAGGGTGTGTGTGTGTGGGGGGGGGAAACCACATTAAAACATATCTTGGGGCTTATCAGAGATGGAGAGCCTCAGAGCAGAAAAAAAACCAGCTGGTGGGGCGAAGAGGCAGCCAGGAAAGAAACTGGGGGCCAGCCCAAGCTGGGATGGTGTGGAGGTGTGCTCTCCCTGGTTTTCTCCTCCTCCTGCCCCCAGCTCCTGCTGGGGCCTTGGCCACCATGGCCATCACAACATCAGTTGTGATAACTTGCACCTGGACTTTGGGGGATGGCTGGCAACGCAGCCAAAATGCTGTTCTGGAGTGAGCACCTAGAAATTTTGTTCCCATGAGAATATGACTATAGGTTGATTATCTCACTCTATAAATAGGGGACAACCCCAGAGCCCTTGGAGCTGTCCTGGACGGCAGCGGGAGAATATGACTATAGGTTGATTATCTCACTCCATAAATAGGGGACAGACCCTTGGAGCTCTCCTGGACAGCAGTGGCTGCATACCAGGATCTCCCCTGTGGTGAGGATGCTCCCTTGAGGTTCTACTCCTTGAGGTTGAGAGATTCCTTGCCACAACAGATTCCTGCTCTACTCCTCGAGGTTGAGAGATTCCTTGCCTCAACAGATTCCTGCTGACTTTGAAAATCTTACCTGACTAATAGCATGCTCAACTTTGAAATCTTAGCTAAGTGATATAAAGGGTTGATTGCACATATCTAATCCCTTAGACGTAAACCGTTGACCAAGTCTGGGACTAGGGTTGGATCCAGCTGCACCCAGACTCCTCTCTGAGAAGGAGTTTAGAAAGCCAGGGGGTCCTTTCTGAACCTCCTGACTCAACAGGAGGGTCCCCTTGACGGTGTGTCTGCCCCTGTGCTCTGGGCAGTAAATAACAGAGTGTACCTTGACATTAAATCTCATAAAACACTATCGCATTTACTACTGGTTTTATCGCACTTACTACTGGTTCTGTTAAATCACTGTTTCACCTTAATAAATATCTCACTACCTAACTAGTGAAGTTGATCACTCCATCTGTGACAGATGGGGACGCTGTCTCTCACCCCCGGGGGAAGTATTTCTGATGGACGTTGGGGCTCTATTTTGCTTTCCCAGGGTATTCATAGAATGATAGAATCATTCAGGTTGGAAGAGACCCTTGGGATCATCGAGTCCAACCATCTCCCCTACTCTACAAAGTCCTCCCCTACACCATGTCCCTCAGTACCGCATCTAAACGTCCCTTCAACACATCCAGGGATGGTGACTCAACCCCCTCCCTGGGCAGCCTGTTCCAATGCCCGACCACTCTTTCTGTGAAAAATTCCTTCCTAATGTTCAGTCTAATTTGCCCAGGTCTTTTTATTTGCTTTGAAGGCTTGGCCTAAAATCTTGTGGGTTTCCTGCTGTGACGTGCGTGGCGTGCTGGTGTGAACAAAGAGCTCTGCTTCAGCCCCTGCCTGCACTCTGGGGGGGTGAGAAGACAGAGGTATTTACCCCATGGTCACCTGTATTGTCGTGATTTTTAAATACCTGACCCGATACACCTTAAAGGATCTGCTCTCAGCAAGCACCTGCCCACTGAGGGAAGCAGCTGGATAATGAAGGTCTGACACTTGTGATAGCCTTGGCTGAGAGCTGTGATAACAAATATCTTGAAAGGGAAGTGCTCCGGGGTCAAACGGCAGAGAGATGCTGGCACGAAACTGCTGAGTGCAGCAGGAGTGTCCGTACACTCATCCCCAGGAGGCAATAACTCGCCGTAAATGAGAAACCTCCGCCGAGTTACTCAGCCCAACCCGAAAGAAGCTCATTTGCCTGTGCCCCGGGTTGTTAAAATTGGGGAAAAAAAAATAAAAATCTTCAAAGGATGTGAAAAAAATTAGAGTCCTGTCGAAAATATGACAGCTGCTGCTGCTGGAGGGAAGAGCCCTGCTCAGGCCAAGCCCTTCCCGGGCAGTGAACTTCAGATGTGTCAGAAATGCCGCGGACATCGCCGGAGTTTGCCGAGGGCTGGGACCTCAACAGGTGTCTAAAGGTCAGCATTGCTCGGCCCGACAGAGCTAGCAATGGTGTCATGACGTCAAGGGGGTTTTTGGGGAAACCACTGGCTGCTGTGACCACCTAATTCAAAGTATCATAGTCTCCTCTCCCCTCCCTCCCCCTCCCATCCCCTCTATCTCCATCTCCTCTCCTCCTCTCCTCTGCTCTCTCCTCTATCCCATCTCCTTTCTCCTCCATCTCTTCTCTCCTCCATCTCCCCTCTCTTCTCCATCTCCTCTCTCTCCTCCATCTCCTCTCTCCTCCATCTCCCCTCTCTCCTCCATCCCCTCCATCTCCTCTCCTCCTCCATCTCCTCTCTCTCCTCCATCTCCTCTCTCTCCTCCATCTCCTCTCTCCTCCATCTCCTCTCTCTCCTCCATCTCCTCTCTCCTCCATCTCCCCTCTCTCCTCCATCTCCTCCATCTCTTCTCTCCTCCTCCATCTCCCTTCTCTCCTCCATCTCCTCTCCTCCTCCATCTCCTCTCTCTCCTCCATCTCCTCTCTCTCCTCCATCTCCTCTCTCCTCCATCTCCTCTCTCTCCTCCATCTCCTCTCTCCTCCATCTCCCCTCTCTCCTCCATCTCCTCCATCTCTTCTCTCCTCCTCCATCTCCCTTCTCTCCTCCATCTCCTCTCCTCCTCCATCTCCTCTCTCTCCTCCATCTCATCTCTCCTCCTACATCTCCTCCCTTCTCCCCTCCATATCCTCTCCTCTCCCTCAAAATTTTAGCCCACTCCTGCAAGGAAATAATGGAAAAGCCATCCCAACACATGCAGAGGTGTCAGAAAGCAAACCTTGAGTAAATCCCTGCCCTCTTGATTTTTTTCAGGGCCTGACGGAGCCGCTTCGCTCATACACTTAATTCAAAGGAAGTTTTTGCCAGCCCCAGGTTTACAATAGCTGGCTTGTAAAGAGCTGGGACAAACCCCAGTGATTTATGGATTTTTATTTATTTTTTTGGTCAGTTATGCAGTCTGTTTATTTTGTGCACTGATTTGCCAAACAGTTTGGTTGGGTTTTCCCCCAGTACGACCCGTTTCTTGGCTCTCCTTGGGGTGATGGGGAGCTCCATGTCACTTCCTGGCTCACCTTGGCCCTCAGAGTGACTTTTGGTGCTGAAAAACCCAACTGCCTTCTCCTTAGGAGCTTTATTAAACACACACATGGGAAGCTGAGATGCTGGGGGGGGGGGACACACACCTCCACTACAAACCCTACCAGGCTGAGTAAATCCACTCCAAGAACTGACCGTAGAGGGGTAAATACATCCCAAAAGCTGGCGAAATCCATTTTTCCCTTCACGGCTTTGAAAGCAGATGGCGGGGTGGGGCTGGAAGGAGAGAACTAACAAACAGAAAATAGTACAAACCCGGCGTAAATAATTCTTCCCCCCTCTCCCCTTCGCAGGGAGCGGGAGCAGGATACAGCTGGGCTCCTCCACCTTGAACGGAGGCTGTTGCTGTGATTTACAGTCGGACGGCGCTCGAAGAGCGCAATAAAAATTAATAATTAAAATAGCAAAAAATAATCTGCCAGGCACCGAAATATTTTTAGCTGATTGCCTGAGTTTATAATAGCAGCAATGTAATAATGGAGTCCTTTGTGCTAAAGCTCCTCTGTCTGATGGTGATGACGGTGGAGCCCGGGCTCCTCGTTGCTTTTGGCTTGTGCTGGAGCCTTCCCACCGCAGCTGGACACTGCTCCCCTGCCCCTCGCTCAGAAACCACACGTTTGGGTGAAGTTTTTCCCTTGGCACAGGCAGTGCATTGGGTGAAGTTTTTCCCTTGGCACAGGCAGAAAACCTGAGCTTTTGGCTTGTGCTGGAGCCTTCCCACCACAACCAGATGCTGCTCCCCTGCCCCTCACCCAGAAACCACACATTTGGGTGAAGTTTTTCCCTTGGCACAGGCAGAAAACCTGAGATTGTGTATCCTGCTTTGGGTCCCTTTGCCCCACGGGACCTTTTTCTCGGCAGGGGTGAGCACAGGGACCTATTCCTCCCTGGGGTTTCTACAGGAACTTGGAATTTAGTTTTATGGGACAGACATTGAAAGTTGGAGCAGAAGAGGACGTGGGAGAGGGCGGGGGGTTTGTTGAGACCAAAGTCACTGTGGAAATGTCAAGTGTGCAGTTTAAGGCAGAATATTCCCAGTGTAACTTCCCTGTAAAACCCACCGCGGTTGCGATCCCTCCAGACAGATTTATGCCATCTCTGGGCTTTCATCCTCGTCAGGGTAGAAGGTAGGCTCGGGCAGCATTTTGAGCACTCAGTAAGATTCATTTATTCCTCTCTTGTAGTTAATTTCTGTTTCTGTTCCAGGGGAGAGCTAAAAAAAAAAAAAAAAAAAAAGGATTGGCACACACACAATTGCAGGGGCAAACGGCACAAAGAGCACTGCTCGAAACGCAGATGACGAAGAGGATGGAGGGTCATCTGCAGAGCCTGACGGTGCAGGATGCTCGTCAGAGAATGACATGGGGCACGTCATCTCCTCTGCTGGCACCGTGGCATCGGGGTGGTTCAACTTCACCCTTGGGCATTCACCCGCTCAACCCTTGGGTCACCAACGTGACTTGTTGAGGGCCATCAAGTAAAACAGCCTTGTAAAACGCCTCCGGGGGCTGGCTAATTTATGGAGGGGAGAAACAATATCCCTCCCCTGGTGCCACTTAACTTTTCATTTTATATTTGCGGTAATTGCACGTGACATCTGGAAAAATCCTCGTCCAGTCCCCGGGGGGGGGGTGGGAAGGCAGGGCAGGAGGTCGCGGTGGTCCAGGGGCAGCCACAGGCCATCCCACGGGGGAGGGTGGCTGTGTCCTGCGTGGGGGTGAAGTTTGGGGACCCCTGAGGGCTACGTCCCCCGGGGAAAACCGAGGAGATGTGATGGCCCAAGGATGGGTGACCCGCTTTGTCCCGGGATGGAGCACCCGTGGGAGCTCTGCGGAGCCCGTGCCTCAGTTTCCCCTTAGGGAAAAGGCTCAGCAGCCCCCCCCCAACCCTGGCGATGCCAAGGATGAGCTGGGGGGTGGCAGGGAGGGATGCGGGGAAGCGCCGGGCTCCCCCATCCCAACCTGCAGCCGCATCCCCGCCGAGCCCCGCGCATCCCCGCGGGAGACCGACCCCCGACCTCCGACCAGGGGACCC
>NW_015090833.1:1109816-1146660 GCF_001431845.1 Calidris pugnax | reverse complement strand
GGGAAGGCAGGGCAGGAGGTCGCGGTGGTCCAGGGGCAGCCACAGGCCATCCCACGGGGGAGGGTGGCTTTGCCCTGAGTGGGGGCGAAGTTTGGGAACCCCTGAGGGCCACGTCCCCCGGGGAAAACCCAGAAGCTGTGATGGCCCAGGCGTGGGTGACCCGCTTTGTCCCGGGATGGAGCACCCGTGGGAGCTCTGCGGGGCCCGTGCCTCAGTTTCCCCTTAGGGAAAAGGCTCAGCAGCCCCCCCCCAACCCTGGCGATGCCAAGGATGAGCTGGGGGGTGGCAGGGAGGGATGCGGGGAAGCGCCGGGCTCCCCCATCCCAACCTGCAGCCGCATCCCCGCCGAGCCCCGCGCATCCCCGCGGGTGCGGGACCCCCGACCTCCGACCAGGGGACCCCAGGACAGGGCTGGGGGGGGACACACAGGCGGCGGGGAGGCAGACAGCCTCTCGGCAGCGGGTCCCTACACCTTTAAAAGTCTCCTCACGTTGGCGCGCTGATTATCCATTAACCTGATGCGGGCTCCCTTTCCTGGGGGTGGCGTCCGCGGCGGCGGCGCTGCAATAAGAGCCGGCAGCAGGGCTGGCTGCCTTCCTCCCTCCCTCCCTTCCTCTCATTCCCTCCTCTTTCTCTCTCTCTCCCCCCCCTCCCCGCTCCTCTCCTTATCAGCAATTCAGATTACATGCAAATCTGCGGGCTTTCTTACAGGGGCAAAGCGGAGGACCGAGCGCTTCTCCCCCGGCCGCGGCTTTCGGGGGAGAGATATCTCCTCCTCCTCCTCCTCCTCTTGGGATTTTCTTCCTTCTCCCCTCCCCTGCTCTCCCCTCCCCTCTCCTCTCCTCCCTCCCTCTCTTTCTTTCCTCCTTTTTCACCTCCTGGAACAAAAGTAGCCCTTCTCTCTGCGCCAGCCCAGCCTGCGAGCGGGGCTTCGCTTTTGTCTCCTGCCCGCTCCGTCGGGGCTTTTTTTTTTTTAATTTTTTTATTTTTTATTTTATTTTTTCTTTTTTGCCCGGGGCTGGGCCGAACCGCCGCGGCTCGGCCGGGCTAATGGGGGGGCGAACGGCGGTAGCCCGGGCTTTAGTAGCCCTTGTCTTTGGGCTAACGCTGGGCGGCGGCGGGGCCAGTTGCCCCGAACGGGAGCTGGAGCGGAGGGAGGAGGAGGCCAACGTGGTCCTGACGGGCACGGTGGAAGAGATCATGAACGTGGACCCCGTCCACCACACCTACTCCTGCAAGGTGAGGGGATGGAGGGATGAATGGGGGGGGAGAAACTTTCAGCCCCCCCTCCCCGGGCTCCTTTTGGGGCGGGCGGCGTGTGGTTTTTGTTGTATGTGTGTATATGTGTGTGTGTGTGTGTACACGCCGGAGCTTTGGTGTGTAATTATGTATTTTTAGCCTGCGGAGTCTCTCTCTCTCTTCTCTCTCTCCCCCCCCTCCGTTTAAGAGCTCCCACAGCTGTGCGGAGGGGAATCTCTTCAAGGTTGCTTTTTATGGGCATTTCCCTCTTTTCCATCATGCGGAGCTGGCTCCCAACTTTCTGCTCTGCCAGGGTTTGGGCTGCTGGGGAAGGTGTTCTCTCCCTCTCCCTGCAGCTCCCTGTTTACTTTAGCAGCATCTTGAGTTCCTCGAGCTCAAGCTATTGTTTAACTACCAATCTGGCCTCTGGCTATGGGTTTGGTTTTTTTTTTTCCTTTCTTTCTTTCTTTTTCCCCCCCTTCCCAAGCTGACAAAGTACTGAGCAACCTGAAATACCATCCGCCTGGTTGTCAGAAAACGTGCTGTAAGGCTTAACCCTTCCCGGGGCAGGAATCTCACTTGCAAGGACATGCTGCTACATTGCCTTTTTTTTTTTTTTATATATATATATATATCTTCTTTTTCCCTCCTCTTCTATCCCCTCTTCTGCCCATCCTTCAAAAGTACTGCGGTTCCTGCCTGTGGTTAGTGCTATGCAGGGCCTGGGGTGATGTGCAGCAGAGGAAGGTTTATTTCATACCATGCCCTCTCTTCTGGAGCATCTCTCAGCCCGATAAACTAGTTAAAAAAAAAAAAAAATTCAAAAGGGAAAAAAAAAAAGCTTCTGTCTGTCCAGCTGGTGCTTCACACACGTTCCCCACCGCTCTGCCCCGTGCGATGCTGCGTGGCACAATCTGTACCCAGCTCTCCTAAATTAAATCACGGACCCTCCGGGCTGGCGCAGGGACCGTATGTTTGCAAAGTGTCTGGCACATCCTGGGTGCTACGTAGAAAACTAATCAGCTGCTGCCAGCAGCCGGGTGTCCTGCGGCAGCTTGGGGGGCATATGGCCGGGTGGATGAGGGCCACCTGAGGCTGGGGCAAGGGGGCAGGAGGTGGTCCAGGGAGGGTAGTGATGGGGCAGAAATGCTCATTTGGGAAACGGGTCTCCTTGCTCCCACTGTGGGGATGCAGCACAGTGTCTGGCCCAGCATCAAATCCAGGCTCCGTCTTGCTGCATCCGAGCGAGACCCCGAGCTGGGAAAATGGTTTTTCCTGTGATGGGAAATCCTGCTTACTCAGCATCTCTGCCTTCAATGGGATGCAGCCGAGTCCAAGGGAGGGCAGCTAGGGAGCAAAGTGTGGGGAGGAACCTAGTCTGTGGGGTGGTGGCTTTATTTGAGACATGGTTTGCATTGCTCAGCTTGGGAAGGGACTCTCTGGCCCGTCTCTCCCCGAGGTGTCCCAAGCAATGCTGTGGGAGAAGGCTCGTGCTACTTACTCTGGACTTAACGGTGGGATTTTTAGGTTCATAGCAGCACCTGAAGGCCAGAACCTGGCCTCAAGGTACCTTTCCAGTCCTAGAGTCCTCGAAAAGAAAGCGAAAGGAGAAAAACCTTCTCTCCTGCCCTGGGTGGAAGTGGCCATCCCGTCCCATCTCGTTGTGGCAGTGCTGCTGGCTTCCTTGGTCACGCTGGGACATCTAGCAGTTGTCTTCCTCAGTCCCTTTACCTCCACATCAGTCTCTTCCATGTGCACCTGAAGGCCAGAACCTGGCCCCAAGGTACCTTTCCAGTCCTAGAGTCCTCCAAAAGAAAGCGAAAGGAGAAAAACCTTCTCTCCTGCCCTGGGTGGAAGTGGCCATCCCGTCCCATCTCGTTGTGGCAGTGCTGCTGGCTTCCTTGGTCACGCTGGGACATCTAGCAGTTGTCTTCCTCAGTCCCTTTACTTCCACATCAGTCTCTTCCATGTGAATTTTTACGCTATGTTCATAGCGTGTTCGCAGGGAAAAAAAAAAAAGCAAGCTTTGAAATGGGACTTGGAGAGTCTTAAGGCCCTGAAAGCGGATAAATCTCTCCTGGCTGTGACTTAGCAGGGTGTGATGCTCATGACTTGTCAATGCGGGGCTTTGCAGCAGCTGTTGGCCTGTTTCACTCTTAAGATCTCTCAAAGTATTGAAATCGCTGCTGCTGGGTTAGACATACTTGTATTTTGGTTTCTTTTTGGTTTTTTTGCCAAGCCCTTAGATTCCAAACGGGCAGTTTGGGCATTAAACCTGACTCGTTGGCTCCTGGTGCCCCGCGGAGCTGGAGCGAGCCGAGGTGCAGGAGGGATAACAGAATCCCATGGGGTTGGAAGGGACCTCTGGAGATCATCTCATCCAACCCCCTGCCAAAGCAGGGCCACCCAGAGCAGGTTGCACAGGAACGTGTCCAGGTGGGTTTTGAAGGTCTCCAGAGAAGGAGACTCCACCACCTCCCTGGACAGCCTCTGCCAGGGCTCTGCCACCCTCAAAGTGAAGAAGTTCCTCCTCTTGTTTAGGTGGAATTTCTTATATTCAAGTTTGTGCCCATTTCCTCTTGTCCTGTCCCTGGGCACCACTGAAAAAAGACCGGCCCCATCCTCGACACCCACCCTTGAAGTATTTATAAGCATTGATCAGATCCCCCCTGAGCATCAGGATCCGCTGAGAAAGCTCAACATCCTCTTCCTCGCTGTCATATTCCAGTAACCAGGCCCTGGGGTTACCTCCAAATACCACGCTTATCTCTGGTCGGGCTCTTCTTTATCTGAAGAGGAAAGGCAAGGGCCAAGTGTGCGGTAGGAGTTCCCTGGAGCCCACACCCAAAATAGTGTAGAGTGTTATTGGTGCTGGGTGGTCTCTGGGAGGGAGCAGGCATGCGAATATCTGCGGGTGCTGCCTCACTGTATTGTTCTCCCCAGTTAAACTCTAAACCCTCCCAGCTGAAGCCTTTGATAGAGGGAGATAAGCACATTACAAGCCAGAAGAAAATGTGAAGTTAATGTTAGATAAACGCCCTTAAATAGCTACCAGCCACTCTGTGTGCGGAGATAAGCACATTACAAGCCAGAAGAAAATGTGAAGTTAATGTTAGATAAACGCCCTTAAATAGCTACCAGCCACTCGTGTGCTGCTGGAGGAGATGAATAATAAGGGAGAAGAGGCTGAAGGAACTCCTGAAGTTGAAAACTGGCTGATGGGTGCTGCTTCACCCGGGGGTTCGACGTGGGAACTGGGGTGCTGGGCTTGCTTTTCTTCCCAAGCTTCATCCTATCTCCAGCCTGCCTGTTGGCATTGTCCCTTCCTGCTTTTGAGTCCTCTGGTGTGCCTTATTCTGGTCTGACCTGATATTTATGAAGGGACCACCTATTTATAGGACAAATGCAGGTTCTATATGCGCTATAGGAAGTGGTGTAGAGGATGTGGATCCTGTTCCAGACAATAGAGCCCCCTATTTCGGGGGGTAACGGTGGCTGTTCTCCAGCTGGGCTTGGATGTGGAGGTTGCTGGGGGAGGTGGGTTTGGTGCTCTGCTGGCTTCTGCTGGGGAAAGGCACAGAGTGACAAGGAAGGGGAGAGGGACGACGTGTGGGGGGGAAGGATTTGGCAGAGCCACCCGTGAAGCTTCAGGCAGAGCTGATGCTCGTGGTGACCCTTTTTCCTTCTGTCCCAGGTGACAGCTCGCCTCCCAAGGAGACTGTGCTCTAACTTCTCATCTTTCTTTACGAGACCAAGCCTGGCACTTCTCAAACCATCTTCCTGGCAGGAATTTTGGGGGCACCGCATGTGCCTGTCCAGGTGGTCCCATTCCCTACTGTGGGATGGATCCCCATGGCATGTTGCAAAAATCCATTTATTTTGGGGTTTTGTGTTGCTCTTAAAACACACCCTTGCAAGGCTCTGCTTAAATAAAGTCCTTGCTGTTCTCACTCTGCCTCCCTGTAACTGCCAGGAGTCTTGTAAAACAGCCTTAATCCAGTGTTTTATGTGCTCGCTGGCAAAGGAGTGAGTCTGCTATAGGGAAGGCACCTCTTGGAACTAGGTTCCAGCCTAATTTTTTCTCTCTCTCTCTCTCCTTTTTCTTCCCCAATCCTTGATGTAGCCGGTGAGTCACCAGTGACAAAGTCTTAATTGTGTGTGATGATGAATGGGATGCCCTACAGGTAATTGCTTGGTCTTTGGTGTCTTCTCATCCATTCATTATGGAGGATAAAGGTGGGGGAGAAAGCTGGTGGACTCTGATGTTGCTTGTGAAGGCTGTGGCCTGGCTCTGAGGTGTATGACTAGAGCAGCCGGGCTAATTAACTCAAATTACCATCTGCTTCAGAAGAGAGGGTAGGTTTGAGCCTTTTCTCCCCCTGTCTCAGACCTAGCTGTGAAAATGCCCGGCTGCTGCCTTTCAGCACGAGCCTCGGGCTGTGTTCTCTGCCTGCCTCCTGTATTATTATTTTTTTTTTCTCCTATTTTTTGTCTGCTTTGTATTCCTGGTAGGTTTTGGGGGTTTTTTTTTATTTTTTCCCAGGTTGCTTGTGTACCTCACCTCCTCGCAGCGAGCGCCTGCCCCGGGGGCTGCTGCCGAAGGAAGAGGAGGTGGAGCTGGTGGGGCTGGAGGAAGGTGTCTGGACTTGACTGTGGGGAAGAAACCACAACCACAAGGGAGCTGTGCTGCTTCCAGAAGGGCTGGAGACCCAGCTGGTCCCTGGGGTGGGGGGAAGCTTCTGCTAAAGCTGTTCAAGCTGTGCCTCCTTAGCACCCTGCCTCCCCGGCTCACCTGGGGTGCCATCCTCCCAGGTGGCTCTTTGAAAAAGCCTGGGGTGGCACCATCTGCATATGGTGGAGCAGATGTCTCCCTCTCCATGCCGGGATTCCTGTAAGATCAGAAGGGAGGGAAGCTGCCTGTCACAGCTCCCCTTCCCTGCCATCTGAAGCTCCCTCTGTTCGCTGGTTGACTGCCATCTCTCTCGAGAGAAGAGCTCAGGCTGCGTGCAACCGAGCAGGTTCTTCTCGGGCTGGAATAGGCATCGCTTTCTCTGCCCATCATCTCCCTCCCAGCCCAGCAACTTGGACTTGGGGCGTATGGGGAGGGATGGTACAGAATCATCTAGGTTGGAAGGAACCTTCAAGATCACCTAGTCCAACCATCAGCCTCACTCTGACAAAAAAAATCACTAAACCATGTCCCCCAGCACCATGTCAACCCCTCTTTTGAACACTTCCAGGGATGGTGCCTCTACCCCTTCTCTGGGCAGCCCATTCCAATGCTTGATAACCCTTTTAGATTAAAATTTTTTCCTAATATCCAACCTGAATCTCCCCTGGTGCAATTTGAGGCCGTTTCCTCTTGCCTCATCACCTGTGACTTGGGAGAAGAGAATGACCCCTGCTTCTCTACACCCTCCTTTCAGGGAGTTGGAGAGAGCGAGAAGGTCTCCTCTCAGCCTCCTTTTCTCTAGGTAGCCTGTGTATGAGTTGCTGCTTGTCTTTTGGTTGCGGTGGTGTTGAGAAGCGCTGGCCCAAGGGGAGCTGACTCTTCCCCCTTCGTGGTGGAAGATAAATGAGTGTGAAAGCATGTGAGCACATCTCCTAACGAACGTCTCCCTGTCTTGGGGCAGGTAGGGCATGTGCGGCATCCGAAGAGGAGCTGTCACGGTGGTGTTTACACCTGGGGTGGTTTTTTGATCTCAGGTATGCAGAACAGGGCTCACCTCGCCGAGGTACAGAGGCTGCTCTTGGGATCACAGGACCTGCTGGGCTGAGACCCATCAAGTTGAGTCCTTCTCTGTGTCTGGCAAATATTACACCTGAAGGAGAGAGTGTGATTGGAGAATAAAATACACTCCTAAACTTTATTCTTAACCTTCAGTTGCACCCGTAGAGTACAAACAACACTAAATTCATTCCCTTTTTCTGCTGGACAGGTGAATTTCGTGCTGGGCTCTGACAGTGAGCAGGAGGGTCTCACCCCAGCCCGCTTGTCCCTGTGGTGGTGGGGATGGCCCAGTTCCCTTGCCCCAGGACCTGTAGGTGCCTGCTCCTAATCGTGGTAGGGACAGAGTGTGGGAAGTTCAGCTTGAGATGGACCCTGAAGCCTCTTGCTCAGGACTGAGATGGTGCTGAGCTCCCACCCCATGAAATTCTGGATTTTGGGCTTCAAAAAGTTACAAGGTTGATTAAAGGTCGTGAGGCTTGCGTTCCCCCTAGCCACTGGTATGTTTTTA
The DNA here is from genome assembly GCF_001431845.1 of Calidris pugnax. Classification (NCBI taxonomy): domain Eukaryota; kingdom Metazoa; phylum Chordata; class Aves; order Charadriiformes; family Scolopacidae; genus Calidris; species Calidris pugnax. Next base: position 1,139,182 of record NW_015090833.1, on the reverse strand, counting down.
CCCTCTTATTTGAACTTTGCAGTGTCAGGTCCTGGTGTGTGTCTTCTGTGGTCACTGAGTAATGCCATGCAGGTATTTGGCAGAGAGGAGAAGTCTTTCTGAATGGTCTCAAAAGAAGCCCAGAGAGGAACATGATGCACTTGAAGGGCTGTGCAAGTTGTGGATAACTATAAAAATGGTTCATTTTAGAGCGGGATAACATCTGCTCTGTGCTTTCCTCCTCACCTGGAACAAATCCCCCCACCCCAACCCTTTTGCCAGGGTGGGGAGAGACCTCTCTGCCCGCGCTCCTGTGAGCATCCTTCCTCCTCCCCTTGCCTTCCCTTGGGAATTGCACTCTGAAAAAGGGTCCTACGTGCCTGCCTGTTTCGGAGAGGGGCTGGAGAGCCCCCTTATCTCCGAGCCACCCCCTTCCCTGAGCACTGTGGTGCTTGGCAGGGTGGGATGAAGTGCTCTCCGGGCGGTGGAGAGGGCTGGGGAATGCAGGTGACTGCGGAAGGAGGGGAGCTGCTGGCAGAAGAGCATGATAAAGCACGCTCTGAGCATGCCAGGCTGGGGATGCCTGCGGTCACAGTGATGTATACCCTTGCCAGGGAGCCCGCCCTTGCTCCCAGCCGAAACCTCAGGCAGCTCTCTGATGAGCTGTTCCCATTACAAGCCACTCGTCCCTGTGTCATCTTTCCCCTGCGAGAGGACTCCGGCGGTGGCAGGAGGATTTTTAACCCATCAGACGTGTCCCCTGGTGTCCCACGTGCAGGAAAAATTCATTTTAGGGCTGTTGCCTCCCTTCTGCACGGGGTGTTTCTCTCATTGGGGAGGATTTGCCACAGAAAGCGTGGCTCTGGAGAGAGGTTTGGCTCGTGGTTTTGTGCAAATCTCGCCTTTTTTGGGCAGGGGGACGAGCCAGCAGCTGCTCTAGAACCGCTGGCAGCAGGAAGGGCACAGCGGCACTAACTCTTGTGGCCAGGACTTATTTATTATATTTTTTTTTTCTTCCTGAAGTTTGGATGAGTCAAGGGAAACCAGCTCCTGCTGCCAAATCCTCCCTGCATTTTAGCAAATCCACAGAGGGTTTGCTTTAGTCATTCATAGGAACGTTAAGTCGCCTTTGACAATTCTACATGGAGTGTGTCTGCTCTGCCTTTCGTCTTCCCAAGGTACCAGTGCTGTGTCAGAGCCAGAACACCCCCTAATTTCATTCCCCCATCCCACCTGCCTCCTCCTGCCCCTCTTTTAAGGCTCTGAGCCTCTCCCATGGATGGATGCTGCTCTCCTCAGCGGTGCAGCTTTCCCTCATTGGGGACTTGCAGCCATGTAACGTTCCCTTCAAAGCTTTGATTTTATTTTTTAATGCAGAAGTGTTTTCTCCCCCTTTGATACATTTCACCACTGAGATTTTGGTGCGAGTCAGGACGTCTCTGGGAGAGTGGTACCATCTGGAGTCTGTCACCTTGGATGATGCTGCCTGGGAGCAGAATGGAAGGGGGGTTCCTCTGGCAAGGCTGAGGTTTGCCTGTTCCCCTCGTAGGGCTTGAGTCATGTCCCTCACCCCATGGCCAGTGTCCTTAGAGGTTGGACTTCCAGCCCTTGTATGTGGAAAGAGTTAATGGCAGGTGAGTTGTCTCTCCCTTCTGCCCAAGCATCCAGACCAGGGGTGGATCTCCTGCTATGAATTTGAATTCTTTATTAATAATGGGCAAGAGCGGGTCAGTTCTGAAGTTTATTTTTAAGATAAATGATTTTCCTGAGTCTCTGCCAGCTTCCCCTGGCTCAGTGCAGTGTCCCTGGTCAGAGAGCAGTGTTCCCTGCCACGGCCACTCACATGGCAACTGGAAGGGCTGTTGTGGGCCTAAAGGTTAGAACAACATCAGAGGGAAAAGGTTGATGAGCTCATCCTTGGTCCTACTGGTCATGTACAGCAGAGGCAATACAGCAGCAGAGCCTTCTACTGGGGAAGCTCTCGAGCAGCTCTCTGGGCTGGGTTGAGCTGTGCCACGGGGGCTGCCAGGGTCTTCTCGCCCCTTTTCCCACCCCACCTCTTGCCTGGTTGCTTCTGCTCCACTCTCCCATGGGAGCCACCACCTTGCTGGCCCATCCGGGGTCTCCTGTGCCACGCAGGAGGCTGGTCTCTCGGTCTCTGGCTAGCAGTATCACCTGCTGGTGGCCCCCAAGTGTTTGCTGAGAAGTGGCAGCTTATCTGGAGCCGCGGTTCTTGCCCAAACAAACGGAAGGGGCATTGCTACCCTCCGTGTTTGCACTTGGGGTGGGGAAGGCGAGTCCTTCCCGGAGTTGGTGATGAGAGAAGAGGAAGGAGAGAGGGATGTTTTGGTTTCATGGGCCTCCGGGGAGGTGAGTCAAGGCAGGGTTTGGTTTGGCGTGGGGCAGCTCTTCGTCTCGAGGCTGTAGCAGCAGCGACTGGGCTGGTGACACTCTTGGCCTGGAGGCTGCTTCCAAGGGAAGAGAGGTGGGAAGGGAAGGTAAATCCTAGGCCTTGGTGCATCCCAGTGCACAGAGGTGGTGCACACAAGGGGACGGGGGTCTCTGTCCCTTAGCTGGAGAGCCTGTGTGGCTGAGGGACCCCTTGTGCCATGATTCTGGCAGGAGCACCAAGGGTTGGAGAGCTGGGTGCAACTTTGGCAGGAAGAGTAGTCCGTGCTTTAGTCCGTTGCCCACACATTTTGTGCTTTTAGAGGGATGGCTAACGAAATTAGCTCTGCTGGAAGGCTCTGCCAGCCTGAACCGCTCCTGTCTGCATCTCGGGACAACACGATTAAAATTAATGGGGCCAGAAGGTGCTGGTTGGCTGTGGCCGGGAAATGGCCTCACGTCCTCTTTCTCCTTCTCGTTCAAGGTGAGAGTCTGGCGTTACCTGAAAGGCAAAGACATCGTCACTCACGAGATCCTCTTGGATGGTGGGAACAAGGTGGTCATTGGCGGCTTCGGGGACCCCTTGATCTGTGACAACCAAGTCTCGACGGGGGACACGCGGATTTTCTTTGTCAACCCGGCCCCCCAGTACATGTGGCCGGCCCACCGCAACGAGCTGATGCTGAACTCCAGCCTCATGCGGATAACGCTGCGCAACCTGGAGGAGGTGGAGCACTGCGTGGAAGGTGAGGCTGGATGGAGTGAGGGTACCTGGCTTTCCCCGGGGAAGGGGGGCTCTGAGCTCCCAGATGCAGCAGTGGCCAAGCCCTGGCTCTGTTTGGCCACCTTGTGTGCTTAGCTTGTAAATGATTGATCGGCCAACGATCTGGCTGGTGATGGGGTGGATCAATCCTGCTGTTCTACATGTGTCTGGGGTAGAGCCATACTGCTCTGTGGACTCGCTGGTCACGGGGACAGTGCCTGGCATTGACCTTGTTGTCAAAGGCAGCGATTGCAGCCAAGGTACGGCCAGGTGAAGTTATTTTATGCCTTTTTTTTTTTTGTTTGCTCCAGATTTGATGCAGGTTCTCAGTCCTCCTCTGCAACGAGCCTGATGTGGTTGGGGGCATCCCCATTGCAAGTCCTGTCCCAACACAAGTGTGTCTCAAGCACTTACCAGGGAGTTTAGACCCCTCACACCTGAGTTAGATTTTCCTGTGGGTTTAGAGCTAATAAGTTAATGGGTTAAGCCTGTGGTGAAGGCCTGTCCTTCATGGGAGTCACACCCAGCTTCCTCTGGGGGCTTCCTCACTTGTGAAGTCAGCCTTGTGGACTCCTGCAGGGATCCAAGAAGCCAGCCAAGTTCTGCTTGGGGGTGAAGGTTGCTTCTCCAAGGTATGACTATGTTAGAGCCAAGCCAAAGAGCTAGGTGATTTTTAGGGGGTATGAGTTGTGCTTCTGTATTGTCCTGGTGAAGCCCTTGCACCTTCATCTCTGTGGAGCCTCTGTGTTTGCTCCCAAAAATGTCTCAGATGAGGTGGGTTGTGATGTTGAGGCAGAGCACAGGTACCATGGGACTTGTAGTTGTCCATGGGACAACGTGAGGAGTGCTGGCATGGCCATGCCAAAGAGGGTGGCTGAGTTACTATTGCTGCTGTGGGTGCAACAACATAGCTGTTGGGAAGAGGGTGAGAAAATCCATGTGTCCTCTTTAATAGGGTCTTAGACCTCCAGGGGTAGAGATGTACCTCTATGGAGACCAGATCTGGAGAGAACTGATCCTTCTTCTACTTCTTGTCCAACCACTTTGAAAACATACTTCTGTAACCACCCATTTGCTGGCTTCTCTCTGTCCCCTTCGTGCTTCTCCTGGTCTCCAGCGAGAGCTCCGAGCTCGTGGGGGAATGCAGTGCCCCAAAAGCCCTTCGCTGGGGTCTGAGTATGTTCTGAGAGCAGATGAGTAAACAAGGGAAGGAATGCAGGAATTCTGCACAGACAACAAATAAACATGCGGGTTGGCTCCTTCCTCCCCCTCGGACGTGCAGAAGGGAGGCCATAACCCCCTTTTTCCAGCTGCGAGTGCTGACGGAGGGAAATGACCCAGCTCTGGGGCTGGGAGAGAACTGGTTCACAAGAGGCATCCATCTCCAGTGGGTTTTGTAAGAGGGTGGGACCCTGAAGGTTTTCTGCCTATATATATATATATTTTCTATCTTGCAAGTCCTACTCTTTCTTTGCCCATTGTGGAGAGGGAGGGAGGGGAAAGAGGAGAGCGTGTGGGGCTGTTTTCATTAAACCTGAGCAAACATTGGGAAGAATTCTGTCTTCACCTCCTTTGCTGGGTTCTTTGGCGTGCTGGTTTTGCACACACCGTTTGGGTGTGAGCTGGGGGGGGCTGAGCGGGGTGGTTCCCCTTTGTGAGGAAGGACTTTGTCCCTTAGGGCCCTGATGGGACATGATGGGAGATAAGATTTTTTCCTCCTAATGCTGTGGATTCAATGTAGAATTTGTCATTGGGACTCATTCTTGTTCTTGCCTTTAATGGGGGAAGATTTAAAATTGTGTTGTGTTGGTGCAAAGCTTGTCACAGCCCCCGGTGTGTCGGGGCTGGCTGTTTTGTGAGCAGGGCTGGGGGGTATCTTTCCTCCTGTTGAGTATAAGAAGTTCCACCTGAACGTGAGGAGGAACTTCTTTACTGTGAGAGTGGTAGAGCCCTGGAACTAGCTGCCCAGAGAGGTGGTGGAGTCTCCTTCTCTGGAGATTCAAATCCTGCCTGGACAAGTTCCTGTGCAACCTGCTCCAGGTGGACCTACTTTGGCAGGGGGTTGGACTAGATGATCTCCAGAGGTCCCTTCCAACCCCGTGATTCTAACCTTTCCTGATATCAGGTGGCAAATGATTCTTTCTGGGACTTCCCTCTTCTCTGAAGACCACTTGCTCAATGGCTTGCTTCATAGATATATAGCTTCCTTTGACTAATTGTGCCCCTCTTCCCGATGGCTCACTGGGATGCTGTTGGCAGGCAGAGATGGGGTGGTGTTGAGGACTGGAGAGGGCTGGAAAACAGCCTGGAGACAGCTTGCCATGTGTGGTAGACCTGAGTGGAGACCTTTCCAGACTGTGTTGCTGAGAAACGACAAAAAACACAAGGCAGCTTTGAGTTACTAATATCTTAGGGTAGGTCAAAAAGCGTTGCTCGGGGGAGATGCAGCGATTCTTATTTTGGCATCCACTGACTTGGCAGCTGTTTTGCTTCCCTTGAAAAACCCACCTTTCTTGTTGTATCCTGTGGACTCTCTTTTCTTCTTCCCACATCTTGGAAGCCTGGTCAATGCAAGAGTACCCTACATGCTACCAGGTTTGCTGTAGAGAGCATGGAACACACTGACCCCCCCAAAAAAAAATATCTCAGTTTCCCTTGAGCTCTACCCAAAGCTCATGGCTCTCCTGAGGTCTGTGACAGTCCCTTTGGGCTTGCCCAGCACAGCTGTCCTGCTGCCTTCTGCGAGGTGATGCAAAACCAGCCATGAGAACCTGCTCCTGCCACCCTGGGAACCCTTCCTGAGCTCCCCACTCTGAGAATTTAGCTCCAGGACTTGTTTCCCATCAGCTCCCCGCAGGAGGGTTCAAAGCAAAGCTGCCCAGGACGCTGCTCTCTGCTGCACTTTGTGTTTCAAAACAAACCTTTGAGTGCTTTTGCAGAAAGAATTGGAAGAATGGTGGCAGCTGAGTGGAAAAACACAAATGTTTGGAGTATCTTCATCTCCTGTCCCTCCAGCTTGGAAAAATCCTAGACATCAAAATCTTTCCTGTCTTAAGAGTTCAAACCAGGGCATCTCTGTGAAACAGCTCAGGTTAGAGGTAAAAACAGGGTGTTTTGATGACACTTAATTGTAATAAAAAAATGTTTTGACCAGCTGTAGTCAAAATGTGAGGCTTCAGCTGAGCTCTGTGAACTGGGTCAGCTCTGAGGGTGCCCAGAGGGAAGTTTTTTGGGTGCTGAAGGGCAGAGGAGCAGCTCTGGGGCTCGTGGAGGAGGTTGGGACACAGGCTTGGACCGGGTCCCTGGGCGAAGGAGGATGTTTCCATGTGGGGGAATTGGTGGAGAAGGAACCAGCTCCGAGCAGCACGTAGTGCTGTGTAGCAGCGGGAGTGGATTTCCTCTCCTCCTTCAGGACATCTGGATGATGCTTCCTGGGGAAAGAATTAGCCTGATAATCCCCAGCCTGGCTGTGTTTGTGCCTTGAGCACTGGGGCTGCATGGAGAGGGCTGGGATGGCTGTGCAGATGTTAGAGCATCCCAAGGCACAGCACCAGCCAGCTCTGTGCTGGGTGCTTCCCTCTCCTCGCTCTCCCCTGACAGCCCCATCCAGCATGTTCTTCTGGAGTTCAACAGCTGATTAATCCCCGAGAGCCCTTTCCCCTCTGTGTGTGTGTGTGTCTCATATTTCACTTTGATCGCGACTGCACTTGAAGAAAATCAAGATTATTTTTTGTGTGTGTGTGTGTATGGTGTGGGAGGAGCCGTGCGTTGACTCCATACGGAGCCGTCTGGGTGGGAGGAAGTTCAGATTAAACCTTTGTTAGGGCCTGGGTTAATGAGAACCCAGGGCTCCTTTGAAATAGTGGCTTGCTTGTGGCGTGATTTGCATTCATGCTGGCGCAGCTGCCCCGGCCGAGACGGCTTTGCTGGCTTTGGAGATGTGCGTGGACTTTGAACCCCCTGGGAAAAGCCACGTACTTTGGCTTTAGGAGTGCAGTGCACAGCAAAACCTGCTGGCGTTGGGTACAGTAAGGGCTGGTGGCTTGAGAGCCTTGTCCCCGAGCAGGGTGGCCAACAGATTTCACTGAATTTCACTGAATTTTAGAGTTGGAAGGGACCATAGAGATCATCTAGATCTTCAACAAACTCTCACTCTGGGCTTTAACTGGCGTGGTGTCACCTCAGCATCCCAGGTGACGTGGTATCCTGGTTTGAGGGGACCTGTGGACCAAGTTGGGGGATTGTTAAGTCTTTGTCTCCTTCTCTGGAGATTCAAATCCTGCCTGGACAAGTTCCTGTGCAACCTGCTCCAGGTGGACCTACTTTGGCAGGGGGTTGGACTAGATGATCTCCAGAGGTCCCTTCCAACCCCGTGATTCTAACCTTTCCTGATATCAGGTGGCAAATGATTCTTTCTGGGACTTCCCTCTTCTCTGAAGACCACTTGCTCAATGGCTTGCTTCATAGATATATAGCTTCCTTTGACTAATTGTGCCCCTCTTCCCGATGGCTCACTGGGATGCTGTTGGCAGGCAGAGATGGGGTGGTGTTGAGGACTGGAGAGGGCTGGAAAACAGCCTGGAGACAGCTTGCCATGTGTGGTAGACCTGAGTGGAGACCTTTCCAGACTGTGTTGCTGAGAAACGACAAAAAACACAAGGCAGCTTTGAGTTACTAATATCTTAGGGTAGGTCAAAAAGCGTTGCTCGGGGGAGATGCAGCGATTCTTATTTTGGCATCCACTGACTTGGCAGCTGTTTTGCTTCCCTTGAAAAACCCACCTTTCTTGTTGTATCCTGTGGACTCTCTTTTCTTCTTCCCACATCTTGGAAGCCTGGTCAATGCACGAGTACCCTACATGCTGGGTGCTACCAGGTTTGCTGTAGAGAGCATGGAACACACTGACCCCCCCAAAAAAAAATATCTCAGTTTCCCTTGAGCTCTACCCAAAGCTCATGGCTCTCCTGAGGTCTGTGACAGTCCCTTTGGGCTTGCCCAGCACAGCTGTCCTGCTGCCTTCTGCGAGGTGATGCAAAACCAGCCATGAGAACCTGCTCCTGCCACCCTGGGAACCCTTCCTGAGCTCCCCACTCTGAGAATTTAGCTCCAGGACTTGTTTCCCATCAGCTCCCCGCAGGAGGGTTCAAAGCAAAGCTGCCCAGGACGCTGCTCTCTGCTGCACTTTGTGTTTCAAAACAAACCTTTGAGTGCTTTTGCAGAAAGAATTGGAAGAATGGTGGCAGCTGAGTGGAAAAACACAAATGTTTGGAGTATCTTCATCTCCTGTCCCTCCAGCTTGGAAAAATCCTAGACATCAAAATCTTTCCTGTCTTAAGAGTTCAAACCAGGGCATCTCTGTGAAACAGCTCAGGTTAGAGGTAAAAACAGGGTGTTTTGATGACACTTAATTGTAATAAAAAAATGTTTTGACCAGCTGTAGTCAAAATGTGAGGCTGCAGCTGAGCTCTGTGAACTGGGTCAGCTCTGAGGGTGCCCAGAGGGAAGTTTTTTGGGTGCTGAAGGGCAGAGGAGCAGCTCTGGGGCTCGTGGAGGAGGTTGGGACACAGGCTTGGACCGGGTCCCTGGGCGAAGGAGGATGTTTCCATGCGGGGGAACTGGTGGAGAAGGAACCAGCTCTGAGCAGCACGTAGTGCTGTGTAGCAGCAGGAGTGGATTTCCTCTCCTCCTTCAGGACATCTGGATGATGCTTCCTGGGGAAAGAATTAGCCTGATAATCCCCAGCCTGGCTGTGTTTGTGCCTTGAGCACTGGGGCTGCATGGAGAGGGCTGGGATGGCTGTGCAGATGTTAGAGCATCCCAAGGCACAGCACCAGCCAGCTCTGTGCTGGGTGCTTCCCTCTCCTCGCTCTCCCCTGACAGCCCCATCCAGCATGTTCTTCTGGAGTTCAACAGCTGATTAATCCCCGAGAGCCCTTTCCCCTCTGTGTGTGTGTGTGTGTCTCATATTTCACTTTGATCGCGACTGCACTTGAAGAAAATCAAGATTATTTTTTGTGTGTGTGTGTGTATGGTGTGGGAGGAGCCGTGCGTTGACTCCATACGGAGCCGTCTGGGTGGGAGGAAGTTCAGATTAAACCTTTGTTAGGGCCTGGGTTAATGAGAACCCAGGGCTCCTTTGAAATAGTGGCTTGCTTGTGGCGTGATTTGCATTCATGCTGGCGCAGCTGCCCCGGCCGAGACGGCTTTGCTGGCTTTGGAGATGTGCGTGGACTTTGAACCCCCTGGGAAAAGCCACGTACTTTGGCTTTAGGAGTGCAGTGCACAGCAAAACCTGCTCACGTTGGGTACAGTAAGGGCTGGTGGCTTGAGAGCCTTGTCCCCGAGCAGGGTGGCCAACAGATTTCACTGAATTTTAGAGTTGGAAGGGACCATAGAGATCATCTAGATCTTCAACAAACTCTCACTCTGGGCTTTAACTAGTGTGGTGTCACCTCAGCATCCCAGGTGACGTGGTATCCTGGTTTGAGGGGACCTGTGGACCAAGTTGGGGGATTGTTAAGTCTTTTGATAAGGATGGATCCATGTGGCTTATGGGTTAAGCCTTTTGGTAAGGATGGATCCTCCTGTCTTGGGGGGGTTAAGCCTTTTGGTAAGGATGGATCTTCCTGTCTTGGGGGGGTTAAGCCTTTTGGTAAGGATGGATCTTCCTGTCTTGGGGGGTTAAGCCTTTTGGTAAGGATGGATCCACCTGTCTTGGGGGGTTAAGCCTTTTGGTAAGGATGGATCTTCCTGTCTTGGGGGGTTAAGCCTTTTGGTAAGGATGGATCCACCTGTCTTGGGGGGTTAAGCCTTTTGGTAAGGATGGATCTTCCTGTCTTGGGGGGTTAAGCCTTTTGGTAAGGATGGATCCACCTGTCTTGGGGGTGATGCTCAAACGATTTCTGCAGTGAGAGCAAGGCTGAGGACTGACCCTCTATATGCACGTGTGGTAGCCATCCCTTTTTGGACTATCCACTGTCCCAGGCTGCTGAGAGTGGTCGTGGACACTGCTGTGCTTGTTCTTCCATGATGCTCAGAACCTTCTTAGGGTAGGCAGCGAGGTGGGTGCGTGCTGTGCTGGCACAGTCACCTTTGGGTGCTGTGTGTCACCCTGCCCAGGACCTGGAGGAGGCCAGTGTGGTGTCTCAGGGTGCTGCGGGGAGGACAGCAGACACTTCTCTGGAACTCTTTTCCATATCGATGCCCACAGCCAAGCTGCTCTGGCTTGTGTTGGCCCTGCAGTGTGCTGCAGATGCTCCCCCTGTTTAAAGATGTCACTTAGCTCCTATTGAAATTGTGATGCCAGCCAGCCCAGAGCTCTCCTCTGACTTTTCATCTCTGTGGCAACCCTTTTAATTCCTCCGTGGAAGAATTGCACCCCTTCCTGCAGCCTCAGCTCTCCCGTATCTTCTTGGGAGCAGGACTAGCTTTGAAAGCATCTCCCTTTAAGTTACACACTGTCCGTTCTGTTTTGTCTTCTGCCTGTTCACTTTTATTCCGTCCTCTCTTTCTTTTTAGCTCTCTGCCTCCGTAGAACTGAGATGTTTTGTTCTTGTAAACCGGCCCATGCAAAATTTTCTTTTCAGGCTCCTCGCAGAGCCTGGAAGGTCTGCACAGTGGGCTCCTCTCAGCAAGGGAGCTGCTGGCACGGGTTTGTGTTAGGTGATGGGGGCTGTGGTCACTTCCCATGCTCTGGTCTCTCTGCAGCCCTTCCCCACCCCTGCAACTATGTCTTTTTTTTTTTTGAATCCATCCCTGGCGTTTCATTGTGCTTCAGAGCAGGCGAGGGAGGGGGCTGGAAGAGGGGTGAGTGTGTGGGTTTCTTCTTAAATAAGTTGGCTTTTTTTTTTTTTCTCTTTTTTCTTTCTTTTCCTCCCTTCCTCTTCTTGGCTCTGTTTTGAATTGAAGATAATGAGAACAGCATCAACACCTCCGTCTCGGGAGGGGGGGAGAGTTAGCCAGCAGCTGTAAAATGTGGTAAATAGAGAGGAGAGAATCCATCACTAGATAATCCGAGGTTTTTGGGAGTGGGGGGGGTAGGCATCCTGCCTTTTTGGTCCGGGCTGGAGCAGGTTTCCTGAGGCTGCCACCTCTGAGATGGACAATGAGGAGAGCAGGGACTTCAGGGGTGGATGGAGGCAGGTGCTGTGGCTGATGAATCCAGTCTGGTTACTGGCCGGGCTGAGAGTGTGGGGGGGGGGGGCTCTGTGCGTGGGCCAAGCAGGAGGGTCTGTTTCCTCCCTCCCTTGCGTGGCAGTAATGCGAAACATCCCATGGGTTTGTGGCGGTAGCTGAGAGAGTCCATTTGTTTAGCAAATTCCGATGGAATTTTAATCTGGTGTGGGAGGCTACTGGTCTGGGAAGGCTCCTTTGGCCCCGCTCTGGCACATCCTGCTGGATTTCTGGGCGGGATGGGCTGGGGCTCCTTGCTCAGCAGCACAGACAGCGGCGTATCTCTTGGGGATGCTGGCCATGACAAGTGCTGGGTCCTGGCCATGGCTTCTTGGTCCTGCTTTTGCCTTTGTTTGCTCTGCTAATAGCTGGGGGGGGACAGTGTGCTGTGCTGAGGAGGGGAGATGCTGCTCTGGCAGGCTCTGCACCTCCTCCTGCCCTGTGTTTTCCCCATTGAGCCACTGGGGACCCATCAGTGCCAGTCTGGGGCTGGTCCATCACCTCTTGGCTAGTGGGAATGCCCAGGGAAGCAGCATTTCTAGCAGCTTTCCAGTACCTAAAGGGGCTACAGGGAAGATGGAGAGAGAGGGACTCTCAGTGAATGGAGTGATAGGACAAGGGGTAACAATTTTAAACTGAAAGAGGGGAGATTTAGGTTAGATATTAGGAGAAATTCTTTGCCTTGAGGGTGGTGAGACCCTGCCCAGAGAAGCTGTGGCTGCCCCATCCCTGGAGGGGTTCAAGGCCAGGCTGGAGGGGTCTTTGAGCAACCTGGTCTGGTGGGAGGTGTCCCTGCATCCATGGAACTGGATGATTTTTAAGGTCCCTTCCAACCCAGACTAGTCCATGATTCTATGAAATGGCTCAATCCTCATGTGGTTTCCAAACGAAGCCTGGGAGCTGGGTTCTGCTGGCAGGGAGGACAGAGCTGACCTGCCCCAGCCTTCGGGATGTCCAGGGGCAATGGGCAAGGTGGGGTGGGCCAGTCTTTGCCCACGAGCCCCACAGAGCTCTGCCTCCGGAGCTGCCAGGCGCCCGCTGGGACTGTCGGCACCCGCCCGGGCTTGCTCCTTGCTAATCCTTACCCAGAGTGGGACTTTGCTCTGTTTATCTTATTAAACACTCTGCAGTGATCCTGCATTCCTTTGGGATGACTTCCAGGAGCAGGAGAGCTCTTTGATGTGGTTCGTGGCCGGGGTGGGGACGGAGCAGGCCCCCAGGGCTGGATGGATTAGCCCCCTCTCTCCCCGATGGGCTGTGGGCAACTGGGCAAGGAGAAGGGGCTGGAGGAGGCAAACTGCTCTGTGAGCTGCTCCCTCCTTACAGGAACCGACCGAGCAGTGTCTTTTTCTCTTATCCTTGAAAAACTGCTGCTCTTCCCGCATTTTTTAGCTCCCTGGAATAATTTTCTTTGATTAGCAAAGGAAATGGGGCTCCAGCGCTTTCAATAATTCATACCCAATTTGGCTAATTCCAGTCTGGCTGCGGCGCAGACTACAAAGTGAATAAGAATTTCTGATTCCCTTCTAATTCTTGCTCCCCTGGCTCTTCCTGTGTCCAGCAGCCACGTCGGCCCCTGTTAATCTCACCAGCTGAACAGCCTGGCTGGATGTGCGTGGGGGGCACAGCCTGGGCTCCATCCCCAGTCCTGCCCCCAGCCCAGGTGAATTAACTGGTCTTTCCAAGGTTGCACTCTCCCACCCGCTGTTCTCAACCACTTCTTCTCTTCTTGCTTGGGTGCTTGATCCATCAGCCCTGCAGCTGAGGCTCCCATACCTCTGTGTGGTCCCTCGTGCTTTGGCTGGATCCCAGCCCTGTTAATTCCCCTTCCCTCCTTTGGTCCATGTTGTAGCTTGAGCTGAAAGCTACTTTCTTGGGTCAGTAAATCCTAGAATCGTGGAATGGTGTAGGTTGGAAGGGACCTCAAAGATCACCCCAGGGCAGGGGGGTTGGAGCTGGATGATCTTTAAGGACCCTTCCAACTCTAACCATTCTATGATTTGTGCCTCAAAAAAAAAAGGGTCGACACTGCTACTCATTTTTAGAGACTTGTGGTGCTCTCTCACAGCTGGGCTTTGCTTACAGCCCCACTCTGGAACTTGCACATTCCAATGTCTCACCTTGGGCTGATGTTTCAGGAGAAGAGGGGGTTAAAATGGCCCTGCTGCCCCCCCTCCACCTTCAGGAGACGAACCTTAACATTTTCCTAACCAACTGCCTCTTCCTATCCCATTCCCCCCCCAGTTGGAAGAGAACTGCACGCTCCCAGAGGATGTTGTGTCATCTTGATGGGCTGTAAGTGCATCTTCTGTCTAATATTAGCCCACTGCGCTCTCTCCGTCTTGCAGGGCTGCTAATTAGCTTAAGTGAATGGGAAGACTGGCTGTGCCTCAGCGTCTTTTGATTTGTGGGTGATACTCAATTAAAAGAAGGGGAAGAGGGAGAAGAAGGCAGAGGAGGTTTTGCTGATGTCTGCGCTTCTAAGCGCGCTGCTTCTCTGGGTGTTTAGTCCTCAGCTCCGTGTTTCAGGTGAGCAGAGCCAGACGAGCACCAAACTCTCTTTGGATGCTCAGGGTTGGAATGGGGCTCATCCAAACTGCTCCTCCTGGGGGAGAGAGGGAGGTTCAGAATGTGTTGGAGCACAGAGTAAAGTGGTTATCTTTCCTTTAAGGGCCTTAAAGCAATTTGTCCGTGTTAACGAGCCATTTGATTCCCCCAGGTGCTGCCTGCCTTCCTGCAGGCTGAGACAGGTTATGGAAAGCAAGCAGCAATGTGGTCCCAGTTTGCAGAGCCAAGGTTGTGACCGAGCAGGGAATGGGACCCGGGAGTCCGAACCCGATGGGAAGATTCCCACCAGTTATCCACCAGGATAATGCCATCACCCACCTGACTTGGAATGGATGGGGACAAACCCTTGATGCTGCAGCTGGAATAGCAGGGTTTTACAGATAATTAGCCAGGCTGTTGGCCCTAAACTGGGAGGAGAGCTGATGGCAGGGGGGGTGTCTCCCTTGAGGGGCTGTTGAGGTTCCTCACGGCCACAACAATGAGTCACTGTGGGTCTTTTCCTCTTATTTATAGACTCATAGAATCATCTAGGTTGGAAGGGACCCTAAAGATCATCTAGTCCAACCATCAACCTAACTCTGACAAAAAAAGAAATAAGAAATAAGCATTAAAATAATGAATAAATCACTAAACCATATTCTTGAGGACCCGTTTGTGGGACTCTCCCTGCTGTGGTGCTCCCCTGGGTGCACCGTCAGCATCCGTGTGCTTTGAGTGTCCTCCTGCTGGCTTTTCCTTCGTTCTTCCCATTCTTCCAGGCTGCCCATGAGGCTTTATCTGCCTGTTCCTGACTCCATCCACAGCAACTGGAGCATGGGGCTGCTGTGAGAGCCACAGGCTGATCCTTCATGCCTGGTGCCAGGGGCTGGTCTGCCAAACGGGCTCTTGGACCTTATACCGTGGCTTGTTCTTTTCTCTGCCTGTGTAAAATCCCAGCATCCCTGCTGGTCTGGAGGAATAAGCAAATAAGGGTGTTGAAATTGGACTTCCTCAGCTCTTCAGCTGAAGAGGAGGATGGCTGGAGCTAGTTCCTGCCTTCCTTTTAGCGTAAATGCCACCCATGCAAATGTATGCATCCCTCTGAAATCCAGCTGCAGGCTGGAGGGACGGCTCACGCTGCAGATCCCAAAAGCCAGGAGGGATGCTCGAGGGGTTTATCTGTAGTCACTGTGGCGTGTGGGCTGTGCAGGCTGATCCTTCATGCCTGGTGCCAGGGGCTGGTCTGCCAAACGGGCTCTTGGACCTTATACCGTGGCTTGTTCTTTTCTCTGCCTGTGTAAAATCCCAGCATCCCTGCTGGTCTGGAGGAATAAGCAAATAAGGGTGTTGAAATTGGACTTCCTCAGCTCTTCAGCTGAAGAGGAGGATGGCTGGAGCTAGTTCCTGCCTTCCTTTTAGCGTAAATGCCACCCATGCAAATGTATGCATCCCTCTGAAATCCAGCTGCAGGCTGGAGGGACGGCTCACGCTGCAGATCCCAAAAGCCAGGAGGGATGCTCGAGGGGTTTATCTGTAGTCACTGTGGCGTGTGGGCTGTGTGGTGTTGAACAAAACCCCCCTATCTGAGGCCAAATTCACGCTCGGAAAACCAGTCTTTAGACTTCTTCCTGGCCCCCTGTGCTGTGGTGATGCTTGTTGCAGGTGGAGGATGGTAGCCAAAGGCTGGAGCCTGGCTGGGTGCGTGTTAACTCCTGCTGGAGCACAGACTGCCAGATGCTCAGCTTTGGGAACCAAAGGGTTGAGTAAGTCGGGGCCTTCCAGCACTTGCAAAGCTTGTGAACCCCCAAAGTGCAGAAGAGAAGTCACTGGAGGGCAGAGAGGGGAGAAAAATCAACCAATACATCGCTTGCCAACTCTAACTCAGCTGCCAAATTGTGATTGCCTTGGCTCTGAAGCTGTTCTCTGTAGCCAAGAAGCACCATATCTCGCTCTGTTTCTGGGAAAAAAAAAAAACAACGCAATTCTCTGGGGCCTTAGGTCCAGTTCAGGCCTTTGAGTTCTTCTGTAAAATCAGGGGATGACTGCATTACAAAGGAAGCATCAGCCCCAAAGGAGTGGTGGTGGGAGTGTAGAAGTGGTCTGAATGAATCTCCTGGCTTCCTACCATGGGCAGGATGGCCCCAAAGAGACTTCCCTGATTCGTGTGACCCGGGAAGCAGCTGGCAGTGATGGGGATGGGCATGGAAAATCATGGCCTCTTGGAGCTGTAAGGTGTGTTAACAGAGAACACACCGAGCTGGAAATGGGGTGAGACTCCTGGTTTCTATGGAAGGCAAAAATGATCTGGGCTCAGGAAGAAGAGAGGAGCAAAATATGTTCTGGGGACTGTGCCTCGGTACTGGAGGGTCCCTTTATCCCTATAGTGGGTGGGCTCCTCCTCTGTTGCCTTTTCTGTGGTCCCGGTGCCTGCAGGGGTGTGCAAGGTTCTGCCTGGGGGTCTGGGGCTGCCCCCCAGGGTCAGGACAGGATGGGGGTCCTCCTGCCTCATCCCTTGGACAGTGTTACCAGCCAGGAACCTCCGGGGAGGCAGTGATGTGCCTGTGCAAGGTGTGTGTCTCACACCCCTGAGAGCAGGGGCAGATGGTGTGCAAGGATGGTTTTGGAGCTTTTCCTAGGATTTCTCCATCTGGAGAGGCCGTTTTCCTGTCCCTCCGTGCGGGGAGCTGGGGAGAGAGGTGCTTCCCTGGGTTTGGCCGGGCGCTGCGTGCCGGCAGCACCTTTCTGCTGATAAATCTTAATCCCTTCTTGTGCTCACGGGCAGCGGCCGGGCGGGCAGCCAGGGGCAGCATTCCAGTCATAGCTCAGCCAGGTAGGCTGGCAGGAGAAAGAAAGCCCTGCTGGATGGGATCTGCAGAGTGAGGTGTAGGAGGAGCAGCAGCAGGAAAAGGGGTGATGTGGGGAGCGAGGGGCTCCTGGCTGTGCTGGGGCCATGGGCCAG
The DNA here is from genome assembly GCF_001431845.1 of Calidris pugnax. Lineage (NCBI taxonomy): Eukaryota > Metazoa > Chordata > Aves > Charadriiformes > Scolopacidae > Calidris > Calidris pugnax. The sequence continues at coordinate 1,122,374 of NW_015090833.1, read as the reverse complement.
CAGCAGGGGTGGCACTTGATAGCCCAAGGGTGGCATTCCTGGGGTGGGGTGGTCTCTTGTTGCTGATCTTCTCCTCTCTGGGACCCTGCTGAGCAGTGCCGACCTCTTTCTCTTGGTGGCTGTTAAAAGAGGACGTACACTGATATTTTTGATGCTAGTACGGTGATTTCTAGGGAGAACCCAGTGCCTGGCACTATGCAGCAAACCAGAAGGATCCTTGCTTTGAATTTGGGACTGGTCCTGTAACTCCTGGGTGGCTGCATTTGAAATGGATGCCCAGCAGGAGAGGAGCTGGAGTGGAGTGGTCTGGCCATGCCATGCGCTGTCTGGCCATGCCCAGGGATGCTGCAGTCCAGTTATGGACCAGAGCAAGCACCTGGGGAGTCTGCTCTTCCCTGTGTGCCTTCCCAGGGGGAATGGCTCCTTCACTGCCACATTTCATATAATTGGGACCCTCTTCAGTGTTTTCAGTAACATTTTTTTATCATGGTGGTGTCTCTAATAATTGGGACCCTCTTCAGTGTTTTCAGTAGCATTTTTTTATCATGGTGGTGTCTCTCCTCTGCAGGCGATGCAGGATGGTGCTGTGGCTCCATCTCTTCAGCAGTGATATTTTGGCCAGGGGATTCATTCTGGCTGAGTCCTTTTTCTGCTGCTTCTCATTCTGTTGGTACTAAAAAAACTTTACTAATAACCAGATCTATCAAGGCTATGGGGTGAGAACTCAGTTGGGTTGGTTTGTTTTCTTTTTTCCCCTCTCCCTCAGTTAATTACCCAAGCAAATCCTTTTGGCTGGGCTGTGGGAGCCACTCGTGTGGCCTGGGATTGGCGAGAGCTTGGCCCTGGGATGGGCTGTAGCTTCATTTGGACAGTTGTGCTCTTGGGGAAAACAGGTTCTTTGTCTGTTTTTTATTTGTCCCCTCTCCTGCTTACAGCCGGTTTCTCTCTCAGCTTCCCTTGTTACACTGGGCTGTCTGTTTATGTAGTGATAAAATCCCTGAGCAAATTGTTTTAACTGATGCTGTTTATCTAAGAGATAAACTAGGATCAGTGGAAGCTCCTGGCAGTTGCAGGGGGAAACTCTGTCCTGAGGAGCCATCTGAGCTCTGTCTAGGTGAGGTGAGAGCTTCTGCTGCTCTCAGAGTGGTTCCTTTCCGAGCAGACCTGTCCCAGACTGAGCCCAGAGGCCAAGATTTGCAGAAATCCCCTATTTCTTGCCGACTTTGCCTTGTGGCTGGAATACCAGTGCAGCGGTGAGGCACACTGATGGGTGCAGGGCCTTGAGAGAGAGGTGTTCACCTGGGCTGGGGTGGTCCATGGGGGTGCAGTGACCATGGGCTGTGTCTTTCGAGTGGTCCCCAGCCTGCTGCTCCCTCTCCCTTACCCCATCCCTGCTTCTCTGCAGGGAAAAACCTGCAAAGTAGTTTTTTCCAATATGAGTTTTAAAGTGTCATGAAAGCCCGGGGGCTGCCTTCATCAATAAGCCATAAAACAAAGCTCAAGTGGTTCTTACGGGGCATCTCCGCAGCAAGCAGAGCATCCTTGGGATTTAAAGGTCTCGGAGGGTGGATAACTAAATGGGTTTGGCTAAAAAGGTGGATTTTGGTGCGGGGAAGCCCAGGATGCCTGCAGATGTGGCTCCTGCATCTGTGAACGGGCTGATGGTGGGGTGCTGGGGCTGGGAGCTGCTGCTGCCTGTCAGCCCTCTGCTGCAGGGGGGCAGCTGGCCCCGTTTTCTCCCTGATAAGTAGCCAGGTCACTTGTGGCTTTGTTTAATAGATGTGCTGAGGAGCTGAGCTCTGCTGTGCAGGAAGCATTTCCCACCCTCGGCCCCTGTTCTCCCAGCCCCCACGGGCTGCTGCATTCCTGGGCAGTGAGGTTGCCTGCAAACAATGGCACCGAGATGCTGTCCCCATGCGGGGACGGGTGACGTAACCCTGGGGAGGGAGAGACCCCTTCCTCGGAGGGGTCCCTTTGTCCCTGGCAGCTCCCTGGGGTGTCTTTCCCTTCCATTGGGTTCAGTCTCCACCTTGGGTGCCAAATTCGTAACCCCAGGGAGGGAGAGACCCCCTCCCCGGAGGGGTCCCTTTGTCCCTGGCAGCACCCTGGGGTGTCTTTCCTTTCCATTGGGTTCAGTCTCCACCTTGGGTACCAAATTCCAAGTTGCCTGCAAACAATGGCACCGAGATGCTGTCCCCATGCGGGGACGGGTGACGTAACCCCGGGGAGGGAGAGACCCCTTCCCCGGAGGGGTCCCTTTGTCCCTGGCAGCACCCTGGGGTGTCTTTCCCTTCCAGTGGGTTCAGTCTCCACCTTGGGTGCCAAATTCCAAGCTTGGGAAGGGGGAGGGAAATCTCTGGTCACTCAGGATGGCTTCTTCTTGGGGACATCAAGTGCAAGGTCCCCTGTGCCTGCAGCGATGGGCCAGGGGAGGAGGGAGCTATGGGGATGGAGTTGAACCACCCGCTCCACTGTCACTGGCAGGTCCCAGCTCTGGTGGCCCTGGGCATGGCAGGGAGAGGGAAGATCCTGGCAGAGGTTGCCCAATCTGGGGGCTTCCAGCCTTGCTTTTGAAGAGAAACATCCCTGTTATGGTTTGAGAAACCCACAACAATTTATTGTCGCTTAGATAATTATTCTGTTTGGTTTGAGAAACTCACAACAATTTATTGTCGTTGAGATAATTATTCTATCGCCTGATGATCCCTCCCCACCTGGGAAGGGGAATTGGGGAAGGAACAAGGAAACCCAAGGGTTGAAATATAAATAGATTTAATGGAGTAAGGCTAGATAACTAATGTTAATGACACTAAAGAACCAGTATTGATCCAGATGCCAATATAAAATCCACCAGGATGAGATCCCGATGCCAATATAAAATCCACCAGGATGATTCCCATCCCAGGCAGCCGTGCACCCCCAGCAGGGACAGCCCGTGTGGGACCGTGCGAGCGCTGCGGCTTCGGGAGGAAGGGAAGGGCTCAGGGCTCCTGAGGGCAAGGAGTTCTCGGAATCACAGACATCAAGGAAGAGGGAAAAATCCTCAGCAGACTCTCTAATTTATATTGAATGTGACGTTCAAGGTATGAACTAACCCCGTTGGCAGCTTGGGTCAAGTGCCTGGGTCTTGGTCCTTGTCATCTCTGCACCTGGTGAGCTCAAAACCACTGAGACCTTGAAACCCGCATTCCAGAGCTGGCTATAAAGTAAATATTTTCCCAAATCCGGACGTTAGAGTCTTCTAAAAGTGCAGATTTCCCAAGCATTAGAAAAGTAATTTGTCTTGTGTTGCTCAAACCAGGACAGTCCCCATCTTCTAAACACCTGCATCTCCCCTGCCTCTGGGCACCGCTGTGGCACGTCTCTGCAGGACCAGGCAGCCCATAGCTCTGCCCATGCAGGTCCTGGGGCCTCCTGGCTTGGGGCAGGCTCTTGCTTAGAGAGGTTGGTGTAAAAGGGAGGGATGCAGGTTGGTGTATCCGAGGTCAGTTTTCTCCTGGAGAAGCCTGGAAGGGTGGAGGAACTAGGCAGCAGGGTCCAAGGGTGGCCACTTTTACGTGGAGATGAGTTGAACTAAGGAATTGGTTTCCAATGGATGGTGCGAGAGCCAGGAATATTAAGGGGCTGAAATCTCTGAGATTAGGCAAAATCTCGATGGGTGGGTCAATCAGGTATTTGGCAGTTGTGTAAGCGGAGCTGCTTCTGGCTGAGGGAGTCCCTGAAGAGCTGATCTCCGGATTGATACGGGGTGCAGGCAAGCTTGGTCTGCCCTTCCTTGGCTCTGGGCACGCTTCCATCAAACATCTGCTACCAGCAGCCATCCGTAGGATAGGAACCAGAGGGATGGTTGGTCCTGTCAGTGTCCCCTCTCCTTCTCTCCTCCAGCTCTGCCACTGTAAGGCTTGGAAGAAGGCGAGCTGCAGCGTCACATGCTGTCCCCAGGCACAGGGGAGGGGGACACAAAGCCACCCTCTCATCCAGGGCTTGCCAAGGCATCTGTCCCCCCCAGTGCTCCCTCCTGGGGTGACCCGGGGTGCCCCAGCCTCGAGGAGCGGGGAGGCTGCACGCCTGCCTGTGTGTGCATGCTCGGGCGCCTGGCTTCCTCAGCACAGGGCTGGGCAGGTCCTTCTGCTGCAAAAACTTGCCTAAAAAGCTGCCTTTTCCTCTCCAGTCCCCTCCTGGCCTGATTTCCCTTCGGTTGTGCCTGTCCTCCCCTGCGCTGCAGGTTTTGGGGTGAGTGATGACTTGACTGTGATTTACCTTAGACCACGTGGGCCATGGGTTTGTGCTCCATCCTCCATGTACCTCTCCCGCTCTGCTCCACGCTGCAGGTCAGGAGGGAGGAAAGGGGATGGCACAGCATCCTTGGACCACACGTCCCACCTTGTGGTGGTCACAGTGCCCAGGCCAGGGTGGCCACGCTGGCAGAACAGCCCTGCCCCTGGGGGAACTGGGGCGAGACCAGAAGGATGGGGTTGAATCCCATCTTTCTCCCTCTGTGGTGCTCAGAAAGGACAAACCCGTTGCTGGGGGTGAGCTGGAAGGGTCGGAGGGCTCCCCACCCCACCTGGAAGGATTTTTTTTGTTTTGAGGACCCTTAAATGCCTAGCTTTCTCCAGCCTTTTTTTTTTTTTTTCCCCCCACTTTCCCTGCCCTCCCTGTGCTCTGTTTGCGTAACCTGTTCTGGCATGTGCCCTGGTCAGGTGGATTATGTGGGGCAGAGCTCTCTGCCAGCCTGGAATGCCAGCTATGCATCCCCTCAGCGCCCCTGGATGCAGAGGCAGACACTCTCTTGACACGTGCCCCTCGCTCCCAGTTACTCCCAGTACCTCCCAGTACCTTTCCGGTGCCTCTCGCAAAGAATTCGGGCGATGCCGGAGCTTGTCGGGGGGGGAATGTGAGGGAGGCAGCCCTTCTGCTGAGCTGGGGAAGGCGCCCAGTTGAAGCACTGGTGTGGAGCTGCTGGTTAGGGTGGGAGGCTGCTGGGAAGCCCTTGGCATCCCTGCCTCGCCGGGGATGTCTTGTGTGAACTTGCTCGGGAGCTATTCCCTGTTCCTCTCCCTCCACGGGAAGGCAGTGGGTTGGGGAGATGGGGGTTGTTAGAACACCCTGTGGAGCTCCAGCAAGCAATGGCAGCATTGCCCTGGGACAACTGGGGAAACTGGGAGCAGTCCCTGGCTGGGGAAGGGTCAGGATTCAAGATCTCCCTTCCCAAAGCTTCCGGTCAGCTCACGCCTGAAGAGTATGATGTCCTGTGTGCACGTGCTTCCCGCAGAGTTCCCCTTTTTCCCTTGTTATTCACAGGGGGGGAAAAGGAGGAAAAAAAAAAGAAAAAAGAAAAAGTTTTTAATCTCTTTACAGAGAGAACTGCTGGTTATTTTCCACTGACACCCAGGCGGGACTGCGCCAGGCACAGCGCTGCACTGTTCTCCGCAGGAAGCCGAGGGTGAAACTTCTAATCCTGTAGGGAAAGGAAAAAAAAAAAGCAATTTTCCATTTGAGGCAATGCTGGACTGGTTTGTAAATCTATGTTCTTTCAGTCCCTGCCCCAGAGTAGCGGGTTCCTGGCTCCGGTGTGGTACCAGGGGTGTAGTGGGCAGGAGACAGCTCATTCCTGTGATGTTCTCACAGGCAGCACAGTTATTCTTAGAGGGCTGGGCAAATCCTACAATATTATCAGGGTTCCTGCAGTCCTGGTGCCAGGGTTTGTCAGCAAACCCTAGGGACAGAGGCGTATATTTAGCTCTTGGAGCAAGCCCTGTTTTACGTGCTGGGATAGCATGGCTGGAGCTGGTTTCCTTGGAGGATGCTGAAGGAAGGAGCACCCTGTGTTCCTAGAGATGCTCCTCAGGAAAAGCAGAATTCTGCTCTGCTTGGTCAGGTCTCCTGCTCACGACACTGGCTTGTTGGCTGGGGCTGTGCTCTGCTGCTTGGACCAAGATCTCTTGGGTTAGGTGGTTCTGGTGCTCACCTTTGCCTCTGGACTGTGCTGTCACTCCAGGCAGAAGAACTGCAAGGTCCAAATCCTTTGGCCACCGTAAGCTGCGCTCAGGTGGTCGCTCGTTCCCAGACCTTGCCCCTTTTGGGGCACAAAAGCTGAGGATGCGAGGTTATTTGTGGTGTGTGAGTGGAGAATAGGGATGAGGGGGTGCCAGTGGTGGAGGTCCTGCTGGTGATGGAGGCTTCTCTCTTTTCATAACACTCCTGAGAACCGTTGCTTTGTACTGAGCAGGGGCCATAAGGCTGAGCCTCCTGGTCCATCTTGCGTGGCCAGATGTGGTACCAGGGGACACGATGCTCCATGGAGCAGCACTGGGTGACACTGGTGTCTCAGGCTCTGTGCAGCCTCCTCTTGACAGGTGAACTAGAGCAATAAATAGCAGCCACATGGGACGGAGGGATCTCTGCTTCCTGGGCAAGCCCTGATGGTCACGGAGATGTTCTGCACCAGCTGGTCCCTCTCAGAGGAACAGAGCCCTGGGCCAACATGACAGGGCTGGCAGTGGTGCGCACAAAGCTCCTGCATCGAGCCACATCACAGCCCTTCATAAAAAACTTCCTTTTGTGCTGGTTTTATGAGTTTTAACGATCACGCAGAGGGTTCTCTGGTTGCAGTTCAAGGTGGTGGAGGTGGCCCTGCCATCCTGCAAATGATGCTTGTCACTCCTCGGTCCTTTCTTCCCTCCCTGCTGCCTTGAGCTGGGCTTTGCAGCAGCAAAACCCCACGTGCTGGGCTCAGCTGTGTCACTGCTGAGCTCTGGGGCTCTTTCCAGGGGGAAGAGGATGGTGAGAGGGAGAGAGAGGGTGGCCGTGGATCCTGCTGGAGCTAGGAAGAAAAGCAGCGTTGTGAGATTGCCCCATCCACCCCCAAAAATGCCTGGCTGGAGCCACGGTGTTGATGCAAGCACCGTCCTCTCTTTGCTGTGCTGCCTGAGGGATGTCATAGTGCTGGAAGATGGAGCCAAACTTCATCTTTTTACTGCAAAGATCGTTAAAGGTGGGGAAATGGTGACAGAAATAGGATGGGAACTTTCTGGGGTGGTCTGTCTGAATCAACGGTAGCAACTTGCACAGAGCATCTTACCTGTCCTCCCTGATACGGAGAACAGCCTCCTCCCTTCTAGCCTTAGAAACTGTTTATATGCTCAAAAACAGTTGGTCACCTCTCCCGTCCCGTGCTGTTCCTCTAGACTGAGCAGCCGTGACTCTTGGTCTCTGTTGGTCCATCATTCCTTCTGGTTTCTGGGCCCAAAATCCACATTAGCAATGGATTGTTGGTGTTTTTCGGATTGTATTTTTCACCCCCCCTGCCTGTTGTGCTGATGGTGCGATGGATGAGCTGGAGAACATCCAACTGCAGGTACCTCATCCCTCTGGGCAGGCAGAGATAAGGCTGCAGGGAGGCTGCCTGGCCCAGAATTGCTGAGCACACACGTGCTGGGAGCAGCTTTGTTGGGATGGCTTTTCCTGGAACCCCGACTGGGTTTTGGGGCTGTCCATCCCACCCGGCCTGCACTGGTGCCACCTCTGTGTGCTGGGAGTGGAAAACAGCTGCCCTTCGGTTGTCCCACGGACCACATGCAGCTCGCCTTTCCGTGGAAATGAAATTCTTTCCCGTTTTATCCACCGGATATACCCTGGTGTGAAGTTTGTTTGGTGTTTTTTATCTCCCGTAGTCCATCTTTGTTTTGGAGCCGCTCAGTGGAACATCAAAGGCTGGATTTTTTTTTTTTTTTCCCCCACCCACTTATTCGGGGAAGTCCACGGCTGGGGGAGCCTGGGGGTGGTGCTGCTTTATGGGAGAGCAAGAGCCTCCATGGGAGCGAGTAAGGCATCTTGAGGAACAACCCAGGTCGGCCTTAAAGGTACCAAGAGAGTCCTGGACAAGCCTTCCAACCTGGGAATGTGAGAGAGAAGTTTTTGCCTCCAGAAGTGATTCTAGTAAATGGGGAAAAAAAAAAAAGAGAATGGTTGAGTTTAGACCCCGTATCAAAGGGATCTGATGCTTTCCCTGGTTTGTGAAAAGCTGAGCCTTTGGGAGACACTCGTGGCCCCTGGATCAAATCTCACGTCCTGGTGTCAGACTGATGCTGGTGGGGCATAGGGGTGAGAGCTACTGGGTGCCAGGGCATCCCTCAGGATCTGAGGCCACTTTACCACCTGGGGCAGGTTCCTTGGGCCTGGGGACACAGGGGCTGGCACTGCTGAGCCTGGCAAGGGCCACCACTTGCCAGCATGGGGAGAAGCCAGAGCTGGCCCCAGCGCTGGGCTGGAGAGCCTCTGTGTGGCAGTACCCTGCTTCTCCTGGCTTCTGAGGTGGCATCTCATGGCTTTTGAGGTTTCTCTGGATCATTAGGGATGGATGGCAAGACCTGAGAAGGTCTTACAAGCCCAGGTTGGTCTATCAACCACCCTCTCCTCACCTATAGGCAGCAGTTCTCCCATTGCTGGAGAGAAGACAGGGCTCTGTTTGAACTGAGCTGCTGGGAGGCAGGAGGCTCCAGGGTGGTGACTCGGGGCTGGTGGTGCCGACTCACAGGCTTGGATCCCTGCCTCTCCCCACCTCACCCGCGGGGAGACATTCTTCTTGCTTCTGCTCATCAAGCCCTGTGCTGGCTGAGGTTCACCAGCCACCTCCTCGGTCTTTTTCCCGGGTGGAGATGCGATGTGCTCCCCATGGCAGCCCAGGAGATGCAGCTGCGCTCCTGGTGTCCTCCATCAGTTTGTTCCCCAGCTGAAAGCTGGCTTTCCAGCTAGCTAATCCTACACCCTCAGCAAGTTTGCTGATGACACCAAGCTCAGTGGCACGGTCGACACACTGGAGGGAAGGGATGCCATCCAGAGGGACCTGGACAGGCTGGAGAGGTGGGCACCTCTGCTGTGAGGACAGGCTGAGAAAGCTTGGGTTGTTCAACCTGGAGAAGAGAAGGCTCCGAGGAGACCTTAGAGCCCCTTCCAATATCTGAAGGGATTGCAGGAGAGCTGGGGAGGGACTCTTTGTCAGGGAGTGGAGTGACAGGACAAGGGGTAAGGGTTTTAAATTGGAAGAGGGGAGATTTAGAGGAGATATTATAAAGAAATTCTTTGTTGTGAGGGTGTGAGAGCCTGGCCCAGGTTGCCCAGAGAAGCTGTGGCTGCCTCATCCCTGGAGGGGTTCAAGGCCAGGTTGGAGGGGGCTTGGAGCAACCTGGTCTGGTGGGAGGTGTCCCTGCCCAGGGCAGGGGGGTTGGAGCTGGATGATCTTTAAGGTCCCTTCCAACCCAAACCATCCTATGATCCTATGATACAGCTGTTGTTATATGTGTGATTCTAGTTAAAAACCAAACTCCTCGTTACTAATGGCTTCCTCGGAGAAGCCTAGAAGAAGGCTCTCCAGGAGCTGTCTGATGTGGCGCAGGGTAAACACCCACTTCCCAGTCTCACACTGTGGTTTCTCTTTTCAGATCAACTTGATTTGTTGTTTTTTGTTTTTTTTTTTTTTTTCTTCTTCCTCTCTCCAAATATACTGAACTCGCATCCCCTGGGAAAGGAGCCCTTCTTCCTTTTTTTTTTTTTTTTTTTTTTTTTTTCTTCTTCCTCTCTCCAAATATACTGAACTCGCATCCCCTGGGAAAGGAGCCCTTCTTCCTTCCTCCTCCATTCCCTGCAGGGTCCTGCCCCTGGTTCAGATCTGGCTGGGGCTCTGGCAGGGTGTTTCTCCCCCTGGGCAGGGCAGTTTCCAGGCCAGCTCACCTTCCAGGCTTTATTTGCTGAGGACAGACTGCAGGATGGCTTTATGAGCCACCTCAGTGGGATGAAGGGTGTAATTGGTTATACATCTCCAGCTCACCCTGTTATTTTCAAGCCTTTCCTTTCTCTGGCCTCATTGCAAAGGGAATCTGCCCTGGGCACACTTGAAGGTTCCCTACAGATGTGCCCAGGTACCTGCTCTGCCTTCTCCAGGGTAACACCTTGTTTTCTCAGCAAGTTGGGGAGAAACAGCCACTTTCTCAACACTTGCTGCGTGCAGGTCCCAAGCGATCTTTGGGGTGAAGCAGGAGGAGCCTGTCTGTTTGCAGCGGGGTTTCACAGCAGCGTGGGCAGATTGGTTTGGACAGAACACAGCCCTTCCATCTGCGGGTGAAAGTGAAGCTGATTTTTAGATAGAAATAGCTCGGGGATTTGTTAGCGGATGAAACTTTGGTTGCCTGGGAGCATCTCTGGTTCGGATTCAAGCGAGGGGGAAAGGATCTGCTGAATTCCTCCTAAACTCTGCCTTCATCCCGAGCTTCCTACTGACACCAGCTGATCTCCTTCATGCTCTTCTGGCTCATGAGAACCCTTGCCCTGCTGAGCTCAGAGCTGCTGGCTGGGACCCAGTTCCCAGACACTGAAGCAGGAGGGGAATCTAAAGAAACCCAGGCTGGGATTGTTTTTCTAGACTGATAATTTCTCCCAGACAGCTCTGGGTTAGACTCCTAGCCAGCTGGACTTGCACTTTCTTTGCCCAAGGGAGTCTCTTCTAGACTCTGTGAAGGTCTCGTGGAGGTGCAGCCTGGTCTCTCTCGAGTGATGCTCTCAGCACCATCCCATCACCCAGCTCTGCTCGTGGCATCTGCTTTTCAACACCACGGAGGCAGAAGGGAGAGGGGCAGGACCGGTGGGAGAAGCTGGCCGTGACCCCGGGGTGTGTGGTTGGTGGTGTGTAGCCTTCTAAAAGCTGGAAGCATCCTCTGCTCAGGGGTAGGGCTCTGGGAGCAGCCTTGTCGGTGGGATTAGAGGGTGTGGGGTGTTGTCTTCTGTGCTGTGTAGCTGCTCTGAACGCATCTTAACTTGACACCCTGCCCACCCACGTGCTGCTGCCGTGTGGAGTCCGGCGTGGGGACTGCAAATCCATCTGGATTTAGCCCACCTTCCCCACATGCTTGTTTTCTCTGGAGCATTACATTTGTGCGTCAGGCTGGGCTTTTACAACCCCACCTCCAGGAGAGGGACCAGAAGAGTGGAGGAAACGAAAGGAAAGAGATGCTTGAAGATGGCAGCTGGACCTCTCCTGCTGATGCCAGGCCAGTGGGCAGGAACCTGTGGTTGTGCCCCCCGTTCATGGCAAGAGGGACAGTGGCCATGCCCAAGTTGGCAAGTGTCACCTTGGCGAGTGTGCCCGTGTTCTGGTGCCCCCACAGAGCCTGGTCCTGCTCTCCAGGAGCATCCCCCTTGGCAGGGATGGCTGGTGGTGGTGCCTGGGAAGGCTGGGCTCTCCCGTTGCCCAAAGGGAGCTGCTGTTCGCCAGCGTGTGCCGCGTTTCGCCGCCTCTGCAGAGAGGGAGGAGGGTGTGATAAGAGCTTTCCTGTTCCCCAAAGAGCAGATGTTGGATGCCCCAGCCCCTCCAAGCGTGGGAACCCTTCTGACAAAGTGCAGAGATGTGTCCCCCGAGCACGTTGGTGTCTCTCTGCCGGAGGGCAAAGGGAAGCAGCAGCGTGGACTGGAGCCCCTGCCCTTCCAGCCCCTGGGGACCCTCTGGCCACTGCATCTGTCCCCATAAGAGAAAACACTGCTGCTGTTCCCCTAGCAGAGTCCTGGCTGACGTCTTTACACATACTCTGTGCCTTTTTCTCTGCTTTCCACTGGTTTTTTGTTGGTTTTTTAATTTATTTTTATTTTTTTCCTCCACCGCAGAGGTCTGCGTGATGACCCTGCACAAGGACTGGGCTGAGGAACACGGGTGCTTCCCTCACCCCCTGTGGGTCACTCTGTCCATGCAGAGGGCTCCCAGGAGGGTGGATGTGGCCACCTCTGGCCTGTCCAGGCGAGAAGGAGGAGGGTTTTAGGCTACTGAGGCTTTCATGCAGGAGACCTCACTTGCCTCTCGCAGCTCCAGGGGCAGGAAGGGGAGGTTTGGGGGCTCCCCACTGGGACCATGCACTGGAGGAGGAGGAAGGATGCTGTAGCAGCTGTGGAAGGGGATGTGCACGGTGTTTGTGGGACCTGCATCGTTTCTGCCTGGAGAGGAGGGGTGTGTGGCTCGTCCTTGCTGCAGGAGGGCACCCTGCAGAAGGGACTCGGGCACAGGCTGGCACCGTCGGAGCTTTGCAGGGAGTTGAAAGGAGCTGGCACTTGCTCGGAGCCTGTCTCAGATTAAAGGCTTTCCCTTCACAGTAAATCTCGCATGTCTTACATCTTAACGCGTTACATTCTTTGCCCTGGAGCCAGGCTGGAAACTTGGCTGCTGTAAGGGCTGATCTGTTAGAGGAACCGTGCCCTGGGTACAGCGTGGGAGACCTGGGCTCCTGCTCCCAACTGAGGTGGGACCTGGTTGGCTTTGCTCCATGGGAGCCTTCCTCAAGGGGACAGGCTGGGGAAGCTGTGTGGTGGGGCTGCCAGGGGTCTGCGTGGCACTTAATACTCATAAAGGAGAGATAATTGGCTCTGCTGGTTCATTTCAGCTGCATCTTTGCTTGCATGTGCTATTTTTTTTTTTTTTGGGGGGGGGGGGGTGGGGGGGGTCTGGGAGATGTTCCTTGAAGAAGTATCTGCCCTGAGGGTCCCTCCTGCTCGCTCTGCCTGGTGGCCTGGGACGGT
>NW_015090833.1:1082580-1109628 GCF_001431845.1 Calidris pugnax | reverse complement strand
GGGGGGGGGGGTGCTGGTGGTTGTTTCAAAGTAATCCTGGGGTGAGCTCTGCATCTGCAGCTAATGGGAGTTTAACGCCAGTTAACAGCCCTGCAGCTCAGACAGATGGTCTGACTGTGCTCCGGGGGTGTCAAAATACAGGAATAATTGTTTACAGGCAGAACGCTGCCTACGTGGGAACCAACACCCCAAATTTGTTGGAATTTGTTCAAAAGGAGCCCGCGGCTTCAATCAATAAAGGATGCGGCAGAGGGGGCTCCTTCCCCCACAGAAGGGGTTGGGCAGAACAGCTTGGAGATGGGACAGTTGTCGAATCATAGAATGGTTTTGGGTTGGAAGGGACCTTAAAGATTGAGTTCCAACCCCAGTTGTGGGGCTGGAGATGGCAGAGCTGGGGCTCCTTCCCCCACAGAAGGGGTTGGGCAGAACAGCTTGGAGATGGGACAGTTGTCGAATCATAGAATGGTTTTGGGTTGGAAGGGACCTTAAAGATCATCGAGTTCTGACCCCATTTGTGGGGCTGGAGATGGCAGAGCTGTTGCCCAATGTGCTGGGGCAAGTGGTGTGACCTGGCCAGGCTCCTGGTCACTGTCCTCTGTCTCCTGAGTGCCGTAGTCCTGGAAAGCAAGTGCTTTAGAAGGCAAGATGGTCACAGCTTGCTCCTTCTGGCTTTCTGCCTAAAGATGGAGCGTGACCCCCCAGCTCTGTGCTACCTCAGAGAGGGTCCCAGGGTAGGTGGCAGGTGAGGAGCAGAGAGGTGGCTGTGGGAGGACAGTCCCTCCTGGGTCTCTCCTGCCCTGCCTTGGCGGAGAGGAGCAGGGCACATTCCTCTGCCCTGACTTCAAAGGTTGTTGCTGCATATACAGAGCCCAGCAGCCTTGGCAACCCTCTTGCCGGCCGGAGCGTTGGCAGCAGCTGGTTGCTCTGCTGGGCTCTCGCTGCCCTTTTGGCCTCCCCGCTTTGGGAGAGGTGCCCGTTCCCTCCCTACGGGAGCCAGGGTACGTGCCGTGGGTGTGTGGCTGCTCCCAAACCCCTGCCAGGCACTTTGCTTTGGTGTTTCTACCCGCTCCCTGAGTCTGTGGTGTCCACCACGCTGATCTTGAGGGAATTTTGCCTCTAACTTGCATTTTAACCTCAGCAGCCTCTTGCAGGGTTATCTCCTCATTCCCCAAAGAGAGAAGCTGCAAGAATGACGCCCTCAGTTTAGGACCTTATCACAGAATCCCATGGGGTTGGAAGGGACCTCTGGAGATCATCTAGTCCAAAGCAGGGCCACCCAGAGCAGGTTGCACAGGAACGTGTCCAGGTGGGATTTGAATGTCTCCAGAGAAGGAGACTCCACCACCTCCCTGGGCAGCCTGTACCAGTGCTTTGCCACCCTCCAAGTAAAGAAGTTCCTCCTCATGTTTAGGTGGAACTTCTTATATTCAAGTTTGTGCCCATTTCCTCTTGTCCTGTCACTGGGCACCACTGAAAAAAGCCTGGCCCCATCCTCCTGACACCCACCCTTTAAGTATTTATCAGCATTGATCAGATCCCCCCTCAGCCTTCTCTTCTCCAGACTAAGAAGACCCAAGTCCCTCAGCCTCTCCTTGTAAGGGAGATGCTCCAGGCCCCTCATCATCTTTGTAGCCCTCTGCTGTCCCCTCTCCAGCAGCTCTGTGTCCTTCTTGAACTGGGGAGCCCAGAACTTAGGTCAAAATGGAGTGAGGTTGACCCAAGGACATGCCCACCAGTAGGTTGGGACATGGCTCAGGCTCTGTGCCTGGGCAGTAGGAGCTGCAAGGAGAGACCAACCAGGCCACCCTGTGGCTTGTCCCTTCGGTTAAACACGGAGAGTATCTACTGGTGTTTGGCTTCCTGGGGTGTTTGGGGTCTCTGGAGAGAGCTGAAGTCTTGCCACTCTCCAGAGGACAGTTAATCTGGGTCTGTCCCTCTCCTGCGGGGAGGGTGAGGGATATCTGAAGGCATCTTCTCAGCTGAGCAAAGTAGGGATGTGCTGCATCTTTAGGGGATGGGCAGGGAAATATGCAGTCACCCGAAATAGGTGGCAAGGATTTACCAGGGTCTGTAACTGCTTTATCAGGGCTGGAGCAGGATCAGGGCCCAAGTCGTCCTCTATTGGAGGAACCTACCATTTACATCCTCAGGTCAGCTCAGATGAGTCCCTGTTGTCCCATGGTTTCTCCCGTGACTTAAGAAGAGCGATGTCCCTCTGTCTCCAGAGGAGGGTGAGTGAGAGGACTGGGTTGTCCTGAGCGCTGGTGGAGGCTTTGGGGCTTCTCCAGCCCTGGCTCCTTGCCCAGGTTTTTTCTGAGCCATCCAGGTGACTTCAGCTGCATCAGCCTGTCCCCGTGCTGGGGGCACTGCTGCTGCTGCAGCCCAATTAGGAGATTAAAACCTGCTATTAGGAAATGAGGCTGATGCAGCTTGGGCCAGCAGCAGTTTCTTGCTTTCAGCTCCTCCAGCTGATCCTGGTTCGTTGGCTTCCTAAAGTCTCCTGCGTTTTGGCCGCCTTGTCCCAACCCTCGGAGGGGACTGTGGAATAAGAGTGTTGTAGAGGAAGAGGTGATAATGGCTTGGCTGCTGTTTTCTTCCTCCCCATCCTCCCTGGGGGGGCATCCTTTGACTGCTCTGTGTCCGCGGCTACCCTTGGCGATGCCCCCTCCATCCTGGGCAGGGCTCTTCCTAGATGCCACCTTCTGCAGGTGTTCCAGACACGCTGACCCCGTTCTCCTTGTTGTTAGGCTGTTCCGTGTCCTGGGCTACCCTTGGTGATGCCCCCTCCGTCCTGGGCAGGGCTCTTCCTAGATGCCACCAGATGTTCCTTTGGCAGCTGGATCCTTTTCCAGCTGCGTGACCCATTTCAGACCACGCTGACTGATGTTCTGCAGGTGTTCCAGACATGCTGGACACCCCGTTCTCCTTGTTGTTAGGGGGAGTGTGAATAAAACTTCAGTTTTATAGGATGGGGTGTGCCTGGGTATCAGCTGCTTGACTAAGCATCGGTGGCTGCACAGGGATCATGAGGATGGATACCCCGTTCTCCTTGTTGTTAGTGGGAGTGTGAATAAAACTTCAGTTTTATAGGATGGGGTGTGCCTGGGTATCAGCTGCTTGACTAAGCATCGGTGGCCGGGCAGGGATCATGAGGATGGAGATCAGGATACCTGGAATGGATTAAACTGGGGGCTGCCCTTCTCCTGCATCTCTGCACCAGCAGCAGTTGGCAGTGATGCTCCCCATCCCAGGAGAGGTGACAGGGCTGGCTTCTCTTGGTGCTCTCACATTCCTGATGTTACCACCCTTCACACCGCTGTGCCTCTCCCCTGCCACTAAATACGTTCATTGAGTGGGTTTTAGAAGGCACCTCCTTCCTTGTCTGGTTGGCTCAAGCAAAGCTCAGCCTTTGCCCTTTCCCGGGGAAAGGAAAGTGTGTCAAACTCTTTCATCATTTCATTTATTTTCTCTCTTATTGGGTTAATTCTGGCTGTAGCATGCAGAAGAGGAGCTGAAGTTACGCTGCTGCCCCTGGGACTCCCAAGGGAGTTCTGCAAGGGTCAGGGATGCTCCCTGAGCCACTTGTCACCCAAGTGGCACAAACCAGGGACATGTCTGTCCTCTGTGCTACTGATAAGCCTTATCTGCCTTCTGCCAGAGTCCCTGCAGATCTGCAGGGGTCAGGGTTTCCCTCTTGCCTTTATCCTGGCTGTTTTTCACAGGGCTTGGACCTGCAGCGTTACTTGGGGTGGGTGAGGGTGATGCTCTGTGGGTCCACCCAGCAGTTGGCTGTTCCTCGGGGGGGCTGTAGGCTTCCAGGGGTGGGGAACCTCTCATGAGGAGTCAGACCTGGGGGGCTGGCTGAGCTCGGTGACCCCTTCCTCACCTTGACTCCAGTGAGGTTTTCCCTGTGACCACCAGACCCGGGGAGGAGAGGGGCAAGTTTACTCTGCTCTGACCAACTCTTTTTTTTTTTCTCTGTTTTTCTTTTTTTTTTTTTCCACATGTGCTGTGTCCTCTCCCACGTGGATTCTGGATTATTCATTACTAGGTAAGAACAGCATTTATCTCCTTTCTTGGACTGAAAGTGGGGCAGGGGAGGCTGGGATGTATTTGGGCTTGACACACAAGGATGCTTTGTGTGATGGGAACTTATGGCTCTGAGGGAGCAGAGTACGTGTGTGTGGGAGGCTGATTCCTTGGATCCGGCTGATTCCTTGGATCAGCCTGTTCCTGGGCAGTTGCTAGCCCAGGACCACGTGTGGGTGTCTGGGGGGCTTCTTGGCCTGGAGGGAGCTCTCCTGTGCAGGTGTTGGGGTGGGCAGAGCACATGGGGAGGGAGGGTAGAGGTATCTTGTCCCATTTGCCCACTGCCACAAAAGACCCCTTTCTCCTTGTTGTTAGGGGGAGTGTGAGTAAAACTTCAGTTTTGTAGGATGGGGTGTGCCTAGGTGTCAACTGCTTGACTAAGCATCGGTGGCCGGGGAGGGATCATGAGGATGGAGATAAGGATACCTGGAATGCATTAAACTGGGGGCTGTCCTTCTCCAGCATCTCTGCACCAGCAGCAGCTGGCAGTGATGCTCCCCATCCCAGGAGAGGTGACAGGGCTGGCTTCTCTTGGTGCTCTCACATTCCTACTGCATGACTGGGACCCACACCAGACATCCTTTGCAGATGGATTAAACCTTTCTTCTCTGTTCAACTGCTTGACTAAGCATCGGTGGCCGGGGAGGGATCATGAGGATGGAGATAAGGATACCTGGAATGCATTAAACTGGGGGCTGTCCTTCTCCAGCATCTCTGCACCAGCAGCAGCTGGCAGTGATGCTCCCCATCCCAGGAGAGGTGACAGGGCTGGCTTCTCTTGGTGCTCTCACATTCCTACTGCATGACTGGAACGCACACCAGACATCCTTTACAGATGGATTAAACCTTTCTTCTCTGTCTAGTTTTAAATCTTATATAAATATATATTCTCATGGTCTTCTCAGCTTCCTGATAGGATCATAATGCTCCGTGATCACAGAAAAGTCCCCAGCTTGTCTTCCTGGCCCTTCTGCAGCCAGAAATGATGCAGAGCCTTTCGAGTTCTGTGGAAATGATGCAGAGCTTTTTGAGTTCTGCAGAAGTTCTGCAGAAGAACATGCTGGGGCAGGCAAGAGGAAATGCAGCCAGTCGCAGGACCCTGAAGCAGAAGGGAGCTGGGGCTGTTGGATACTGTCAGGCTGTTGCTTTGTACCACCGGTGGCTAAGAGAAGTAGGCAGGAGGCCGTTTTTAATGAGGTTTATTTTGGTTTTTTTTCCTTGCTTTACCCCTAAGGCCTCCTGAGTGGGCAGCTACAAGTTCTTCACTGAACCTCGCTGCCAGCTCTGCTGGCCTTTGGTGCTGGCCCAAAACTTGTTTGCTTGGAATGACTGGCTGCTGCCTCCCTAATCCTGCTTTACCTGGCCGAGGGCTTTTGTGCCATGCTGCTGTCTCCCAGCCTGTTTCCTTTCATGCTAATGATCCCTTGTAATAACCCTGTCTGCTCACCGCGTTTTGCAGCAGGAGACGACGGTTCTGCATCCTGGCATCTGTCTCTTGCATTTTGCTGCACCCTTAAGTACATCATGTACCTGGAAAGGACTATAAATCTCTCCTGGTTTGCCACTCCTGGTCCAGAAGATCTCACGGTGGTGGGAGATGTCCTGCTTTTGGGGATTCTTCTGCCAATTGCTTGGGTGCTGGAGTTGCCCTGCCTTGGGGGATCAGGGAGGAAATGCCTTGGGGACCAGAGGGCTGTGTCCTTACCCCGTGTTCTGTCTTTTCCCTGGACTCATGCCATAGTCCTCAGCCTGGGCACAATGGCTGTTGTTTGCTCCTCATTACATCCTCTTGGAAAAGGGAATGTATCAGCCCCAAGAGCGAAGGCAGCCTCTGCCCTGTCTCTCCTTGCACCTGGGGGGACAGTGGTTTTCCCCATAGGGATATGCAAGAATCTCAGAATGGTTTGGGTTGGAAGGGACCTTAAAGATCATCCAGTTCCAACCCCCTGCCCTGGGCAGGGACACCTCCCACCAGACCAGGTTGCTCAAAGCTCCATCCAACCTGGCCTTAAAAACCTCCAGGGATGGGTAATCCACAATGTGTGAAGTGAATAAATGTGTGAAGTGAACACTCTGGTGCTTGTATTGCTGCTGGGAGGGCTTTTCCCAGCACAGCTCTGTTCTGAAGTGTCAGCTTGTTCCTTTCCTGGGAGGAGAAAAGGGTTGATGTATGCTTAAAAAGGAAAGTGTGAGGTTAATGGTCAGTGCAAGTACAACACTCTCACTCCCTGATACCTTCTGGAAACGCAACCCACATGGGTTCGACTTGGGTGGAGATCAATAGGATTTATAGAGGCTGTTCCAAATCTTCAGGGTCAGTTGGTCAAGTGGGGTAAATTGGGAGAGCTTGGCCACAGGTTATAAGGCTTAATTGGTAACAGTGCCTCCAGTGCAGTGCTGTGATTTAATGGGCAACCTGACCCTCTCCCACAGCCTCCGGAGCCCAGCCGTGCTGGGGGAGCAGTGGCCTGGGAAGGGCCAGCAGCCGCCGAGGGTGCTCCTGCTGAAAAGCCCAACAGGGTTTTATGGGCCTCATCATCATTTTAAGAGCACTAACACCACTCCTAGCCTTTAATTTTGTTTTCTGGTCTCTGCTGTTTTCCTGGTGTGCCCTAGGTCTACCCAGGGCCACCCCTCCTGCATTGCGGATGCTCCGGGGAGGCATGTTTTGGCCTTTCTAAAGACAACTTGAAGCCTTGCAATTTAAAAATACGTATTTCTAAAAACATTGCCATTTTTCTTAGCTCTCCTGGGCTAGAGTCACTCTCTTCACAAGAAACTTAATTGGGTGGTGGATAACAAGTTGCCCATGAACCAGCAATGTGCCCTTGTGGCCAAGAAGGTCAAGGGTGTCCTGGGATGCATTGAGAAGAGTGTGGCCGTCAGGTGGAGGAAGGTCATCTTCCCCTTCTGCTCTGCCCTGGGGAGGCTGCATCTGGAGCACTGGGTCCAGTTCTGGGCTCCCCAGTTCCAGAAGGACAGGGAACTGCTGGAGAGAGTCCAGTGAAGAGCTACAAAGATGCTCAGGGGACTGGAACATCTCTCTGAGGAGGAAAGGCTGAGGGACCTGGGGCTGTTCAGTCTGGAGAGGAGAAGGCTGAGGGGGGATCTCATCGATGCTGAGCAATATCTACAGAGTGGGTGTCAAGAGGATGGGGTCAGGGTCTTCTCAGTGGTGCCCAGTGACAGGACAGGGGGCAATGGAAATTTCATCTGAACACGTGGAAAAGCTTTACTTTAAGGACAGGACAAGGGGCAATGGGCACAGGCTGGAAATTTCATCTGAACACGTGGAAAATCTTTGCTTTGAGGGTACTGGAGCACTGGAACTGCCCAGAGAGGGTATAGAGTCTCCTTCTCTGGGGATATTCCAGTTACTGGAGCACTGGAACTGCCCAGAGAGGGTGTACAGTCTCCTTCTCTGGACATATTCCAATCCTGCCTGGATGTGTTCCTGTCCAGCTTGTTCTGGGTGACCCTGCTTTGGCAGAGGGGTTGGACTGGTGGATCTCAGAAGGTCCCTTCCAAGCCCCACCGTTCTGTGGTTCTGCATGGTGGCAGTTTGCCCTTAGGAAGGAGGTGGGCAGCTGCCAGCTGAGGCAGGCAGAAAATGCAGGATTTGTGCTGGAATCAGGTGGGAGTGGGATTAGGAGGCTGATGACGGGAAGCAGTGAAGGATGTTATTTCAGGGTCTCCATGAAACAATTAAGAGAGAATTTTCGTTAGCCAGAGAGAACAGAGTTAAATGCTGTGAAGGGAGGCAGCTGTTCGTGCTGTCTGCCCTACATGGGACTCTGGCAATGACAATTCTCCAAAGGGAAAGAGAATGAATTTTAATGAAATCTTGAAAGACTTTAAATTTTCATGTTAACTTCAATTATTCAGGACAGTCGAAAAGCAACTTTAAAGCTTCATAAAAAGAGAGGAAAATAAGAGGCCAGTTTGATATATATATAGATATATATAGATATATATGTATTTTTAAGATTAATTGATTGGCATTTTGTTCCACTGCAGTGAAACATGGACCTTTTAAAGGCACTGGTGTTGGTTATGGCATCTGACAGCAGTGCTGGGGAGGAGGGATATCAGGAGATGACTTGTGTAATGCCTGGGGCGTCGTAGAGGTACCAAAAGAGCCCAGTGGGGCAAAAGAGGGGACATGGGGGACAGTATCTGTGCTGGGCAGCTGCCTTGCAAGGTGTGAAAGCGTTGGAGCCGCGTTCAGGGTCTGCTGCTGCTGCCAGGGCTTGGGTACCACTAGGACATCTGCGGTGGGACCTCCTGCTTCTCCAGGGACTTCTAGGGGAAGCACAAGGCACCTTTTCTCCTCCAGGCCGTGGTACAGGCGTTCAGTGCCACACTGTGGAGGAGGAGATCTGCTGGGACTGTGTGCTTGGGCTTGGCAGCAGTGAGAGTGGAGAAATGGCTGGCAAAGCACAGGGCTGCCCGCTGCCTCCCGAGACGCCCCTCGCCGTGGGGCAGAGGGAGCTCCGCCGCAGCCAGCATCCCCTGTTGTCCACTTCCAGAGGGGACCTGCTGACATGCAGCTTGTTCTCAGTGTGGGGACTGTGCCCATACTCTGCCATGCCCCTGCCCCCTGCTTCTGGTGGCCCCTGGTGTTGGGAGCATCCTCAATTCCCACCCATTTCAGCATCCCCCCGCGCCGCGGTCCTGGCTCTCGGAGGGGGGGATGCTGTGCGTCTGCCCGTGCCTTGCCTGCTGCTGGTTGCCCAGCTCGCTTCCTTCAACAAGACTTGCCTGCTTTGAGGTCCCTGTGGTCTTTCTCACTCCCTTCTCTCTAAGCCCAGGGCATCTGTCTGCCTTTCTGTTTCGGCTCCCCAGCCGGCTGATGCCTCGCCTCCCTTTGAGGGTGCCCCACTGGTGCAGGGGGGCTCCCGTAGCACAAACACGTCTTTTATTCCCTGCTGCCTGAGAGCTGCCAGCCCTGGCTCTCTTCCCAGAAAGCAGGGCTGGTTTAGAACATAAGCAGCTATTGTCTTAGCCCCGGAGACTGCGATCCGAGCTCTGCTGGCGTCGGGAGGGGAGAGGAGAGGGGATACGGCATGCTAAAGGGACTTGAGAAAGGAGCCCAAGGAACAGGGGAGATTTGCAGGCTCTCAATTATGCTCATCTCACCAAAAATAATGCGGGTGCCTACTCCTCCTTTGACATTCGAATCGCTCTTCCACCCCGTCCCCGGGGGTGGCTGTTACAGCCAGTTTATGTCTAGCAAAGACTGGAGGCCTTTGTCTCGCACGGGCTGGAGAAGGAGATGGGGGGGCAGAGTGGTCCTAGGGTAAGGGGCTGCACTGGGAGCACAGCCCAGTGGGATATGGGGTCCCTCACACCACCCCGGTTGTAGGGACTGGCACTTGGGACAGGGAAATGGCTTAGGGCATGGATTCACCCATCCCTAGTGGTGTGACAAAGCTGCTGGTGAGCATCATCTTCCCTGCGGCAGGAAACACCTTCTCCCCTTCAGCTTTGTACCCCCATAACTCGTTCCCACCACATCAGGGGGAATTCTGGTGTGGGCTTAGAGCACAAAGAGCTGCTTCCCAGGGTTTTCTGTCTTGGGGTGATAAACCACAGGTCTCCACAGCAGGGGCAGTGGGTCTGTGGGTCAGCTCAGCCCCCCAGGAGGGGATGGGACCATCCATGGAGGGCAGAGTATGATGTGCTGGCTGCTAAACCAGTGTCCATCTCCCTCTGCTGTGGGGTCAGAGCTGGAGTTGGGGGGCAGGAAGGCAGAGTTACGGAGACAGTCTGCTATAAATCAGGGATTCTGCCTGAGCTTTTGTTTGAAGAAGTTGAAATTCAGCACAAGAACAAAGGGATGATGATTTAGGAAAATGAATTGGTGGTAAGTTGTCACCTGATGCGGGGGGGGAGGGAAACTTGTGCAGCGCAGACAAAATGATGGCTCTTGATGCTACAGGAGCAAGGGCTGAGCAGAAAGGGTCTGGTCTGGTCCCTGAGGTGGCCCGTGGCTATCTTGCCTTGTTTTGGGTCTCCTCATTCCGGGGAACAGAACCAGCTCTGCAGTTCCCTGCAAGGACCTGATTGACCTGTTCTTATTTGTGTCTTTGGCTTTGATTTGTTCGGGGTTCAGCCCTGCAATCCAAGGAAAATCACTCCACAGGTGAAATTACAAGCGGGGAGGGATGGGTTAGGGAAGCCTGGAGTCCCTGCCAGGTCCTCTAATCAGCCTTGAGTTGTGGGGAAGGAGATGAGCTCCTGGAGTGTCTCATGTTTTTTTTTTTTTTTTTTTCCCCCCTTGTGAAAGCAGGGAGGGTGCAAGGGAGCTAATCATGAGGCTATTTCACGAATCATTTGGCCGTGATGAGCCACCGTGGAGAAAGAGGGTTTAGGATGCTGAGTTTTTTCAGCTTAATCTGCCCGAGTGGTGATCCTCTGCCACTGATGCCTACAGCCAGCCCGGCCTGAGTAAACTTTCCCTGGCTTCAATAAAAATGTTAGTGTAGTAGAGACTCTGCCCTGTGGGTTTTTTTCCTCCTCCCCCCGCTCCCCGACCAGTGCGTCCCAGTACCCGACCCACGGCAGCTTCTTAAAAGTGTGTTTGGTGGTGGCACAGAGGGGAAACCTCAAATCCTTGCAAAGCAATTACTGCTAATGAGACACTTCCTACACATCTGGTTTCAATTCTGGCAGTGTTTTGGGGACTGTTCTTCAGAGCTTGGGAATGGAGGAAGGTGGGAAAAACCCTGCCTCCTCTTCTCCCTTCAGCAGCACCCTCCTCCCAAGGTGGCGGTTGGGCGGCTCGTTAGCTCCTTTGCCAAACCTAAACAATTAACACAGAAAATTGCACCTCTCCGGGGAGGCTGAGCTGCAGCAGCAGCAGCAGCAATTATTGGATGCTGATCGCATGCCAATTGATTGATATGTTTTTGAGAGAGAGTGTAATGTGTTTAATTAGTGTGTAATTTACAAACGCGGGGACGGCCGGATGCCCCAGACTTAAGAAAATTTCTAGATTAAGTGCCAACTGCACAGAAAATGGAGAAATTGCCTTTTTGTTTCTGTTTTTGTTTTCTTTTAGCCTGCGATTGGTTGGGTTTCGTGGCTTTGTGTAGGGATTTAATATTAAAATCGATGGAAAGTGGCTATTCTGGCTTTGTCCAGCCCCGTTTCTGGGGTGCTGGATGTGGAAGATGCAGCAGAGCTGCCTGTTCCTGTGGGGCTGAGCTCTCAGCCCGGCTCCTGGCTGGGAGAATGATGCCTGCGTGCCCTTGGCTTCCACTGGGACCTCAATTCCCAGTCCCCAGAGCTCTTCCAGAGATCCCACGCTGGCCTTAGCACGGATTAGGTAAGCCCCAGCCCCAGGGCTTCAGCTCCGGTTTCTGATCATTCGGGTGGGGGCTTTGTTTGAATGCAGATTTGACTGGATCCCGGGCCCCTCTGGCTGCTGGTTTTGGCAGCAGAGAGCCCTTGTTATCTCAGTCCGGAGGGTGGCCTGGGAGCAGGATGCAGGGAAACAGTAGGGAGGGTCACGGAGAGAGGGATTTCAGGAAGTCTGTGTTGCTTTTGTGCGCTGAGCAGCGGGAAGGTGGCGTGGGAACCCTTGGCTTGTTTCCTTGGGAATGAGACAGCCCAACCTGGACCCCACCGGCAGGCTTATCGGGGGCATTCAAGAAAACACGGTGCTTTCGGGTTCCTGGGATCCATCAGGGATCCCTCCTGGCTCCTCGGAGCCTGGTTCTTCTGGCTCTGCAGGTGGCATCACTGTCTGGGTGCACCTGGGCTGCAGGTGGGTGATGTCCACCCCCTGTGCCCCTCATCAACATGATGTGGGTTCCCCCTTGAAGACTTGCAGAGGAACACCTCCTCCTGCATAAATCCCTGGGGCTGAGCCTGTGTTTGGTTGGAGGTCGTCTTTCTTCAAGGGCCAACTCACAGGTCCTCCTCTTCAGGTTGGGATCTCCAGGCAGGGTTTTCCTGGAGGACAGCTTGCTTTGGTGAGTTCTTCTGACTGGAAAATGCTTCTTTCTGGGAACTGGGCTGGGATACGCATCGGTTGAGTGTCTCAGGAACTGAGCTGTTCAGGCAGGAGATCATTCTGGCCTTGCAGCAGCTGTGTTGGGTGACTTGGTCCAAGTCACATGTGGTTTCTCAGAAGTACCACTCTTCATGACATAATAGCTCAGGTCCTGGCAGGAGTAACTCAAAAAGCACGTCCTGGGTGCTCCAGGGAGATAGGTCTGGGTTGTTCCAGCCGTGGCTGGGTGCCTGGCAGCCTTCCCCAGGCACGGAATGGCACGGCACCAGCACCAGCTTCCCACTCCACATTGCTTCTCTGCAAAGCTGGAGTGCATTCCCCAGCTCTGAGTGCGTTTCTGTCCCGGAAAACTTTCTGCAGTCAAGTGCCTGACCTTGGAACGGAGCCTCCTGCTCTCCTTTCCTTTTTGTTTTATGTCACATATAGCAAAATAAACTTATTTTCCCCTTCTTGGTGTTAACAGCTGCTGCGTCGAGCCACGGCACGACGAAGCGAGGGGAAAAAAAAAAAAAAATCAAAGCCCAGTGAAATTTGCTGGAGTTGAAAGGCAGGTCAGGCTCTGGGGTTACTCATCTCAATCACACTTTTGTTCTAAAAAAGCGAGAGGGGGGAATTCATGTACCCACAGCCTTCCCGAGGCTTTGGAAGGAGGAGCAGGAGCTGTGGGGTGGAGGCTCTGCAGGTCAGCATGTGTGGGGAGGTGCTGGGCTGTCCCAGGCTCCATCCGGTGGCTTTGGCACTGGAGCAGCCCTGCGTGGGTGGATGGGTGGCTGTTGCTGAGTAGAAGAGGGGTCGGGGCTGCCTTGGGCTCAGGGACCTCCCTGAGTCACCGGCGACTTCTGCCTCCTCGGGGTCAAGTGTTGAGTCTTTCTGGGGCAACGCCAGCCTGAGTGGGTGCGTCTCAAGTGGCTTAACCCTTCTGGGATTCTGTTCCTCGCCCATAAACTCCAGCTACCAGCACTTACAGGGGATGCTGACCCTCTTCTCCATCCATGTGGAGCTCCTCCCGTGTGCTCCTCCCTGTTGTCCTGCAGCCAAGTGGGATTTGGGCTCGGAGCGGCACTCGTGGCTCTTGTCCTGGTGCTCCAAAGCTCCAAATTCCCTTTTCCTGAGGGCTGCAGCTCTGAAGTTCTCAGCTCTGCGGGGGTCTTGGCCAGGCAACTTCATCTTCTCTTTGTCGCCATCTCACTCCTTCTGGTTTTCCCCAGACTCTGAAAAGCAGCTGCTGTTGCAGTCTTGGTTGAACATCAGGGTTTGGTCGCTGCGTGTGAAAGCTCCAGTTGTTATTGAGCGGGCAAGAAGTGACACTTTTTTAACCTAGCACAAAGCCCCCAGCTGGACCTGAGGGTCCCCACACCTTAGGGTGCCACAGAAGGGTGGCATCCCTATGCATTTTCTTGCATACCTTCAAGAAAAGGTGCTGTTTTGGGAATGCTGTGCTCTGGGACATGGGAAAGGAGGTCTTTGCTTCCAGGTTGCCCTCTGTTCTGGGTGTGCCATCTGCCTCTGCCACCGTTCCTCACTCAGTGGCCTTGGGCATGTCACTTGTCACTTTCCCACAGTGGCTGCCTCCGTCTTACACCGACATTCATGTCCTTTCCCTTGGTGGCAAGGGTTAGTGGTTGAGTTGAATCCCCTGAAACATGCTGGGCAGAGAGGTTTGTGGAGATCCCACCTTGTCCTCAGGGCTTCTGTACCTGAGTGTCCCAGGAGAAGCCCCTTTCCCTGCCCAGTGGCAACATCAAGTCTATTCCCCTCTCCCAAAGGTGTTGCTGCTGCTCCTGTCTTCCTTTCTCCTCCACAGCAGGGCTCCCCAGAGGTGCTCCCTTGCCCAGGGGAGAGCCATCTCTTCTGCCAGGTGACAAAAGGACGTGATGGAGATAGCACAATCCACCTAATTTTAATTTAGAGGCATCAGGGCAAAGGAAGGGAGGGAGCGCTGCAGCCAGACGCTGCTATCTCATCTGCACCAGGGCCGGCCATGGGGGCTTGGCTTTCGTTTCTGTTTTTCTTCCTCTTTTTATAAATTAAAATCCCAAAATAACTGTGCTGGTCTGGGATATTTTTAAGCTGTTTTCCCCTCTTCCTTTCTTCCCTGCATCTCCCAACAGCTTCTAGCTGAGAGGGCTCCCGGTTGCCAATGGAGAAGGCCGCACGTCACTTCCTTGGCATGGGGCCGTCTCCAGCCCTCAATGCTCACTTTGTTTTTCCCCTCATAGTCTCAGTGAGCTGTCAGGGCTCTTCACAGTGTCACATTACCCACGTCCCACAGCCCATTGTGGGAGCTGCTGCTAACGTGGCATGCAGAGCACGGCGGGGAGGCCCCAGCGCCCCTCAGCCCGGGTACCGGGGCAGCGGGTGAGGATCTCAGTTCCAGCTGCATCCCTGCCTTCCTCCTCCTCTGTTTCCTCTGCTGTGTGGCCCAGCACACTCCCTGTCCCTGGGAGGTCACCCACCTCCATCCCCAGCATCCCACCCGTCTGGCCATGCTGCCCCTGGTCCTCCTTCAGCAGCCTTTGGGCATCCAGCCTGAGGAAAACACCCAAGAAGGACCACCTATTTCAAATTCCACCCTGCTCTTAACTGTCTGGTAGCCAGTGTGTGGTCCTGAGAGGAGGCAGAACGGTCTGGGTGGAACAGAAAAGAGGAGTTAAGAGTTGCATGTCATGCTAGGAGATACCCGTGTCCTGGTGGGAGGCAAACCTGGCTGTGATGACCGCTCTGATTTCCACAGGCATCTAGAATGAACGCTCTAATGGTTCCAGGACTTCCATCCTGCCATAAATTGCTTGCAGATAAATAAGCTGTGCTGGAGAACAACTATTAAAATGCTCAGCTGTTTAAGTGTTAACCCTTCATCCTGTGTGTTGGGAACCTTGTTTCATCTTGTGCTCTGGTTTCCCAGACTTCAAAAGTAGGTCCAGCCCAGGTGGTGCCTCTGGGTAGGGGACACGGAGCTGTGATGGTGAAGGATGTGCCCCTTTGAGTTGACTGGGAAACATCTGATCCTCGGTGGCCTGTACTGGGGAAGCTGGCACAGCTGCAGGTAGCTCCAGGCTTAGGTCCTGAATAGTTCCAAATTCTGAGTTTGGTTGCAGAAAATCATCTATTGACAAGGAAACCCACAAAGTTGAACAGTTAATCCATTTTGGCTGCACTTGTTAACGTTCTCCAGGACCTCCTTTAGCCGTCCTTGTTGCAGTGTGAAGTATCATCAGCAACATCAGGCTCCAGCTGTTTTCTGGATATTTGCAGATTTGGGAGCCTGTTGCGCCGTGAAAACGTGTTTAAATCAATGGGCTTAAAAGGTCAGCAATCCAGCCACGATCTTCTGGGGTGATTTGGGAGCTAGAGCCTGATGCTGCCTGGAGAGGGCTGGAAGAGGTGGATGGAAGCTGCCCCAGGTGGTATGGAGAGTGGAGCATTGGAGGAGGGGGCTTGGGGAGGGTAGGAAAGCTTTGGGTCAGCTGTCTGTTTTCTTGTTTCTAACTTTTGTTCTCTCCTTTTTCTCCTCCCCTGCTTTCTAAAGAACATAGGAAGCTTCTTGCTGGTAAGTGATGGTGTGTCATGCCAAAAAAAACGAAAAACCAATTAATACCATTTTTTTCCATCCACCATCAGACTCGCTGGCTAGTCCTTGTCATTCTTCCATCCACCCAGGATGTGCTGGGGCAATAGAAACCTTCTGGAGGTGGGTACAGGGCACACCCATCCCCACAGCCTCTTGGCTGCAGAGTGTGCACTCGCCTGGAAGGGAGCTATTGCATTTTAGATCACAGTTTGAAGAACTCCTTTCCCTTCTGCCTTGCCCAGCCCTGTGTTCTTCCCTGGGCTCAATTGGATTGCCACTGTCCTGGCAAGCTCCAGCTGGTGTGGCACCAAGCCTCTGGAGCGCGCTGGGCACCAAACTGTGATCTAAGGACACCTCTCACCTAGCGCTTGTCTCATGTCCAACTCCATCCTCAGCCTCTCACTGTCACCAGCTGCCTGGGGAGGGGTGGGGGGAGAGCACTGTCCCAGCTCGTACTGGGGGTAAAGTGGATGGGTTTGGCTGTTGACCTGGCCAACTTGGGGGGGGGGGTGGTGGTTTGTGGCCCAACTTGATGGATTTAATGAAGGAGGGCAGAGCAGATGGATGGTAGGGATTCTGTGCACCTCCACAGAATCACAAGGGGTTGGAAGGGACCTCTGGAGATCATCTAGTCCAATCCCCTGCCAAAGCAGGTCCACCCAGAGCAGGTTGCACAAGAACGTGTCCAGGTGGGTTTTGAATGTCTCCAGAGAAGGAGACTCTACCACCTCTCTGGGCAGCCTCTCCCAGGGCTCTGCCACCCTCAAAGTGAATAAGTTCCTCCTCATGTTTAGGTGGAACTTCTTACATTCAAGTTTGTGCCCGTTTCTTCTTGTCCTGTCCCTGGGCACCACTGAAAAAAGACCAGCCCCATCTCCTGACACCCATCCTTTAAGTATTTATAAGCATTGATCAGATCCCCCCTCAGCCTTCTCTTCTCCAGACTAAGACGACCCAAGTCCCTCAGCCTCTCCTCGTAAGGGAGATGCTCCAGGCCCCTGATCCTCCTTGTTCCTGCTCCTCTGGTCCCCTCACCTGCCCTGTGCCATGTCCCTGGTGGCTCATCCCTTCCTCAGCTGCCATCAGCACAGACAGTTGTTTTAAGCTGTTATTATTTCCCAGTCATTAAAACAAACCCTGTGTGTGCCCCGGATGGCGAGAGCGGCCCTGAGCGGGCGAGGGGTAGGACGTGGCTGCAGGCCTGGCCTGGTGCCCGCTTCCCTGGCATCCCCGGTGCTGGGAATCCTGGCATCCCTGGGGAGCCCCGGGGCCGAGCTCCTTTGTCTGGTGGCTGTTGGAGACGGAGCGTATGTGAGGAAGGCGCTTGGCGTGTAGTTGGGGCTTGGTGGTCCATCCCCCTGCACCCACCAACCTTCATGGGGATCGAGGCCGGGGCAGAGCGGTGTCTCCCGGTGCTCCTGCCCCTCTCCAGTGCACTTTGGCGGCCCCTCTGCCATGGCAAGTGGTCCCAGGTCTGTATTTGCCACGGACGAGGCAGCTGTGCCCTGTTTGTGTGGCCAGGTCTGGGTACCCAACTGTTTTCTCTGCACCGGCTTTGATTTTGGGGCTGCTCCTCTGCCCCACACCACCCTGTCCTCATCTTGAGACCTTTGGGGTCGCTGCTGACCCACCCAGGTATATTGCTGGATAAACAGATGGCTTTTTGGTGTGATGTGGAGCGGGACGGAGCGGTGGCAGCTCACCTAACCTTGGTCTGGGCATCACGGCTGGCTGTGTCCCACCTCACTGAACTCAGGAAAGGGCAGTTCCACCAGGACTGGACCAGCTGGGGCTGGTGAGCTGGTTAAAGCTATTGCTGATGTATTTCCTTCCCCACTCCCCGTTTTGTCCCCCTCATTATGTATAATGTATAGACTGTAGTGTGCAGATTGAGAGGGGGGGTGGGCTAAGGGTTTGCTGGGACGTGTGTCCTCGCTGCCAAGGGGCTGGAGGGGGAAGAGAGGAACATAAAAGTTTTATTGAAAGCCACCTACTCCTGGCCTGGACCCTGGGCCTCTCTGGGTCCAGGAGGAGCAGGGAGAGCAGCAATCCAAGCCGACAGCATCCCCTGCCGGCTGATGCTCCCGTGCTTTTCAACCCTGAAAAGCATCAACTGAGATGCTTTTGGAGGAGGGCGTCCTGCTCTCCTCCTGGGTGCCGTTCATTGCTTGCAGCACCACCACAAAGGTTGTCCTTCCAGCCGTGTGTGGTTGATGGTGTGAAAGCTGGATGCCGCCTGCTTTTGGCTCTCCCAGGCAGCAAATAGGCAGAACAAAAAAGGGTCTGGCTTCCTGGGGATACCCACTCCCCCTTGCTGTGTCCCCATCCAATGTGTAAGCCCTTCAATCTCCGAGCAGGACCGTAGTTGGTCAGAGGAGAGGGTGTCCCTTCCCTTCCTCTCCTTCCCGTAGGATTTTGTGGCTGTCCCTGCCTTCCCAATCCAACGGCAGCACCTACGCTCCTCCCCAGGAGCACCCTGGCTGTCTTCCCTTTTTCCTTTCTAATGATATCCTTTAAGCTCTCTTCTTTTCACCTTACTGGGGGGTTTTGCTGTCCCCCGGGGAAGCAGCCTGCCCTGGCTTTGTCCGAGCTGGGTGATGGGCTGGTTGTCCTCCCCTGTGCTGTGGCAGGGGATGATGCTGTGCTGGTAGGTCTGGCTTTGCCTCCTTCCCAGGAGACCGGTCTCGCACTGCTCCGTGGCTCCTGTGGTCTGTCTGATTGATGGGAAGCAGTTAACAAAGCTCTGCTTGGACCAGAGCCCAGGGCTGGTGCTCTGGTCTGCGATGGGTGTTGGGAATAGCCACGACCGAGCTGCCCCGTGGGAGCCCCGTGCCATAGAATCACAGGATGGTTAGAGTTGGAAGGGACCTTAAAGATCATCCAGTTCTGTCCCCCTGCCCTGGGCAGGGACACCTCCCACCAGCCCCAGGTTGCTCCAAGCCCCCTCCAGCCTGGCCTTGAACCCCTCCAGGGATGGGGCAGCCACAGCTTCTCTGGGCAACCTGTTCCAGTGTCTCACCACCCTCACAGCAAAGAATTTCATTCTGGTATGTAATCTCAATCTCCCCTCTTCCCATTTAAAACCCTTACCCCTTGTCCTGTCACTCCACTTCCTGACAAAGAGTCCCTCCCCAGCTCTCCTGTAGCCCCTTCAGATATTGGAAGGGGCTCTAAGGTCTCCCCAGAGCCTTCTCTTCTCCAGGCTGAACACCCCCAGCTCTCTCAGCCTGTCCTCACTCAAGGGTGCAGGTGTAGTTTTTAGCCGGTGTGGGCTCTCTTGTGGCCGGGCTGTCTCCTGGGAGAGATGCACAGAGAGCACTGGGCTGGTGTGACTGGGCTCCTGGTCCAGGATTGGGAGCAGCGTGAGGCGTCTGGCTGAACTGGGAGCAACTGGGTGCTCCCCTGCGGGAGCCCTGGCTGGAAGGAGGTGGCAGAGGGCTGCCCCATGGTGTGGCAGATTGCTGCCCCATGGCATGGCATTCAGGTTCTGCTCTCTAGAGTGGCTCTGGTTGAAGGCTGACAGGTCCTTTCCTTCCCTGAATATTGCTCCCAGCGCTCCCTCTGCCTGCAGCACTCCGTACAGCCAGCCTGGCAAAGGGATGCTGCTGCTGCTGCCTTTGGGATGTCCTGCCTTTGGGATGTCTTGACTTCATGCAGGGTTCGTGCCAGTGGTTCCTGCATCACTCCTGCTGCCACCGCTCAGCTCCCGGCATGGTTAGGAATTTAGGTGTTTAGTGAGGCATCTCTGCTTTCATCCTCTCTGCACACCAGCTCCTCCCTGGCACGATGTGTTTTCTCCCCAGTTGGGCTCTGCTGATGTGGTTTTAGGACTCTGAGACCTGTGTGAAGTTCCTGGCAGCACCCTCACTCCAGCCAAAGCTTGTTTTTTTTGGGGCAGACCCAGAATGAGACATACCCCCCCTTCCCATTGCTGAAGGATGTCATTCATTGTCTGGAAGCACTCCGGGGACAGCAGCTTTCCTGGTGGGAAGGTATCCGGAGTGCCAGGGATATGGGCTAATTTTAGCCTGCTGGGTGTTTGCTCCAGAAATGTGCTGTAGGTTTGTTTCATCATTTGTTTTCCACTGTTTTTTCCTATTTGCACCCCCTTCCATGTGATCGGATCCTCGAGGAACGCTGCCACGCCAGCTGATCCTCACGCCCCCCTTGCAGATGAGCAAGTTTACATCAGCTTGCAAAGCAACGGGTGTGCGTTTTGGAAGAGGGTTGGCAGAAACCATGTCTTCCAGCTCAGCCCACTCCGTCGGCACACGGGGAGGCAGAAGGCTTGGACAATTTGCTCGCAGCCACTCCAGGAGTTAGTGGTGTCTCTGGGAAACAGTAGCCACAGGACAATGTAAAATATGGAATCATAGAATGGTTTGGGCTGGAAGGGACCTTAAAGATCATTGAGTTCCAACCCCCCTGCCCTGGGCAGGGACACCTCCCACCAGACCAGGTTGCTCCAAGCCCCATCCAACCTGGCCTTGAACCCCTCCAGGGATGGGGCAGCCACAGTTCCAGTGTCTCACCACTCTCAGAGTGAAAAAATTCTTCCTAATATCTAATGTAAATCTCCCCTCTTCCAGTTTAAAACCATCATCCCTTGTCCTGTCGCTACAATCCCCGATAAAGAGTCCCTCCCCAGCTTTTCTGTAGCCCCTGAGGTGTTTGAAAGGTCTGGTTGTCCCCAGGTGAGGGGAGAGGCTTCCCTTCCTCATCATCCTCATCTTGCTCTAGCATTGCCCCCTCCATGCCCCATCAGTGGAGATGCCGTGGGCTCGCAGTGGTGATGCCGTGGGCTCGCAGTGGAGATGCCGTGGGCTCTCAGGGGTGATGCTGTGGTCTTGCAATGGTGATGCCGTGGGCTCTCAGGGGTGATGCCGTGGGCTCGCAGTGGAGATGTTGATGCTGTGGGCTCGCAGTGGTGATGCCGTGGGCTCGCAGGGGTGATGCCGTGGGCTCGCAGTGGAGATGCTGTGGTCTTGCAATGGTGATGCCGTGGGCTCGCAGTGGTGATGCCGTGGGCTCGCAGTGGAGATGCCGTGGGCTCTCAGGGGTGATGCTATGGGCTCGCAGTGGAGATGTTGATGCTGTGGGCTCGCAGTAGAGATGCTGTGGGCTCGCAGTGGTGATGCTGATGCCGTGGGCTCGCAGTGGAGATGCCGTGGGCTCGCAGTGGAGATGCCGTGGGCTCGCAGTGGAGATGCCGTGGGCTTGCAGTGGAGATGCCGTGGGCTTGCAGTGGTGATGCTGATGCCGTGGGCTCGCAGTGGAGATGTTGATGCTGTGGGCTCGCAGTGGTGATGCCGTGGGCTCGCAGTGGAGATGCCGTGGGCTCGCAGTGGAGATGCTGTGGGCTCGCAGTGGAGATGCCGATGCTGTGGGCTCGCAGTGGAGATGCCGATGCTGTGGGCTCGCAGTGGAGATGCTGATGCTGTGGGCTCGCAGTGGAGATGCTGTAGGCTCTCATCCCCAGTTTCTGGCAGCACGGCAGGGTTGGTGAGGGCAGCAGATGGCAGTGTGAGCCCGCCGAGGAGCCGAGGGCTGCGGGCTTGCAGCTCAGAGCACATCTCCGCTCTGTGAGGACACACAGCCAGCCCCGGACACCCTCGGAGCATCGGGAGAATGCGAGGGGACAGGTTTGAGGGGCCAGCATCACCCCGGGTCTCCTCTCTCCAGCCTGGGTGCTGTTCTTGGCATCGCTCCCTAATGCAAGTCCTGCAGTTGTCCTGACAGCACAGCGAGCCAGCGAGGAACGGGGTTCTCCTGGGGACCACGGAGGAGGGAGGCAGAGGCCACTGAAGGCAGGACATCCCTAGCTCTGTTCCTTGGTATGGAAAGTCCTCGTGGGCTGTGGGTGCAAGCCCAGTTGCCTCATTCGGAGCCCACAAGCTGGGCTCGCAGGGAAGGAGGAGTTGGGGCCAGGAGTGCGGGTGCCAGCACTTTCTGTGAGCAGTCCCCTGGTTGATCTTTGTGAAAGCAGAGGATGGCAGGGCTGGAGAAAGAGCACTTGGGCTCCTTGGCTGGAACCACAGGGAGCTGCGTGGCTTGGTGCTGAGATGTCACCTCCCTCCCCTGGGTTGCTTTGGCTTTGCTGCGTGTCTGCTTTGGGGCAGCAGCCTGTTCTGTTAGATCTGGCCACCCAGTTCTGTGTGCAAACCTTGTTTAATTTTCCTTTATTTTTAGGGGAGGAGGCAGAGACCTCATAAAACTTGCTCACTGTTAAGTATGGGGGGTTAGGTGGAAGAGGGGGGCTTTGTGCAGTGCTTGTGGGGGGACGTGTGTGAATGGAGGGGCTTGTCTTGCCCCACAGAATGTCATTTGTCCACAGAATGTGGACAGGTTGTGGTGTTTCAGCTTGGAGAAGGACCTGCAGTGCTGGGAGAAGGTGACCTGTATTCCCAGGATACACGTGCTCCATGTTCGGGCATCCCTAAACGCGTCTGAAAGATGCTCCAGTGTCCGTGGTAGGAGGGGGCTGTTTCAGGACAAAGTCATTAAGTGAGGAAACCCTCCCCTGCTCTTCAGAGGTGGCAGCCCGGCTCCCCTTGTCCTCCAGCACGGCTGTTTGTTGGGAATGGTGTGAATTAACACCCCTTTCCACTCCCAGCACACACACACACCGGGCTGGCCACCCCATCTCCAGCGCCCGCTCCCCTGTCTCCCATTGATAGGGTTTAAAAGCTCTTTATTTCCAAGCGCTGCTCAGCGGGAGTCAAGCTGGGTCCTGCCAAGTGTTAAATGAAATAATTAAAATCCCCACTTTCTCCCCCTCCTGCTCCTTTCTCTGTAATGCTGGTAATTAGCCTGTAAAACTGCAGGAGGGGATGGGGAAAGGAGAATGTGCAAACGCCTTCTGCAGGCTCCCTCCTCCTCCTCCTCTTCTTCTCCCTTCCCCGGAGGAAGCTCAAAATGGCTCTCTAGGCATTGGGTGCTGTCAGATAAATCCCAATTAGCTCCCTGCCAAACAGGATTAGGGAGAAGGGAGCCAGGTGGGGAATCAGCCTGGCAACAGCAGGAGCTGGGGGCTTCTGCGAGGTCTCTCTCTGGGGGAGGAAGGAGAGATTGGCGGCTGTCAGTCACATCCCAAAACAGCACTGGGGTGTTTTTTTTTTTTTTTGGTGTCTCAGGCTGGTATCTGGAGCCTGGTGGGCAGAAATAGGGGAGGGGAAGGAAAGCAAAGAGGTGTCTCCTGCTGGCGTTCTCTCTTCCCAAGAAGTGGTGGCTCAAGGATGCGGGGTCCCAGGGGATGTCACCCCCCCCATGCCAGGGCAGTGCAGGGCAGCTGGTGGGGAGGACATGTCTCCTGCCAGCTCCGTGCTTTGGAAGTGAGAGGGTAAAACTACCCACCCCCTGCCACCCCGCTGCTGCTTTTTGGCAGCAGCTGTGACATCCTGGCTGTGAAAGCCCAGAAACAGAGCCATTAATGGCACCAGGCTTTAAACTGGCTGGTGACCACACGGAGGCCTTTAATGCACTCAACATTTTCATTTAGAAAACTGGTCGGGGGGGGAATATGGATGAGCTGAAAGAGAATGTTTCCTCGCCTGTGGAAGAGGGAACAGCAGCTGTGTCTGAGGGATGCTACACTGTCCCCCGTCCCTCCCTCTTCTTCTTTCCTGGCAGCCGTGGTGGTTTTCTGCCTCTAGCACCCTGCTGGGGCTGGCCTTCCTCCCAACACCTGCAGCCTCAGCCAGGCTCCTTCCAGCCCCAAGGAGGAGGAAGAGGGAGGAATGCAGAGAGCAGGGATGCTCTGGAACCTTGGTGTGGCTGAGGGACAAGTCCCCTCTACCCAGGGCTGGCCGGGCTGGGCTGTCCCGGTGTGGACTGAGCCAGATATGGAGGCTGAGCATCCCCTCCTGGTGTCTCAGATGCTTTGGCTCATGCACATCCACCCCTTTCCACTTCAGACTGGGCTGGAACTGGTGGTGTGTGTCCCAGTGTTGCTGGGTTCACTTGTCTGAGCCGAGATCATGGAACCAAAGGTGGCGCTTTTTTAATGTGCTTTTTCACATTGTCACATCTTGCTGTGTTTTCCTGCCTGGTCCTTCACGTGCTGGTGTCAGAAGTGGAGAGGGAAGGACATGGTCAGCAGAGGGGGGGTGGTGAGGCTGGCTGTCCCTGCGTGCTGTAGCTGGCAAAGGATGAGATGTACAGGGATGTCTACATGGAGCCAGCTCTGGGTAGGAGGGCAATTATGGACAAAAATTATGACCTACATGGAGGGACCAGGCGAGTGTGATGTCTCCCCGGTGCAGATGGCTTGTCTGGTTATAAAGTCTCATCTGAAAGACTCTCAAGTGGCAAAGAAGCAAGGGTTTTGTCTTTTCCCCCGAGGGTGATGAGCTGATCTGCCCATGCTGGAGTCTGGACCTGCCTCCCCCAGGACACAAAGGCTGTTTGGATGTGAGACAGTGCTGTCCCTCAGAGTGGCCCCCAAATAGCTGGAGGAGACAGAGTCCTGGCAGACCTGGGAAGAAAGGGAGGACCGTGTGGTGCCTGATTTGCATGTGTAAACATGCAGGAAGGAGGATGCAAATGCCCTCGCTTCCCTTTGGGGCATTTTTTCTTGATCCCAAGCCTTTGGCCTTAGCCTGCAGGTGCTGGGATTGCCAGGGGAGCATGGCTCTGGAGCCCTACCTGGGGGGGACAGGGATGCTGCTGGGCCAGCACCAGCATGGCAAGTACCTTGGTGAAGGCATCTAGCAGGAGTTTCGCACCTGAGTCCCAGGGCAGAAGGAGGCAGGACCAGGCCAAGCTGGCCACACGGTGACCAAACGAAGGAGAGGGCCAGGGCACTCTGCTTGCTTTTTTGGGAAGGTCTTGGCTTCTTGGGTGATGCTCCAAGATCCCCAGGGGGCTGTGGTAGCTTGGGAAGATACTGGAAATGGGGCAGCCGCGGTGGGGACTTAAGATTATCCTTTGAGGGGTAAAATACTGGGTTGGAGGGGTGAGGTTAAGGGTCTCCATCCAGTCACCAGGACACGTTCAGCCACATCTCATCCCTGGTGAAGGGAGGGGTGCTGTGCCATGTCCTAGGAAGCAGCCTGGTGGCCTCTGGTGCTGGCCAAGGAGCCTTTTTCCACCTGGCTCCTCAGCATCCTCCCTGGCGGAGGGCTTTGCTTGTGAGGGGGCTCCAGAGATGGGTTCCCAGCAGGGATCTGCTTGGGAGAGACGGCTCAGCAGAGTGTTTCGTGCTGAGAACTCATAGCACTTGGGCTCTCGGGGGCTCTTTGCAGCCCCTGTGTGTGTTGGGAGGAGAATGGCTCCTGTAGTGAATGCCCATCTGCCTTCCTGCTGGGACGTGAGGCCCTCAGGCACCCTGCTCGTGTGGGCTCTCCTCCTGGCAGGGTGGTTAGGATGCAGCCCGTGCCTCGCAGCAAGCTGGGATCATGTTCTGCGTGTCCTCGGGGAGGGGAGGGAGCGATGCAGGTTTAAAGAGGAGCAATGTCTGGGACGTGACTTGGATTTCTTTCCTCCTTTTCTCCCTCTTTCTTCTCCCTTGTACTGCTCTTAGCATCCCAGCTGCAGTGCTGGGATGCCCGGGATGCTCCCAACCCACGTCTCCAGCAGAGGAGCAGCGTGGCTTTGTGGTGTGGCCGTAGGGCAGCTTGTGCCAATCCCACCAGCAGACCAGACCCGCCATCTCGTGGTACCTGAGATGCCCTTCTAGAGGACCACCCAGTCTCCTCTGCATCTCCCAGCAGGAGGGGGAGAGTGGGTGGATTCAGCTTTTGGTGTTTGTGTCCCTCGGGCTCCGGGTGAATTGCCAAGGTGAGGGAAGGAGGGAGAGGCAGGATGGGGAGGTGGGGGGTAGGTGCTGCCAGCGAGGGTTGTTCTCCCATCTCAAGTTGTTGTTGCCTTTTGGAGGAGTGGGTGGTGGGAATGCTGCTGGACACCCCCCATCGTGTCCCTGCAGCCGGAGTTGCTGGCAAAGCAGCTTCCTCTCATGGAGCCTTGGCACATGGACATTCTGGTGGGAGAGGAGAGCCCTGCCGAGCTGTGGGGCAACACAATGCTCTGGGTCTGCCGTGGTGGCCACCAGCAGTGGCCATGGGGAAGCTCTGCTTCCCTTCCTGGCTGCTGCAGCTGCCCCATCGCTGCTGAACAGGGGGAGACGGGAGGAACTTCAAGCAGCTTCTCTGCAGTGAGCTTCCCAGTGTGACCACAGCAGGGTTGCCCGCTGCCACCTCTCCACGGTGCTCATCTTGCCCTAGGAGCACGGGGATGGGTGTTTGAAGGCTCCTTCCTTGCTTTGCTCGTGACGCAGCAGGGTCCAGACAGCCCCTGTGCAGCATCTCAGGGGCAGAGGAAGCCACAAGATCCTCCTGTCCCATGGCTTAGATGGTAAACCCAGCCTCTGAGACTGTGTGTGGTCAGCCCAGACTTGTGTTTGGGTGGCTCTGTAACCGGGGGGACCTTCCTTCCTCTCCCAGGGTTTTTTTCATAGTCTCCAGAACTGCTTTCTTCCTCCATGGTGAGGAAGAGCTTGGCCTGTTTGCTAAGGACCATGGTGCCTTAGAAGTGAGGTGGTGGATCATGGTGCTCTAGATGGGTGGTGCTGTGACAGGGAACCAGCTTGCCAGGAGCCATGTCTTTTTCCAGGGATGTCTTCTCCCCAGAGATGGGGCTTCAGCCTGGAGAGGTGCTGTGGAGAACGAGTACAGCGTGGAGGTCCTGGGAGCCTGGCCTTGTCCTGTGCTCACCAGATCATAGAATCATAGAATTGTCTGGGTTGGAAGGGACCTTTAAGATCATCTAGTCCAACCATCAACCTAACTAAGAAATCGCTGCCTTTAGGACTGCTTGGGCTGTAGCAGGGCTGTTTGCTCTTGCCCTCTTGCTGGAGCTTCACTCAAGAAATCTGGCTCTTGGCCCTGACCTCCTTCTAGCTCTCAGCCCAGCTTTCCTCTTGGCACCTTTCCTGTCCTTGCTGGCAGCATCCTGCCCAAGGAAAGCGGTGACCAGAGACCTCAGGCTTCCCAAGGGCAGGAACACCCAGGTAGGGAAGGGAGGGAGGGAGCAGCACAGCTTGATGGTGCATCAGTGTCCCACCACCTTTTTTCTCCCCTCCGTGCTCTCCTCCCCTGGTCCAGCTGCCGTGTGGGACCCAGGACACGCAGCGGGTTCCTGGCCCTGACCCCAAGGTGTTTGTGTTGGGGTGTGCAGGTGAGAATAAATCATAGAATCATCTAGGTTGGAAGAGACCCTTGGGATCATCGAGTCCAACCATCTCCCCTACTCTACAAAGTCCTCCCCTACACCATGTCCCTCAGTACCCCATCTAAATGGCCCTTAAACACAGCCAGGGATGGGGACTCCACCCCCTCCCTGGGCAGCCTGTTCCAATGCCCGACCACTCTTT
>NW_015090833.1:1068376-1073570 GCF_001431845.1 Calidris pugnax | reverse complement strand
GAGGGGTTTGTCTTGCCCCACAGAATGTCATTTGTCCACAGAATGTGGACAGGTTGTGGTGTTTCAGCTTGGAGAAGGACCTGCAGTGCTGGGAGAAGGTGACCTGTATTCCCAGGATACACGTGCTCCATGTTCGGGCATCCCTAAACGCGTCTGGAAGATGCTCCAGTGTCCGTGGTAGGAGGGGGCTGTTTCAGGACAAAGTCATTAAGTGAGGAAACCCTCCCCTGCTCTTCAGAGGTGGCAGCCCGGCTCCCCTTGTCCTCCAGCACGGCTGTTTGTTGGGAATGGTGTGAATTAACACCCCTTTCCACTCCCAGCACACACACACACCGGGCTGGCCACCCCATCTCCAGCGCCCGCTCCCCTGTCTCCCATTGATAGGGTTTAAAAGCTCTTTATTTCCAAGCGCTGCTCAGCGGGAGTCAAGCTGGGTCCTGCCAAGTGTTAAATGAAATAATTAAAATCCCCACTTTCTCCCCCTCCTGC
Source organism: Calidris pugnax (assembly GCF_001431845.1). Lineage (NCBI taxonomy): Eukaryota > Metazoa > Chordata > Aves > Charadriiformes > Scolopacidae > Calidris > Calidris pugnax. The sequence goes on along the minus strand of NW_015090833.1, from coordinate 1,073,081 downwards.
TCCTTTCTCTGTAATGCTGGTAATTAGCCTGTAAAACTGCAGGAGGGGATGGGGAAAGGAGAATGTGCAAACGCCTTCTGCAGGCTCCCTCCTCCTCCTCCTCTTCTTCTCCCTTCCCCGGAGGAAGCTCAAAATGGCTCTCTAGGCATTGGGTGCTGTCAGATAAATCCCAATTAGCTCCCTGCCAAACAGGATTAGGGAGAAGGGAGCCAGGTGGGGAATCAGCCTGGCAACAGCAGGAGCTGGGGGCTTCTGCGAGGTCTCTCTCTGGGGGAGGAAGGAGAGATTGGCGGCTGTCAGTCACATCCCAAAACAGCACTGGGTTGTTTTTTTTTTTTTTGGTGTCTCAGGCTGGTATCTGGAGCCTGGTGGGCAGAAATAGGGGAGGGGAAGGAAAGCAAAGAGGTGTCTCCTGCTGGCGTTCTCTCTTCCCAAGGAAGCGGTGGCTCAAGGATGCGGGGTCCCAGGGGATGTCACCCCCCCCATGCCAGGGCAGTGCAGGGCAGCTGGTGGGGAGGACATGTCTCCTGCCAGCTCCGTGCTTTGGAAGTGAGAGGGTAAAACTACCCACCCCCTGCCACCCCGCTGCTGCTTTTTGGCAGCAGCTGTGACATCCTGGCTGTGAAAGCCCAGAAACAGAGCCATTAATGGCACCAGGCTTTAAACTGGCTGGTGACCACACGGAGGCCTTTAATGCACTCAACATTTTCATTTAGAAAACTGGTCGGGGGGGGAATATGGATGAGCTGAAAGAGAATGTTTCCTCGCCTGTGGAAGAGGGAACAGCAGCTGTGTCTGAGGGATGCTACACTGTCCCCCGTCCCTCCCTCTTCTTCTTTCCTGGCAGCCGTGGTGGTTTTCTGCCTCTAGCACCCTGCTGGGGCTGGCCTTCCTCCCAACACCTGCAGCCTCAGCCAGGCTCCTTCCAGCCCCAAGGAGGAGGAAGAGGGAGGAATGCAGAGAGCAGGGATGCTCTGGAACCTTGGTGTGGCTGAGGGACAAGTCCCCTCTACCCAGGGCTGGCCGGGCTGGGCTGTCCCGGTGTGGACTGAGCCAGATATGGAGGCTGAGCATCCCCTCCTGGTGTCTCAGATGCTTTGGCTCATGCACATCCACCCCTTTCCACTTCAGACTGGGCTGGAACTGGTGGTGTGTGTCCCAGTGTTGCTGGGTTCACTTGTCTGAGCCGAGATCATGGAACCAAAGGTGGCGCTTTTTTAATGTGCTTTTTCACATTGTCACATCTTGCTGTGTTTTCCTGCCTGGTCCTTCACGTGCTGGTGTCAGAAGTGGAGAGGGAAGGACATGGTCAGCAGAGGGGGGGTGGTGAGGCTGGCTGTCCCTGCGTGCTGTAGCTGGCAAAGGATGAGATGTACAGGGATGTCTACATGGAGCCAGCTCTGGGTAGGAGGGCAATTATGGACAAAAATTATGACCTACATGGAGGGACCAGGCGAGTGTGATGTCTCCCCGGTGCAGATGGCTTGTCTGGTTATAAAGTCTCATCTGAAAGACTCTCAAGTGGCAAAGAAGCAAGGGTTTTGTCTTTTCCCCCCCGAGGGCGATGAGCTGATCTGCCCATGCTGGAGTCTGGACCTGCCTCCCCCAGGACACAAAGGCTGTTTGGATTCGAGACAGTGCTGTCCCTCAGAGTGGCCCCAAATGGCTGGAGGGGACAGAGTCCTGGCAGACCTGGGAAGAAAGGGAGGACCGTGTGGTGCCTGATTTGCATGTGTAAACATGCAGGAAGGAGGATGCAAATGCCCTCGCTTCCCTTTGGGGCATTTTTTCTTGATCCCAAGCCTTTGGCCTTAGCCTGCAGGTGCTGGGATTGCCAGGGGAGCATGGCTCTGGAGCCCTACCTGGGGGGGACAGGGATGCTGCTGGGCCAGCACCAGCATGGCAAGTACCTTGGTGAAGGCATCTAGCAGGAGTTTCGCACCTGAGTCCCAGGGCAGAAGGAGGCAGGACCAGGCCAAGCTGGCCACACGGTGACCAAACGAAGGAGAGGGCCAGGGCACTCTGCTTGCTTTTTTGGGAAGGTCTTGGCTTCTTGGGTGATGCTCCAAGATCCCCAGGGGGCTGTGGTAGCTTGGGAAGATACTGGAAATGGGGCAGCCGCGGTGGGGACTTAAGATTATCCTTTGAGGGGTAAAATACTGGGTTGGAGGGGTGAGGTTAAGGGTCTCCATCCAGTCACCAGGACACGTTCAGCCACATCTCATCCCTGGTGAAGGGAGGGGTGCTGTGCCATGTCCTAGGAAGCAGCCTGGTGGCCTCTGGTGCTGGCCAAGGAGCCTTTTTCCACCTGGCTCCTCAGCATCCTCCCTGGCGGAGGGCTTTGCTTGTGAGGGGGCTCCAGAGATGGGTTCCCAGCAGGGATCTGCTTGGGAGAGATGGCTCGGCAGAGTGTTTCGTGCTGAGAACTCATAGCACTTGGGCTCTCGGGGGCTCTTTGCAGCCCCTGTGTGTGTTGGGAGGAGAATGGCTCCTGTAGTGAATGCCCATCTGCCTTCCTGCTGGGACGTGAGGCCCTCAGGCACCCTGCTCGTGTGGGCTCTCCTCCTGGCAGGGTGGTTAGGATGCAGCCCGTGCCTCGCAGCAAGCTGGGATCATGTTCTGCGTGTCCTCGGGGAGGGGAGGGAGCGATGCAGGTTTAAAGAGGAGCAATGTCTGGGACGTGACTTGGATTTCTTTCCTCCTTTTCTCCCTCTTTCTTCTCCCTTGTACTGCTCTTAGCATCCCAGCTGCAGTGCTGGGATGCCCGGGATGCTCCCAACCCACGTCTCCAGCAGAGGAGCAGCGTGGCTTTGTGGTGTGGCCGTAGGGCAGCTTGTGCCAATCCCACCAGCAGACCAGACCCGCCATCTCGTGGTACCTGAGATGCCCTTCTAGAGGACCACCCAGTCTCCTCTGCATCTCCCAGCAGGAGGGGGAGAGTGGGTGGATTCAGCTTTTGGTGTTTGTGTCCCTCGGGCTCCGGGTGAATTGCCAAGGTGAGGGAAGGAGGGAGAGGCAGGATGGGGAGGTGGGGGGTAGGTGCTGCCAGCGAGGGTTGTTCTCCCATCTCAAGTTGTTGTTGCCTTTTGGAGGAGTGGGTGGTGGGAATGCTGCTGGACACCCCCCATCGTGTCCCTGCAGCCGGAGTTGCTGGCAAAGCAGCTTCCTCTCATGGAGCCTTGGCACATGGACATTCTGGTGGGAGAGGAGAGCCCTGCCGAGCTGTGGGGCAACACAATGCTCTGGGTCTGCCGTGGTGGCCACCAGCAGTGGCCATGGGGAAGCTCTGCTTCCCTTCCTGGCTGCTGCAGCTGCCCCATCGCTGCTGAACAGGGGGAGACGGGAGGAACTTCAAGCAGCTTCTCTGCAGTGAGCTTCCCAGTGTGACCACAGCAGGGTTGCCCGCTGCCACCTCTCCACGGTGCTCATCTTGCCCTAGGAGCACGGGGATGGGTGTTTGAAGGCTCCTTCCTTGCTTTGCTCGTGACGCAGCAGGGTCCAGACAGCCCCTGTGCAGCATCTCAGGGGCAGAGGAAGCCACAAGATCCTCCTGTCCCATGGCTTAGATGGTAAACCCAGCCTCTGAGACTGTGTGTGGTCAGCCCAGACTTGTGTTTGGGTGGCTCTGTAACCGGGGGGACCTTCCTTCCTCTCCCAGGGTTTTTTTCATAGTCTCCAGAACTGCTTTCTTCCTCCATGGTGAGGAAGAGCTTGGCCTGTTTGCTAAGGACCATGGTGCCTTAGAAGTGAGGTGGTGGATCATGGTGCTCTAGATGGGTGGTGCTGTGACAGGGAACCAGCTTGCCAGGAGCCATGTCTTTTTCCAGGGATGTCTTCTCCCCAGAGATGGGGCTTCAGCCTGGAGAGGTGCTGTGGAGAACGAGTACAGCGTGGAGGTCCTGGGAGCCTGGCCTTGTCCTGTGCTCACCAGATCATAGAATCATAGAATTGTCTGGGTTGGAAGGGACCTTTAAGATCATCTAGTCCAACCATCAACCTAACTAAGAAATCGCTGCCTTTAGGACTGCTTGGGCTGTAGCAGGGCTGTTTGCTCTTGCCCTCTTGCTGGAGCTTCACTCAAGAAATCTGGCTCTTGGCCCTGACCTCCTTCTAGCTCTCAGCCCAGCTTTCCTCTTGGCACCTTTCCTGTCCTTGCTGGCAGCATCCTGCCCAAGGAAAGCGGTGACCAGAGACCTCAGGCTTCCCAAGGGCAGGAACACCCAGGTAGGGAAGGGAGGGAGGGAGCAGCACAGCTTGATGGTGCATCAGTGTCCCACCACCTTTTTTCTCCCCTCCGTGCTCTCCTCCCCTGGTCCAGCTGCCGTGTGGGACCCAGGACACGCAGCGGGTTCCTGGCCCTGACCCCAAGGTGTTTGTGTTGGGGTGTGCAGGTGAGAATAAATCATAGAATCATCTAGGTTGGAAGAGACCCTTGGGATCATCGAGTCCAACCATCTCCCCTACTCTACAAAGTCCTCCCCTACACCATGTCCCTCAGTACCCCATCTAAATGGCCCTTAAACACAGCCAGGGATGGGGACTCCACCCCCTCCCTGGGCAGCCTGTTCCAATGCCCGACCACTCTTTCGGTGAAAAATTCTTTCCTAATGTTCAATCTAAACCTACCCTGTTGGAGCTTGAAGCCGTTCCCTCTCGTTCTGTCACTAGGGTTGCTCTTTGGGGGGGTCTCACCCCGCTCCGGGAG
>NW_015090833.1:1067320-1067847 GCF_001431845.1 Calidris pugnax | reverse complement strand
GGGGGGGCTGGAAGGACTTTCCCCCCCCACCTCTCAGCATCTCGAGTGGGTGAATGAATCGGCTTTCCGGGTGGGGAGAGGGGCTTCCATCGCCACCATCACACACAAACACACACAGACAGACACACACAAACACACACACCCTCCCCATCACCCCCCGGGGGGGGGCAGAGCCGGGGGAGCGCGACCCCTCCGCCTCCTGCTCTTTGTCTTCTCCGCGCCGCCCCGTTCGCCTTCGCCTCCCCTTTGTTGGCCGCCGGAGCGCTCGGGAGGGGCTGTTTGGTTTCCCCCCCACCCTTGCCCAGCTTGCCGGGGGCTTTGGGGAGCGAACGTGGAGCCCCGGTGCCGGCGGAGGGAAGGGAAAAAGGGGAGGGAAAAGGGAAAAGGGGGGGAGCGGGGCGGCCCCCGCGGGGCAGGGGAGCGGGCGGGGAAACTTCGGGGCGTGGGGCGGGCGTTGGGGCTCGGGCTTCTTTCCTCGTTGGCTCCGTTGTCTGATGCTGCGTGGGGCCATCCTCGGGCGCTGGGAT
>NW_015090833.1:1064080-1067310 GCF_001431845.1 Calidris pugnax | reverse complement strand
CCACCCACCCAGGGCGGCCACCGCTCCCCATCGCTCTCACCGCTTCTCCATCCATGCCGGGCTCCGCCGGGAGCTGGAATCTCTCCGGGAAGGACTGGCATGTCACAGCGGGGTGAGGAAGGGACCTGGCTTGTCCCAGCCGTGGCTGCCACGGTCCCCAGGGTGGGCAACGTTGCTCATCGCCGGCGAGGATCGCGGGGCTGCAGCCCACCCGAGGGGAGAAGCCGGGCTGAGGTCCCTTCTCTCGCTGGCCGGAGGGTTTGGAGGGGACCGGAGAGCTGGCGGCCGGTGTGTTGGAGGAGGGAGGACGGCGGGGGATCGCTGCGCACCGGCTGCCCCGGAGGAGAGCGGAGCCGAGCGGGGATGGATGCGCGGCGGCTGTGAAAGGAGGCTCGGCGTGGAAGGGGGAGCGCCTGCCTTCTCCCGGGGGGTGGGATAACTGAGAGGCACCTTTGGGTTGCTCCCGGCTGCCGGGAGATACCCCGGAGGGTTGGAATCCGGCGAGCCTGGAATTGCCTGCTCCGGAGGAGACGGCGTGGACAAGCTCAGAGAGGCTGGTGTGGAGCCCCAGCGTGGAGCTGAGAGGGAGCCGGGGCAGAGAGACCTTCCCTCCCATCCCTGCCAAGAGGATCTGGATGCTGCCGAGGCTGCGAGGGGTCCCATGCCAGCACCCCTCACACCGTCTCCATCCCAGCCCCACTCTCGGGAGCCGGCGTGTGTTGGTGCTGGGGTTATTCCTGTGCTGGTAGCAGCTTGTTCCCCTCCCGGTGGCTTTGGCTGCAGAACTTGAGCTCCCCAGCACTTTTGCCCCCCTGGGTTGTTTAATTTGCTTTTTGCGGGCAGGTGTGGATTGAGAGCTGGGCAGGTGTGGATTGAGAGCTGCCGGGCTGGAAGAGAGGGATTGCTGAACCCCACAGGGCTGTGGGTGTCCCTTTGGAACGGGCTCGGACCTGACCTGTGCCTCCGAGATGGCAGATGTGGGGACAAACTCTGACTCCTGAAGGTGCCCCCGGCCCCCTCCTGCCAGCGGAGGATGGGAACCTCTGGGAAAACTTAAATCCCGTGGCTACCGAAGACAACTGGGGAGGTTGGGGAGGGGGAAGAGGGATCCATGTGAGCCTTGTGGCTGCTCTGCTGTGGATGGGTCGGTGTTGGGTTGAGCGTTGGCCTGCAGCATGACGGCCTGCCAGTACCCCATGGCGCCGGGGGCCTTGGAGCGGGACCGTTTGTACCAGCACAAGGTCTCCTTGGTGGTGCGGTATTTCATGATCCCCTGCAACATCTGCCTCATCCTCCTGGCCACCTCCACGCTGGGATTTGCCGTCCTGCTCTTCCTCAACAACTGTAGGTGTCTTTTTGGGGAGGTGGGGGAGGGAGGAGGCGGGGGGTTAGGGTGCCGGGGCAGCCCTCCCAACGTTGAGTTTCACCCTGCATCCCAGACGCTCATCTCTTGCCTTCTGCTGTCTGGGGAGAAGCTGAGGAGGCAACAGCCCTTTCTGTGGCTCTGCCCCACTTTTTTCCCTGAGATGATGCTGGCCCAGAACAGCAGAGCTCTGAAGGCGGGTGTGCGTGGGCTCCAGCTCCCCACCGTGCTCACGCTCTGGGCTCTGACAGCACCTTCTGTGTCCCCTATCCCATTCCCCCCTCTCCCCCCACCCCAAAATGCCGTGTCTCCCAACCTGCTGCTTGAGGTCTGAGTGTGGGTGATGCTCCTGGGGGGGCGGAGGGGGGGATGCAGTCAGTCTGTTTGGGAGGTGGGGATCTTGGCAGGGCTTTTTTAGGGCGTGAGGGGCAGAAGATGGGCTTCTGAGAGTCCCATCCTGGCCAGGGACTTCTGCTGCTCCCTTGTTACAACCTCCTGTCCCCGTCACTGCACGCGAGGGGTGGGAGATGGTGTCTCCTTGGCTGCTCCAGGATCCCTGTTTTTCTAAATGCTCTTTTTCCATGAAGAGGGTTGGGCAGGAGGGAGTTTTCCCCGAGGTTGGGCTGTTGTTGATCTGATCCCTGGTGGGGCTGCGTAGGTCTCACCCTTGGGTGTGGGCACGTCCCCGTTTTGCCGGCTGCTCCAGGCGTTGTGTTGCCTCATCCTTGTGCAGGTGCTCACCCTCCCAAACGCCTGGCTTGCTCTAGGCACAGCCCGTGGAGGAAAACTCCATCCTGGAGAGGTGTCTTTGACCTCTGTGATGCTGGCAAGTGCCAAACACCTGCCGTGAGAAGAACCTTTAGAGGGCAGGCAAATCCTCCAGCCTGGCTTTGGGATGCGCTGTTTCCCGTGCTGTGTGTGGGTGGTTAGGGAAAAAAAATATAAATGTGTGAAACTGTAAAATACACAAATGCATTCAAAAAGCACTAGCAGGAGCAGGGCCCAGGTGATGGTAGAGAAAAGAGCCTGGCCAGTAAGGAGTGGTGTGTCCTCTGCCACAGCCTGGCTTTGCTGCCCTGGGCACATCAGTTAACAGAGAGCAGAGCACTGTTTGATGCTGATTTTAGGGTGTTTCCCACTCAGGATGGCAGGCTCTGTGGAGCCAACTGCCTGAGTGGAAATCTTCTTGCTCCTCTGCTTAATCAGAGGTTACCCAAATGTAGAGGGCTGGCTGGTGGCGAGGCTGTGCCACCTTGCCTCTGGGTCATGTCCGTGGGAGGTTTCACCTTCTGTTGCCCCAAACTACCCCTTTCTCCCACCTTCTTCCCTTGGAGGCTGCAGAGTTCCCACCTGCTCAACCCAAATGACGTGGTGAGAGACGGTGCCTTGGTCGTGTGCGTGCGTGAGGGGTGATACAAAGCTGGATTTGCATGGTAGCCCTGGTGAAATGGCACACAACGGGCTGAGGCAAGCCCCAGCCCTGCCAGGCAGAAGAGAGCTGCTGCCAGATCCCCAGCCAGAGATGCTCCATCGATACCAGGGGGAGAACTGGGGCTCCTGGCTCCTGTTCCTGCTGCTCCCTTCGTGCTGCAGGACCTCCCTGGGAGTCGGTGCCTGTCGGTGCAGGGGGGTGTGTGCTGAAGGAATGAAATGCTGGCCCCAAAACTGCTGGGGAGCTGTGGACAGAGGTCTTGGGAGGGGGAAGAAGGGAGAGCTCACCATAATAGTGTGTTTTTTTGTTGTTTCTTCGCAGACAAGCCCAATAGTTATTTTACTCAGACGCCGCCCACGCCGCGAGATGGTGAGTACCCCGTCGCCTGCTGGAGCTCGGTCCCTGCACTCAGGATGCAAATGGCTCGAGCCTCTC
>NW_015090833.1:1004505-1062831 GCF_001431845.1 Calidris pugnax | reverse complement strand
TCCAGCTCCCCACCGTGCTCACGCTCTGGGCTCTGACAGCACCTTCTGTGTCCCCTATCCCATTCCCCCCTCTCCCCCCACCCCAAAATGCCGTGTCTCCCAACCTGCTGCTTGAGGTCTGAGTGTGGGTGATGCTCCTGGGGGGGCGGAGGGGGGGATGCAGTCAGTCTGTTTGGGAGGTGGGGATCTTGGCAGGGCTTTTTTAGGGCGTGAGGGGCAGAAGATGGGCTTCTGAGAGTCCCATCCTGGCCAGGGACTTCTGCTGCTCCCTTGTTACAACCTCCCGTCCCCGTCACTGCACGCGAGGGGTGGGAGATGGTGTCTCCTTGGCTGCTCCAGGATCCCTGTTTTTCTAAATGCTCTTTTTCCATGAAGAGGGTTGGGCAGGAGGGAGTTTTCCCCGAGGTTGGGCTGTTGTTGATCTGATCCCTGGTGGGGCTGCGTAGGTCTCACCCTTGGGTGTGGGCACGTCCCCGTTTTGCCGGCTGCTCCAGGCGTTGTGTTGCCTCATCCTTGTGCAGGTGCTCACCCTCCCAAACGCCTGGCTTGCTCTAGGCACAGCCCGTGGAGGAAAACTCCATCCTGGAGAGGTGTCTTTGACCTCTGTGATGCTGGCAAGTGCCAAACACCTGCCGTGAGAAGAACCTTTAGAGGGCAGGCAAATCCTCCAGCCTGGCTTTGGGATGCGCTGTTTCCCGTGCTGTGTGTGGGTGGTTAGGGAAAAAAAATATAAATGTGTGAAACTGTAAAATACACAAATGCATTCAAAAAGCACTAGCAGGAGCAGGGCCCAGGTGATGGTAGAGAAAAGAGCCTGGCCAGTAAGGAGTGGTGTGTCCTCTGCCACAGCCTGGCTTTGCTGCCCTGGGCACATCAGTTAACAGAGAGCAGAGCACTGTTTGATGCTGATTTTAGGGTGTTTCCCACTCAGGATGGCAGGCTCTGTGGAGCCAACTGCCTGAGTGGAAATCTTCTTGCTCCTCTGCTTAATCAGAGGTTACCCAAATGTAGAGGGCTGGCTGGTGGCGAGGCTGTGCCACCTTGCCTCTGGGTCATGTCCGTGGGAGGTTTCACCTTCTGTTGCCCCAAACTACCCCTTTCTCCCACCTTCTTCCCTTGGAGGCTGCAGAGTTCCCACCTGCTCAACCCAAATGACGTGGTGAGAGACGGTGCCTGGGTCGGGTGCGTGCGTGAGGGGTGATACAAAGCTGGATTTGCATGGTAGCCCTGGTGAAATGGCACACAACGGGCTGAGGCAAGCCCCAGCCCTGCCAGGCAGAAGAGAGCTGCTGCCAGATCCCCAGCCAGAGATGCTCCATCGATACCAGGGGGAGAACTGGGGCTCCTGGCTCCTGTTCCTGCTGCTCCCTTCGTGCTGCAGGACCTCCCTGGGAGTCGGTGCCTGTCGGTGCAGGGGGGTGTGTGCTGAAGGAATGAAATGCTGGCCCCAAAACTGCTGGGGAGCTGTGGACAGAGGTCTTGGGAGGGGGAAGAAGGGAGAGCTCACCATAATAGTGTGTTTTTTTGTTGTTTCTTCGCAGACAAGCCCAATAGTTATTTTACTCAGACGCCGCCCACGCCGCGAGATGGTGAGTACCCCGTCGCCTGCTGGAGCTCGGTCCCTGCGCTCAGGATGCAAATGGCTCGAGCCTCTCGTGCTTCCTGCAGCTGATGCTGGATGCACTCCTGACCCACTGATCTATTTTGCCGGTTCCTGGCTGCCCTCGGTGCCCGTGGCCCTGCCCTGGGGATGCAGGGATGCTCTCCGGGGTAAGGAGGGAGGGTAGAGCCACTGTCCCTGGAAGGCACAGCAACCTGTTCCCAGTGGAGGGTTTCCTGGGTGGCTGTGGTGGAGATGAGGAAGGGCTGGGAAGGGAGATAAGATCTTCCGTGTGGTCTAGCAGCTTGCAGAGCTTTACTGGTTCATCTGCTGATGCCATGAAAGGGAAGGGACTGCAGAAAGGGACCTTATCCTTGAAAGCAGCAGTGTTGAATAGAGTGGCTATTCTGTGTTTGCCCCCTACCTGTCCTCCTGGATGTTGGGAAAAGGAGGGGGGAAGCAGAAGGAGGTGCAGAAAGGCTTGGTGCTCTGCAAATAAAAGGCAAATGGCACGTGTGCCCATGGTATGTGGCAGAGTTGCAGGTGAGGGAAGGACCGTGAGAAGGTGATGGGATGTTAGCATGAGGAAATAGCCAGAAATGGTGTTCTGCCTCCCTTGGTCCCTCCTTTTTTATGGTGTGGCATCAGAGCAACCCAGAGGAGGACAATGAGGGAAGTGACTGGTTTCAGCTTGTGGAACCTGGAGCTCGAGGCTGCATCTCTCCATGGTCTGGGCAGCAGATGTCCTCCCTGCCCTGAGAGCAGGCGTAGGCCAAGGGGGACACTTATTCAGGGAAGTGATGTGGTTGTGGTGTTCCCCTGGGACTCTCTGCTGCCTTAGCAGGTCTGGGTCTTACTGGGAAGGACTGGGGTGGGTTGTGCTGGCTCTTGGCGGCAGGAGGTTAAATGGGCACAAAGCAGGTAGGAATCTCTCCAGCACGAGTGCATGGGACATGGGCTGGGAAGCTCAGGGAAAGGATTTTTGGGGCTGGGAGAGGTGAGTTTTGAGGTTAGCAGAGGTTGCTGAGATGCTGTTGGCAGTTCTTTAAAGTACTGCTTCTGTGCAGCCAAAGTTGAATCATCCCAGCCCATCCACTCTTGGACCACTCAGCTGCTGAAGCGATAGAAATGCTACCAAAAAAAATCTGTTGGGCCTGTGCTCCAGCTGGCAAAAGGTTTCAGCCTTGTCAGCATCAAGAGCAGAACGGAAGCTGGTGTTCAGCTGGACGCTGGGTATCTCCACTGCCCTTGATAGAAAGGCAGAGGACACGTAAATTCTGGGGGCTGTAACGCAGCCCTCCCTCCTTTCCCATCATTGCTTGGGTCCCACAGGTTTCTGCTTCTGGGGTCTCCTCACAATTCCCTTTTGACCTTGCCGGGCAGGATGATGCTTTCCTTGTCCTCTTCCAGAGTTATTAGTCCTTCCCCAGCAGAGCAGGTGGGACAGCACCTGGGTTTCCTATAGACTTGCATTTTCCCTGGACCTGTGGCTCTCACCTATGGATTCCCCGGTGTCTGATGAGCCATGGACCCACCATCACCTCACACCTTTTCTCTGGGCTTACTAAAGCCTTCTAATTTCACAGATCTGTAGGAACTTTGCTTTTTGAGGCCATGCTATTATCATTCGTTGGCTTTAGAGGCTGTTGGATGCAGGCAGGCAAGAGCAGGCTCAGATAATGTCATCACAGGAGCTTTATTTTCTCTGGAAATCAGGCTAAAAATGCCCTGTTTTTCTGCTGGCAGGGTGTTCAGTCACCTTCCCCAGCCTCCCTAGTTTCACGTGCGCAGATAAGAACCCAGCAGAAAACAGCAGCCAATTAATAACACGTTTGTTTCTGTCTTTCTTTCCTTCTCTGATGGGGGTGGGGAAAGAGGCGGGGGAGAAACGGATGCTAGATAAAATGTGATTAATCTATAATTGGACCAGAGAAGACATCTAAAGCAAAAATAAAAACGAACGTGGGCGTAACTCCTAGCTTAGGGCTCCAAAATATTAGCAGCCCAGCCCATCCAGATGACATACTCCAAAAGATCTCTGGTCCCCACAGGAGATGGAAAACTCCCACCCTTGGTGGGTTGCCAAAGGAGGCACCTCCTTTTGCCAGTCTGACACGGTGCAAATGCCTCCCGTTGTCTTTGGGAGGTGGTTTTGGGCCAGAGGGGAGCAGAGGGCATGGGGAAGAGGTCCCTTTTGGGGTGAAGGGGTTCTCTTCTTCTCATCTTCTGGGCCAGATCCTCGTCTTCTCCCAGTCGGCACAGCTTTGTGGTGAGCACTGGGTGGCCACCAGCTGGCAGCCTGTGCTGGGAGCCAACAGATCTCTGCCCACGGGTACCAGCTGAGCATCTGCAACTTGGTGTTGGTATCTGGAAACCCTGCTACTGGAAGGTTTGCTGTGGTCCTTTCCCCTTCCAAACGGTGGTGCGAAGCTGGGACAGAGACCATGATCTGCCCTGGCAATGTCAGACCTCAGTTTTCATCTGAAGGCAGTGACTTTGGGCATCAATTCTGCCAAGACCCTGTCCTGCATACCCGAAAGGTCCTGCAGCCATGACTGCTCTCCAGGTGCTCCTGCTCTACTGGAGGTGAAAGACTTCATTAGCCAGCAGGGAGGTGCCTCTAATTAGCACTCAGGTGCTGTTTATCTCTTCCTTTTCTTCTAATACCAATTTCTACCCTGGAAAACTCTTCAGCAACACATTGATTTATAGAGTGGTCTCCGCTTCGTTTTGAAACAAGGCCATTAATGCTGTTAACTCACTGCTTGCCCCCAAATCTGGCATTCCCACAGCTGGGCAGGGGCTTGTTAAGCTCTATCAGGTCTAAAGCCTGGCTTTCTTAAAGGCTCCATGAAGGGGCTGTTGACTTTTCCCCACCCAAGGGACCAGTCCGTGGCATCCAAGCTGGCTTGTTCTCCTCTCTCATCTCATGGTAGGCAGGAGCTGGGGAGTGTCTATGTGGGGAGGGGGTGGCTGTTGGCTCAGCTGTGGCCCCCCCAGGGCAGCAGTGCTCTGGAGGCTGCGATGCAGGGGGAAAAGGGGGTGGGATGTGCCTTCCCTCATCCCCTGGAGAGGAGGGAAGCAATGGTGGGGGGGAGGATTTGGAGGGTGCCTCCTCCCTTCTCCTTGTTCTCGCAGCGTCTGTGGGGAGAGGTTGAGGTTTCTGTTTGTTTGCAGCATCCCTTGGTGGAGTCGTGTGCGGGAGGTGAGGTGGGGTTTGTTGTTGGGTCTACAGAGGGGAAGGAGAACAATAATCCCTCTTGGAGCTACACTGGCTGCTCAGGTGGATCGATGGGATGATGCATGGGGCTCTCAGGGTGAGCTCCCCATCATCCCTCTCTTCCTGCCACCCTCCTCCTCCTCTGGACTAATACCAATTTCTACCCTGGAAAACTCTTCAGCAACACATTGATTTATAGAGTGGTCTCCGCTTTATTTTGAAATGAGGCCATTAATGCTGTTAACTCACTGCTTGCCCCCAAATCTGGCATTCCCACAGCTGGGCAGGGGCTTGTTAAGCTCTGTCAGGTCCTAAGCCTGGCTTTCTTAAAGGTGGTGCTCCACGAAGGGGCTGTTGGCTTTTCCCCACCTGAGGGACCAGTCCATGGCATCCAAGCTGGCTCGTTCTCCTCTCTCATCGGTGGTAGGTAGGAGCTGGGGAGTGTCTATGTGGGGAGGGGGTGGCTGTTGGCTCAGCTGTGGCCCCCCCAGGGCAGCAGTGCTCTGGAGGCTGCGATGCAGGGGGAAAAGGGGGTGGGATGTGCCTTCCCTCATCCCCTGGAGAGGAGGGAAGCAATGGTGGGGGGGAGGATTTGGAGGGTGCCTCCTCCCTTCTCCTTGTTCTCGCAGCGTCTGTGGGGAGAGGTTGAGGTTTCTGTTTGTTTGCAGCATCCCTTGGTGGAGTCGTGTGCGGGAGGTGAGGTGGGGTTTGTTGTTGGGTCTACAGAGGGGAAGGAGAACAATAATCCCTCTTGGAGCTACACTGGCTGCTCAGGTGGATCGATGGGATGATGCATGGGGCTCTCAGGGTGAGCTCCCCATCATCCCTCTCTTCCTGCCACCCTCCTCCTCCTCTGGATGGTCTACAGGGGTGAGGGAAGACCTCTTGGCTGGGGTGCTTGTTAGCAAGGTCTGCATGGAGTGTGGTTGGCACGGCCAACGGCAGACAGCCCCGGCGCTTGGCTGTTGGCTCAGCTGTGGCCCCCCCAGGCTGCGGTGCAGGGGGCAAAGGGGGTGGGATGTGCCTTCTCTCATCCCCTGGAGAGGGGGGAAGCAATGGTGGGGTGGAGGATTTGGAGGGCGCCTCCTCCCTTCTCCTTGTTCTCGCAGCGTCTGTGGGGAGAGGTTGAGGTTTCTGTTTGTTTGCAGCATCCCTTGGTGGAGTTGCATGCAGGAGGTGAGGTGGGGTTTGTTGTTGGGTCTACAGAGGGGAAGGAGAACAATAATCCCTCTTGGAGCTACACTGGCTGCTCAGGTGGATCGATGGGATGATGCATGGGGCTCTCAGGGCAGACAGCCCCGGCACCGAGAGCAGCAAGAGGGGCACAAAGTGTCCTTTTCACTTGAGGAGAGCAGAGCTTTGCCTTACTGGTGGCAGTTCTGGCTCTTGCCATGCCCTCACTACATGCTCCTCTCCCATTCCTGGTGCAGGATTCGGGGCTGGGAGTGGAGCAATGCAGGGTAAACTGAGGCTGGAGCCTCCTTGGAAGGGTCCAGGCAGTGCCCTTCACCTGTGACGCCATCACCAGCTCTTTGGTTTGGGTTTCTTGCTGGCCCCAGCAGCTTTCTGGATGGAGCACAGGGGTGCATCCTGATCTTGGAGCTACATCTTGCTTCAGTCTGTCTCGAGCGAGCATCCCTCATGGACGGGGAGAGTCACAATAGCTCGCCAGGGTGGGGGGAGCCAGCTCTTTCGCTGGCATCTGTGCACCTTTGCAGATGTGCTAATGGCACCAGCCAGCTGTGGGTCCTGTCTCTGCTGGGTTTGGAAACATCGGAGAAGGCTGAGAGGGCTGGATACACATTTCCTTTTGGCAAGCATGGATAGAGGGATGCTGGCCCATCCCGTTGCACCAGGCCAAGGGAGCAGCGCTAAACCCTTATTTATGGGCGCAGGACCAGTCCGTGGCATCCAAGCTGGCTTGTTCTCCTCTCTCATCTCATGGTAGGCAGGAGCTGGGGAGTGTCTATGTGGGGAGGGGGTGGCTGTTGGCTCAGCTGTGGCCCCCCCAGGGCAGCAGTGCTCTGGAGGCTGCGATGCAGGGGGAAAAGGGGGTGGGATGTGCCTTCCCTCATCCCCTGGAGAGGAGGGAAGCAATGGTGGGGGGGAGGATTTGGAGGGTGCCTCCTCCCTTCTCCTTGTTCTCGCAGCGTCTGTGGGGAGAGGTTGAGGTTTCTGTTTGTTTGCAGCATCCCTTGGTGGAGTCGTGTGCGGGAGGTGAGGTGGGGTTTGTTGTTGGGTCTACAGAGGGGAAGGAGAACAATAATCCCTCTTGGAGCTACACTGGCTGCTCAGGTGGATCGATGGGATGATGCATGGGGCTCTCAGGGTGAGCTCCCCATCATCCCTCTCTTCCTGCCACCCTCCTCCTCCTCTGGATGGTCTACAGGGGTGAGGGAAGACCTCTTGGCTGGGGTGCTTGTTAGCAAGGTCTGCATGGAGTGTGGTTGGCACGGCCAACGGCAGACAGCCCCGGCGCTGAGAGCAGCAAGAGGGGCACAAAGTGTCCTTTCCATGTGAGGAGAGCAGAGCTCTACCTCGCTGGTGGCAGTTCTGGCTCTTGCCATGCCCTCACTACATGCTCCTCTCCCATTCCTGGTGCAGGATTCGGGGCTGGGAGTGGAGCAATGCAGGGTAAACTGAGGCTGGAGCCTCCTTGGAAGGGTCCAGGCAGTGCCCTTCACCTGTGACGCCATCACCAGCTCTTTGGTTTGGGTTTCTTGCTGGCCCCAGCAGCTTTCTGGATGGAGCACAGGGGTGCATCCTGATCTTGGAGCTACATCTTGCTTCAGTCTGTCTCGAGCGAGCATCCCTCATGGACGGGGAGAGTCACAATAGCTCGCCAGGGTGGGGGGAGCCAGCTCTTTCGCTGGCATCTGTGCACCTTTGCAGATGTGCTAATGGCCCCAGCCAGCTGTGGGTCCTATCTCTGCTGGGTTTGGAAACATCGGAGAAGGCTGAGAGGGCTGGATACACATTTCCTTTTGGCAAGCATGGATAGAGGGATGCTGGCCCATCCCGTTGCACCAGGCCAAGGGAGCAGCGCTAAACCCTTATTTATGGGCGCATAAAAGCTGCATTGATGCATGAGATGAGGACATCTGAGAAATTAAATATTGGAAAAATGCTTTCTTGTGCCTGGCAGCCCCATAAATACAGGGTTTGCGGAACTGGTCCCGGCGTCGGTGTTAGGCAGAGAAAATGCTGGTGCAGGTGGCTTTTCAAGCCTGCGTAGGAAATCAGTTTGGGGATTCATCCGGTGATGCTCTTAGTCCTGTGCATTGTCTTTCACCTGGCTGCTGGGTGCCCCCTCCTCAGCACCCTGTTATGGCTTTGTCTCATCAAGTCCAGCTCCCTTTCCCCTCCAGTGGTTCCCTCTCCAGCCAGTATCCCTTCTCCATGAATTGGGAGACAGCCACCTGCAGCATTGTGAGAACTGGTTCCCCATCTCCTTGCTGGTGGCCATCTCTGCCTCCCTTGGGTGCAAACGGTGCTGAAGTTATGAAGCATCTGCTCTGTGCCAAAGGGGTGTTAGGAAATGCTCCCCACCTCTAGATGACTCAATAAATTTGGGCAGATTGGGGCCTGGAGGGTGCATGTGCCTTGCTGCCCTGCAAAGGGGACCGTTTCTGCCAGGGACAGCCAAGTGGCCTTGGGAAGTGATGCTTCACTACTGGTGGGTCCTGATCTCGTTCCTCCTGTTTGATGCTTCACCAGGAAAAGATACTCCTTCCTTTTATTTGATCGTTTTTAATTGACATCCTGTAATTCTGATGAACAGCTTCCCCTGGCCAGTAACCTGGCACGGAGGTAATGAGGGGAAAATAATCATCTTGGGCTTAGAAGTCATGTAAGGTCCTTACCTCCTGGTGACACGTGCTGCCCACAGCCGTCCTGCAGCCCTGAAGTTGAACCTTGCAGCGTGATGGTGGTGAGAGAGCTGGGGATGGCTTGGTCTTGGGAGACGTGTACTGGTGTACCCTCCTCCTGCTGCCAAATCCATGCTGAGCCCTTCCTGAGCAAGAATACTGGGAGGCAGCCTTGGGTTTTTAGTGTCTCGGAGGAGCCAGGTGGCTCTCTGCGCCTGCTCAGGGGGTCAGGGGAGGGAACACTCGACCGACCTGGGAAGAGAGCCATGAAAATGTACCTTAAAATAAACCCCAAGCTCTTCAGTTCTGTTCCCTTTGTGCCTGGCGGTTCAGGAACACCCTGCTGGCTTTGGCTGCTAATCCCAGCCCAGTTCTCTTTTGACACAAGCCAATATAGGACTTGGATGCTGCAAAATGAATTCAGAGTGCAGGCTTCGAGGCGAGGCTGATCTCAGTTAGTAGAAGGGGAAGGTGTTGCAGAACCCATCGTGGTTGGTTTTTTTTTTTTTTACTGTCTGCCCACAGATGCCTTTTGCAGTCCTTGGTCTTCTTCTGACCACCCACACTCTCTCCTTTTCCCAGCCCTCTCCTGTACGTGTGGTTTGAAATGTCAGGAGCAGGGAGAGCGACCCACTCCATCAATAATCCATCTCGTCGCCTCCTCGGGCTGTGGTGTCCACCCGTGTCCCCTCCCCACCTGACAAACGCTGTGGGGAAGCAGGGCTGCTGTTAGTGTTCCTTGCAGTGGCCACACTGGGCTGCTGTCACCTCTCTGTGTGGAGAAGTGGACCAGGCATGTGTGGGGAAGGGATGCTCCGTGGAGGAACGTGTGTTTGGGGCTGCCCCAACCACGGCAGGTCGGTGGAGATGCTCTCCTCTTGATTGTGCTTTCCCTCCCAAGCCCCGTTGTGCTGAGAAGTGACTCCTTTGCTCAGGCCACGTGTGGAGAAGCACGGTGGGGAGAGCAGGGGGAGGTTTTTCCCCCAATCTTGTGGCACTGGAGTAGCCCATCCCCAGGCAGATGGACACATCTCCAGCGGCGTGAGCAGAGGAGGTGTTTCTGCACCTCTGGCTGTGCCAGGCTGGCGTTGCTGAGCGAGGAGGGACTGGGAGCATCGGTGCGTGGCGGGAAGTCTTGTTACATATCACGGAACAGAAAAAAATCACTCTCCCTGCGCAAGGTGAAATTTTTGTACAGGGCTCCTCGGCAGCTGCTCGCTTTTAATTACAGGCTCTTCCTCTAAGACTTTGCTGCAGCACGGGCTGAAACGCTCACCTCCTGCGCTGCTGGTACGGTGCTTCTACCTCCAGCGTGGGCATGGGATGACGTGGGGTGCTCTCCTGTTTGCCCCAGCATCCTGGGCAATTCATGCCTCCAAGGTGAAGCCATCCATCCCTCAGCAGGTCCAGGGGGTCTTGCGGTGAAGTCATTGTGGTTACATCTTTGGCTTCCCCTTCCTTTATTCTTATATTCACACCCTGTGGCAGTGAGGCAACAGGTTGGGAGCCAGGACTAGGATCTGCTTGTGGAGCTTCACCCCCATGTGCTCATCCTGTGGCCCAGCCTGGCTCTCCTGCCTGCTGCCACGGTGGGAATGACTGTTTCCCTGCCTGGGTTTTCCACCCTGAGCACCGCAGCAGAAATGTGCTTCGGCCAAAGCAGCTCAGGCTGCTTCAGGGTTGCTCTGGAGAGAGGAGAGATGCTAAACATAGCTCTTCAAAAGCTGAGCGGTAGATAAGGTAGCAGCAGTTATTAGACACCACTTTTGATCTCTTGAGAGCATTTTCTTCTCCATTTACAGTGAGGTTTGAGCTTTCTCCTGGGGATCAATTTATGCACTTTCATGTTACGTGGCTTAAGTGTTAGAGGAGGAGTAGGTGGGAGAACTGTGGTGTTGCTGTTTTCCCCTGTATCAGGTCCTTGCTGAGGTTGCGGATGCCCAAGATCACCTCTCTCCCCACATCTCTGCCTCCCATCTCCCAGGACTATCCTGCTGGTATTTAGTCTCGGAGCGTTGTGACAAAGGAACAGCATTTGTCTTGCTTTGTCTTCTCTTCCCCTTGGCCATGCCATGCTGAAGGCGATGCGTGATACCTTTTGGAGAGAGCTATTGCATCCCTACCTGCTCCCGAGCTAGCCCACTGCAAATACTGCCTGATCCAGAGGATTTCTCACCAAGTGAACGTTGGTTTTGTAGGAAGGTGGCTCCAGGTCCCTGGAACACAAGGGGTCTCGCTGTTGTGTGGTGGGAGGCAGTGTGCAGCCAAGGGGAAGCCAGGCTTAGACCTGTGGCTTAGGGATGGAGTCACTACATTTAATGCTTCTTTTGACGGTGCAGAGGGAGAGTAAAGGACAGGAGGAGGCGTGAAGTTGGCTGAGACCCCCAGAGTAGGAGCAAGCTCCTTGCAAAGAGCATGAGTAGACCTTGCAGAGTGCCCGGTGGCCTGGGAGAGGACGAAATGGTGGCTTTGTTGGTGGTGCAGCTGAGTGCTGGCTTCAACAGACCGGAGGCGTGAAGTTGGCTGAGACCCCCAGAGTAGGAGCAAGCTCCTTGCAAAGAGCATGAGTAGACCTTGCAGAGTGCCCGGTGGCCTGGGAGAGGACGAAATGGTGGCTTTGTTGACGATGCAGCCAAGTGCTGGCTTTGGACTTGCTTTGGACCATCCGACCTTCCCTCCAGGCGCCCAGAGGCTGCTGCAGCCCACCTCCCCTTGCTGAGCTCTCTAATCTCCCTGATTTGTAAACACTCCTTTTGGCGGAGCGTGGCCTCCCCAGGCAGGTGGGAGCAGGTTAAAACCATCCGAGTGTTTATTTTTATTTTTTATCTTGTCTTTACCTCCCTCCCTGGCGTGGGCTACGTACGGGCTGCCGTCCCATCTGGGTGCGCTCTTTGTGTGTGCTGAGCTTTGGGTGTTTTGCCGTGGTGTGGCTCCTTGGGGGCAGATTCCTGCTTTTGGTGAGGTTTGGGGTTGGGGGTCTGGGTGCTCTGGGGTGGGCAGGCAGGGTGGCATCCTGGGCTGCATCAAAAGAAGCTTGGCCGGCAGGTCGCAGGAGGTGATCCTACCTCTGTTCTGCACTCGTGAGACCCCACCTGGAGCTCTGTGTCCAGCTTTGTGGAGTCCTTAACACAGAAAGGACATGGACCTGTTGGAATGGTTCCAGCGGAGGGCCATGAAGATGCTCAGAGGGATGGAGCACCTCTGCTATGAGGGCAGCCTGAGAGAGCTGGGGTTGTTCAGCCTGGAGAAGAGAAGGCTCTGGGGAGACCTTAGAGCCCCTCCCAACATCTAAAGGGAGCTACAGGAGAGCTGGGGAGGGACTCTTTGTCAGGGAGTGGAGTGACAGGACAAGGGGTAAGGGTTTTAAATTGGAAGAGGGGAGATTGAGATTAGATACCAGAAAGGAAATTCTTTGCTGTGAGGGTGGTGAGACACTGGAACAGGTTGCCCAGAGAAGCTGTGGCTGCCCCATCCCTGGAGGGGTTCAAGGCCAGGCTGGATGGGGCTTGGAGCAACCTGGTCTGGTGGGAGGTGTCCCTGCCCAGGTCAGGAGGTTTGGAGCTGGATGATCTTTAAGGTCCCTTCCAACTCTAACCATTCTATGATTCTCACTCCCATCCCTTGTCCTTCCAACTCTAACCATTTTATGATTCTCTCTCCCTTGGGAGCACGGTTCCAAACTTCTCCTCTCTCTGAATGAGGCTGATGAATTCTTGCAGTGATTAGGAGCCGTGGCAGTCTGCTCAGAGCCGCTCTCGCGGGGCGGGGGGAGGCTTGTGACAGATTAATGAGAGAGTCTTTTAAGATGATGTTTGATTTGCAAGAGTGACTTTGATGTTTTAGACCCAAGAACACAGATCCTTTCAACTCCTCCCCACTCCACCCTGCCCTGCCCGCCCCCGGCGCCACCTTCGCCTTGCTCACTACCATCTCTCTGCCCTCCAGCACATGATTTTGCTTTTAGATCTTCTGACTGATCAACTTTTTCCCTTGCTGCCCGCCCCTTCTGACCCCTAATTATGGACCGTGTAGTCAGCTCTCTTCCCGTTCCTCCTTGGTCCGCCTTGGCCCCTGCTGTCCCCATCGCTGGTGTTATCCCTGCTGCTCGTGGGTTAGATTTCATTCATGGTGGCTTTTAGAAGGGAAGAGCTTTTTTCCAGGCAGCTGGGCTTTTCAGGATGTGGCTGGTAATGCCCACATTCCCGGGCTTCCCCTGTGACACAAGGAGCACAGGGTGTGCTTGTGGGGCTGAGCTACCGCACCATGGTCTGAGGAGAATCGTAGAGCACAGGGTGTGCTTGTGGGGCTGAGCTACTGCACCGTGGTCTGAGGAGAATCGTAGTAGAATTGTCTAGGTTGGAAAGGACCTTTAAGGTCATCAAGTCCAATCATCAACCTAACTCTGATAAAAAACCACCACTAAACCATGTCTCTAAGCACTATGTCTACCCATCTTTTGAATACCTCCAGGGATGGGGCCTCAACCACGTCCCTGGGCAGCCCATTCCGATGCTTAATAACCCTAATATAAAGGTTAATAAGCATAAGTCAAAGTAAGATATGTCGGATTAAGTGTCAGAATCAACAGAGGACTATTTCTATTGCGTGTTTAAGTGCTTTTGTTTAGACAGGGTGATCAGTGAGAAGATGCTTGGTTTCCCGGGCATCACATGTAGAACTGTGCAAGTAAGATCTTTGGAGAGCTGAGAGCATCACGGAGGCTCCTGAACTAGATGGTGGATTGTTGTCTCAGTTTTCTTAAGGACTTTCCATCCTCAGAAAGCATCATCCAAACTGGATGGTGGGTATCTGCCGTCCACCATCCGCCCGTTCGGTGTTTAGCCAGGGCTGTGGGGTGGAGGCTGTCAGTGCCCACGTGTGGCTCTCCCAGCCCCATGGCTGAGGGTCTTTGAGTGGGACAAGGTGGTTCCTTCTCCCTCGCCGAGCAGGCCCCGGCTGATGCGATTAATATTGATGGCAGGGAGGATGGGCCTGGCTGGAGCGCCGGCCGAGCCGGTCTCCATGGCAACGGGCACCTCATGCAGAATTAATGCTGGGCCTGACACAGGCGCTCGGCTCCTTCCCCGGGCCTGGCATTTCCCTCTGCCCTTTTGGCACAAGGGAGCCCCGAAAGCAGCTCGGCCCTCCCCTTTCCCTCCTTCCCCTGGCTTTTTGCTCCGGCGGTGGCCTTCTATCTTGGGTGGCAGCAGGGCAGGCTTCCTTAGGGTGTCATGGAAGAAGGAGGAAGGGTGGACCTCACAGAATCATAGACTAGTTTGGGTTGGAAGGGACCTTTAAAGACCGTATAGCCCAACCCCCTGCATTGAGCCTGGTGATAGAATCATAGCATTGTCTGGGTTGGAAGGGACCTTTAAGATCATCTAGTCCAACCATCAACCTAACTCTGATTAAAAAAAAAAAACACCCAAAACATCACTAAATCATGTCACTAAGCACTGTGTCAACCCATCTTTTGGGTTGGTGGGGTGAGGGATGGTGCCTCAACCACTTCCCTGGGCAGCCCATTCCAATACTTAATAACCCTTTCAGTCTAAAAATTTTTCCTAATACCCAATCTGAACCTCCCCTGGTCCAACTTGAGACCGTTTCCTCTTGTCCCATCACCTGTGACTTGGGAGAAGAGCCCAACCCCTGCAACATCTTCAACTCAATCAGGTTGCTCAGAGCCCCATCCAACTTGACCTTGAATGTTTCGATGAATGGGACATCTACCACCAGGGACTTCAGCCCCTGGGGTTTATTGTGCGCATGTCCTTGCCCTTTGCCGTTACATGTGCTTGGTACTACCTTGCTTGAGCTTCTTGTCTTCTGGCTGAGGAACTGTCCATAGCGGCCTCCTCGCAGGCCCTGGGTGCTGTTCAGCAATTTCAGTGGCTTCTTGCCTTCTCCATGATGGTGGCTTCTCTCTGACAATAGATAATTACCCAGAAAAGCTATGGATGCCCCATCCCTCGAGGTGTTCAGGGCCACATTGGATGGGGATTTGAGCAACCTGGAAGGTGTCACTCTTGGTGGCCTGGCTGGGTGCTGTCGGGGAACACGGGGCAGGCAGGCATGTGCTGCAGAGAGCCCGGCAGGGTGCAATAAGCAGTCAGCAAGCTGCTCCAGTAGCATTTTTTTCCTTTTCTGTACGGTGGAAAAGAGCAATTTTGACATTACATTTATGATGATTGTTATTAAGCTGGAGAAACATTTTAATGTGAATGCTTGGGGCTTATTATATAGAGCTCTTCACTTCAAGATCTCAAAGCACTTGAGGAAGCCAGCTTGTTATTAATCCCTATAAGTATATGTTGAGCTATTTACCTACTGACATCGGGGGGTTGGTGATTATTAATATCTGCGTTTTTTGTAAATGGGAGAACCAAGGTGCAGAACTGGGTGGGGGGGTGAAGCTGGAAGATGAAGCCACTCTCCATCCTCCCTGCCTGCAGCTGGCTGCTGTCTCCCTGCTGCCTGTCCTCACTGCTTCGGTCCAGGAGGCTCAGAAGAAGGCTGGGATGGATTGAGAAGCTCACCCAAGTGCTCTTCCTTGGCCAGCTCTGGCCCAGGACTGCTCCAGGATCATAGAATGGTTTAGGTTGGAAGGGACCTTAAAGATCATCAAGTTCCACCCCTCCTGCCATGGGCAGGGACACCTCCCACCAGACCAGGTTGCTCAAAGCCCCATCCAAGCTGGCCGTGAACCTCTCCAGGGATGGGGAACTATATGTGTGTGTGCTGTGCAGCATCTTCATTTTGTGTGGTCTCTTGGACCCAGCTCAAGTGGAACCTTTACTACAACATCAGTCTTCTCCCAGTTTGCCTGCATCCTCCCACCAACTCCTGCATCTCTCTGCATGCCGGGAGCCTCAGCTGCTTCTAGCCATTCTTGTGGTGGCTCTGGCCCTCCCTGTTGGCCACAGCAGAGCCGTCCTTTTCTCAGCTGTCCTTCCAGCCGTTTTGGGCATCTGCAGGCACTGTTGGACGCGAGGAGGTGGAGCTGGTGCCATCTGCCCTGGCAGCTACTCATGAAGTACCAGCCACCTGTGCCCGCGCAGCCTGCTCAGGGAAATGCTGAGCTGAACCTTGGCAGGGGCTTTCCTGGTAATGAAGCATCCTGCTCCCTTCCTGGTGCTAATTAGGGGCTGCCTGAGGAAGTGTCACGGATGGGGTGGGAGGCTTGGATCTGAACTGGTATCGTTACACCTGGTGCAACGGGTAGTTATAGAATCACAGAATGGTTAGAGTTGGAAGGGACTTTGAAGATCTTCTAGTTCCAACCCCACCTCCCACTAGACCGAGTTGCTCACACCCCATCCAACCTCCCCATCTTTCCTGTAGCCCTACTGCGGGGGGGTCTCCCCAGAGAGGAGCAGAGGGGCAGAATCCCCCCCCCTTGCCCTGCTGGCCACGCTGCTGGGGATGCAGCCTGGGATGTGGTTGGCTTTCTGGGCTGTCAGCGCACATTGCTGGGTCGTGATGTTCTTCTTTGTGCCCAGAGCCCAGTAAGAAGCCCTCTGCAGCCCTGACTCTCCCTCTTCCTACCCCAGTTTCAGCTGCCAGTGTAGATATGCTCCCAGAGGCTCCTCTCAGCTCGTGATCTCCTTTCCCCTTTTCTTCTCTCTGGTTCTCTGATGGAGGCATCCCATTCTGGCCTCCTGTGCATCGGTCCAGAGAAAACCCAGGTTTTCTGGGTGTTTCTGTCACTTGGTTGACGTGCCTGCTCCTTTGCCCCGGTGTTTTTTATGAATGCCCCACGCTGTGAGCCCCCAGGTCAGGCGAGGTCCACCCTGCAGGTGGTTTTGCGGTAAAGGGACACCACAGTGACATGGTTCACTGCCCCATCTGCTCATCTCTGGGGTCAGGAGGCAGCTGGCAGGCAGGCAGAGACCAGCCGTGGCTCCAGCTGCTGTGGGGTGGGAGCTCCCCTGGCCTGTTGGAGAATGCAGCCGCATGTTCTCCAGGCTGCAGCAGTGCCCTGACCTTCCTCCACTCCAGGCTCTTTGGAGGAGAGGCCACAGCGCTTTGGTGTGGCCCTCACCTTCCCCAATTAACCAGTGGACAGGAAACCCTCGTTAGCATTCCCTGAACCAGAATCACAGAATGGTAGGGGGCTGGAAGGGACCATCAGAGATACCTAGTTCAGCCCCGAAGGTCTAGGTGGTCACTGCAGGACACAAGGTGGAGCCTCAGTACATAGCAGAGCAGAGCTGGAGCAAGGCTCTTGAGCCTGGTCAGGTCTTTCCCTTAGCCTTGATCTCTTCTAAAAGCCTTTCTTGCTTTTGCAGGCTCAGGCTGGGGCTGCTGAGGGTGAGGAGCCTGCTCTGGCCACTGGTGGAGTCACACTGACTCCTCTGTGGCGGGAAGCACGATACCGTGAATTATTTGTAGCAACACCTTTTGCTTTTCCCCTCCTCCCCAGCAAGCGCAGTCTTTTTTTTTTTATTATTATCATCGTTGTTGTTGTTATTGTTATTTATTATCCCATTTCTGCTCCGGTGCTGCCAAGAGACATGGAGAGGCTTGGCTGGTATTCAGCGTGGTTACAATAAGCCCAAGCCCTCCCTTTTGTTCGGAGCAGCTTGCTGGAGTGTTGTATAAGATACCTCACTTTAGCTGTTCCTCTCCCTCATCTTCGGCGGCTCGGGAGGTTTGGGAAAGGTCAGCTCCTGGCTGGAGCTTTTTTCTGCTCCAGACAAGTGGAGCTCTCATTGTTTGCCAGATGCCTTGCTGCGCCCGCTCTCTGCCGCGCTGGGATGATTTAACCGGAGCCGTGCTTTGCTTTAGATCCAGCCCGCTCTCTGACCTCACTGTGGGCTTTGTAGACAGTTCTGAAGCATGGTCTTGAAACCCTGAGAGAGATCCCACTGAGAGATCCCACCTCCCCTCTGCGACCGGGGAACTGGCACAAGAGGCTGCAGCCTCCAGCATCCCAAGTGGGGACTCCATCCGTTGCAAGCTCACCCCAACTCTGGTTCACCACTGCCTTCCAGTGGCTCCAGAGCCTCCAGCAGTGTTGCTGTGGGTAAGGCAGGTTTTGGGCTTGGTCTCAACCAAGACCTGCCCTGGCACGTCTGTCGGGTGATGTAGAAAGCACGCTGGTAGGAACACGTGTGGTTCCCTATCCTGGTGATGTTGTCCAGATGACACTAGCAGGGCAGGAGGCTGGCAGAGCCCTGGTTCCTCTGTTTGCCACCGGTCTCTGGTGCTTGCCCCAGTTGGGTGGGCAAGTAGATGATTCCTTGCCAGAGAACCATCTCTGCCCTCCTGTCTGCACTGACTCTTCTTGAGCTCAGGAGTGTGAAGGTGAAGCTGGTCCCTTTGTTGTGTCTTGGCCTGACGCCCAGCAGAGCATGGCCCAGCCCTGGGCAACTGAGATAAGGATGGTGAGCAACCTGCAGCCCCTTGCTGGGCTGCTTTTTGTAGCACTGTCTTCACCAGCAGCCTCAGGGAATTAAATTTAAGAGGTCCTTGCACTTCTGGATGCTTTATCTGCTGCCTGGAGTTTATTCAGGCTGTCCTGTACAAGCGGTAGGACAAGACAAGATCTTTTTGTGCCTCACTTCTTGTCACCTTCTGCTTGTACCCAGCAGAGAGGTTCTGTCTGGGGTGGCTCTGTGAAGGCTTGGTCCATGCCAGGTACCCTGGGACTGGGCTGGTAGCCTCTTCTCTTTGCTTCTAATTTCCCAGCTTTTATTCCTCCTGCTTCTTGCATCCTCCCAGGTAAAATTAGAAAGAGAGATGTTGGGGAAGAAGGAAGCTCCCTCTGAATTTCATCCTTTGCAGAGCTTGGGGTTGAGTCATCTTAGCAGGCGTAATAAACCTGTTTCATCTCCTGGGTCTGGCAGGGGAATTAAGGCATTTTGTTTTATTCCTGTCAGTGCTCTGAGCTTGCATCATCCAGCTGCATCACAGCATTGGATGGGTGAGTTTCGAAAATCATCCGCTCTGAACAAATAGGCTTCTTCACCAGCAGCACCAGCGATGATCAGAACTGAAAGAAACTTAAACAACCAATTTGCCTGTCACAATTTGTTTCTGGTTTGAAGCATTTTTCTTTCTCCCTTTGTCTCCTCCTCAGCCTGATCACTGAAAGCTGGGTCCTCATCTGTAGGAAGGTCCCAAGGGCTGGGTGTTTGGGGGTCACACTCTGCTGTAGCCCCACTCTCTGTTCTCCCTGGGCATCCGTGGGGCAGCTGGGCTGTCCCCTTGAGTTGGGATGAGCTCCAAGGCACCGCGGTGTCCAAGCTTCTCTCCTGGGGATGGAGCTCGTTGACAGGGAGTGGGAAGGCGTCTGTCAAACACCGATGCTGTAAAAGCTCACTTTTACAACATTTGGTTGATGCAGAACAGGAGGTAAATAAATATCCTTTATAGCATCTCTTTTGCTCGTATATTGGCCTATTTTGTCCCTAACATGTTTATGAAACATGATTCTGGGGGCAAGGATAGACTGAAACTTCAATTCTGATAAAATGTCAGTTTTCTTTGTGTGGTTTGACCTGATTAATTTATAATATTTTATGGCCTTTTTGTT
Organism: Calidris pugnax; assembly: GCF_001431845.1. Taxonomy (NCBI): domain Eukaryota; kingdom Metazoa; phylum Chordata; class Aves; order Charadriiformes; family Scolopacidae; genus Calidris; species Calidris pugnax. The sequence goes on along the minus strand of NW_015090833.1, from coordinate 1,043,602 downwards.
ATTTAACGTTGCTTTTATCACTTCAGATTAAGAGATTCTTAAATGTGTGTGGGCAGAACAATTACAGGGAGGATCACTGAAAAGGTGACAAGACCCAGTTTAGCTCCAAACCTGAAGGAACGATTTTTAAAGTTTCTTTGAAGAAGAGTACAAACCATGAGTAATGTTTGAATTTCTTCAGAAGTCTTGTCCAGTGAAAGTTTGGGTTTTTTTTTCCTGCCAGGTTTGCAGGCTGGCAGGAGGAATGGATGGCAAGGGATTGAAGGCAGAAATGCTGTTGATGCATGAGCTGGGGGGGTGGAAATGCACCCTAAAATAGCAACCAGGGTCCTAGGATGGGGTTTTTGAGGTGCTCGATGCTGCCTTGAATTGGGTCCCACTGTAACCCCTCCATTTGGGTGAGACCAGACCTGTTCTCTTCAGAAGCCTTGGATGCAAGAGGCTCCTTTGCCGTATTCTGAGGCCAAAGACAGGAAGAGAAGAAGTCAAGAAAGGGGAGAGCTGTCCCTGTCACCTGCTTTGAAACCCTGGACATGCTTCCCACCTCGGTTTCCCTTCCTATCTGCAAAAGTGCTGTTGGAGCTGCCTTGAATTGGGTCCCACTGTAACCCCTCCATTTGGGTGAGACCAGACCTGTTCTCTTCAGAAGCCTTGGATGCAAGAGGCTCCTTTGCCGTATTCTGAGGCCAAAGACAGGAAGAGAAGAAGTCAAGAAAGGGGAGAGCTGTCCCTGTCACCTGCTTTGAAACCCTGGACATGCTTCCTACCTCAGTTTCCCTTCCTATCTGCAAAAGTGCTGCTGGGCCTGGGCTGGTGTGTCCTGAAGGCAAGTGCCTGCAGCTGGGAACCTCTTGCTCCTCGCCTATGAGCAGGCACCTGATTGAACTCCAGGCTGGCTCTGCATCCTGCATCTGCTGCACACACCAGCTCCTTTCTTTTTTTTTCCCCTTTTCCTTTTTTTCCCCTGTCTCTAAGACAGCTCCATCTCTGCCTCCCCGGTGACTGGCAGCTGATTATGCACTACACAGCTACGTTTCTGCTCCTCAGACCTGCGCCTCGGGGTGGGGAGGACGGGAGAAACCCCGACTTTCCCTGCATTTCACATTCCTCACTTGCACACCTCCCCTGCACCTTCTAAACTGGGAGCTCAACGGGCTTATCTGCATTTTAAAAAAAAAAAAAAAAAAAGAGAGAGAGAAAGAGCAGGAGAGACTATCCAGAGCGCTTCATAAAAATGATGAATTGCTTTTAGATATTGGGCAGGAGAGAAAGAGAGTTCCTTTTTATGTGATGATATTAGTCTCTTAGCGGCGCATTGTTGCTGCGCGTATGAGCTCAAAAATCTCAAGGCAGTCAAAGGCAAACGCCCGGGAATTGAAGTATAAATGAGCCGCTGTCGAGCATTTTATTTTGCCTTTTATGATTTCTCTTTCTCTCATTATGTAGGTCAGTCTCCATTTTTAATGTGTGCGGTGTGCCTAGGAGAGCGCGGGGTGGGATGGGGGTGGCAGGAGGTGCCCCCGGGGACAGGGATGGTGTTGGGGACAGGGACAGGGTGCTGGCTGGACGTACGGACGTGCCAGACAGAGCATGGTTGGAGTGGAGGGCCGTGACCATGGGCAGAAAGCTCCAGCATCTCTGGCTGTCTCACCTGCAGACGGCGGGGTCTGGAGTCACCTGTCCTCCCCCTTCCTCCCTCCAACAGAAGAATTCCATTTCCTACCGCATTAGCAATTCAGATGCTGAACTGGTCTGTGCTGGCTGCTCTGATTAGTGGATGCGATAAAGAGATTTGTGCATCTCCTTCCGAGAGGCACCAGCCACGTGATTCGGCTGCTTGGAATAAATGGCAATGAATAAAGCGGTGAGCGCGCGTGTGGGACCATCTGGCCCACACTGGGACAGGTTGAGGATGCTTTCTTCGCCATTCCTTGACTTTCCTTTCTCTTGTTGGTTAGAAAAAACACCTTGCGTTGGGGAGGAATCACAAAGGCTTAAGGAGAAGGCAGAACAAATGCTTTCCAGAGCCTTGGGGATGCTCCTCTGTGTCTGTAGTGGGGTTGGAGACACGGGGAGGGGAGGCACGGGTGGGTGCCTGGACCTGGGTGCTGGTCTGCACCCCTCGTGTTCCCAAATGAGCCTCCACATCTCACCTCTCTCCACGTCTGTGCCCGCAGCATGTCGGGGGATGCTGTGCGGGTTCGGGGCGGTGTGCGAGAGGAGCTCCACCGACCCTTCCCAAGCCTCCTGCGTCTGCAAGAAGACGGCCTGCCCCATCGTGGTGGCTCCTGTCTGTGGCTCGGATTATTCCACCTACAGCAACGAGTGTGAGCTGGAGAAGGCCCAGTGCAACCAACAGAGGCGGATCAAAGTCATCAGCAAGGGCCCGTGTGGTGAGTTCAAGGGCAGGCTCTCCTGCTTTCAGGAGGTGACCACACGAGGAGACTTGTCCCCGAGCTCCTCTCATCACCGTGGTGCTGGTGATGTCCTTGGGGCTGGGGATGAGTCTGATGGGACGAGACACTGAGAGAAGAACCCCCAGCTCTGCCTCAGTAGAGTTTAATAAGCAGGCAAACCGGTGGCCAAAGAATGTTCAAGAGGTGTGTGACAGCCCAGTGGGGAACAGCCCTTTGTCTTGGGCAGCTCTGCCACCCTGGAGTGGGTCACATCTGCCACGGCTAGGACTTGGAGGGACCAGGCATAGGCAGAGGCTGAGGAAAGCCCTTCTCCAGCTTGGCATTCACCAGCTGTGAGCAAGGAGCTGTGTAAATGAGACCCCCAGTCTCCTCATCTCAGAGTAAATTAACTTGACCTTTCTCTCCTGCCGTGCTCTGGCTTGCAATAAATCTGCACCCGGAACTCCTGCTGGGGCTCTTGTCAGAGGGGAGAGACTGCCGAGTGATTTATTTAAAATAATAATCATAAAAGAGCGACGAATAAAGGAAAAACAAAAGCGGAGAAGCCGGCAAATAAATGTTGGCCCTTCCCCATCAGCGAGGAAATTGCTCCTTGAGCTCTTCCTCTAATTAGGGTTTGCAGGAGGTGCCTCGAGGACCCTCATTTTGCTCGTTTGCTGGAGCGAGAGGCTCTCGGGGAGCGTGTGCAGGGCAGGGAGCTGGCAGCAGCGGGGCTGGGAGGTTTAGAAAGGAGAAGCTCTGCCTGAAGTGCCAGGTGGGGAGCGAGCTCCTTTCCTCGCCTTTCCTGGGGTCGGGGCTGGTCCTGCAGCCTCACCATCCTACCTGATTCCACAGATTTTGGGGTGGGTGAGCCCCTTGCTCCGCACTGGGGTACGTGGCACTGGCTTCAGTGGATGGGAAGGAGAGGACACCCATTGCCATGGTGTGCTTTTTGGGGTGCTGGGTCGGGGCTGGTCCTGCAGCCTCACCATCCTGCCTGATTCCACGGATTTTGGGGTGGGTGAGCCCCTCGCTTGGCACCGGGGTACGTGGCACTAGCTTCAGTGGACGGGAAGGGGAGTGCTTTGGGGTGCTCAGAGGGACTGGGGCTGTCTAGGGGAGATACTGTTGGGCTTTATTTATCCCATGAGAAGAGCGGGAGGAGGGCAGGATGGGGAGGAGGGGGTGCTGTGCTTAATGCCTGTGCTGTGCCCCGCTTCCTCTCTCCTGCAGGCTCCAAGGACCCCTGCTCGGAGGTGACCTGCAGCTTCGGCAGCACCTGCGTCCGCTCCACCGACGGCCAGTCGGCCAAGTGTGTCTGCCCGTCCTCCTGCAGCGCCGTGCCCGACAGCCCCGTCTGCGGCAGCGACGGCAAGGACTACCGCAGCGAGTGCCACCTCAACAAGCACGCCTGCGACAAGCAGGAGAACGTTTTCAAGAAGTTCGATGGCGCCTGTGGTGAGTTTCTTCTTCTTTCCCCCTCCCCGGACCTGGGATATTGCTTTAAAAACATCTCCTCCTGCATCAGGAGTATGAAGGGCAGAGCAACGGGAAACTTTAAAAACATCTCCTCCTGCATCAGGAGTATGGAGGGCAGCAGGAAATTACCCTACCCTTACCCTACCCTACCCTTACCTTACCACAAAAAAGACACTGAGTTGCTGGAGCAGGTCCAGAGAAGGGCAACGAAGCTGGTGAGGGGTCTGGAGAATAAGTCTGATGAGGAGAGGCTGAGGGAGCTGGTGGTGTTCAGTCTGAAGAAGAGGAGGCTGAGGGGAGACCTTCTTGCACTCTATAACTGAAGAGGGGGTGTAGAGAAGCAGGGATTGGTCTTGTCTCCCAAGTCACAGGAGATAGGACAAGGGGAAATGGCCTCAAGTTGCCCCAGGGGAGGTTTAGATTGGATATTAGGAAAAATTTCTTCAAGGAAAGGGTTATCCAACATTGGAATAGGCTGCCCAGGGAAGGGGGTGAGGCACCATCCCTAGAGGTGTTCAACAGACGGGTTGACATGGTCCTCAGGAATATGGTTTAGTGATATGTTTTTATGTTTTGTTTTTTGTTGTGGTTTTTTTCTTTTTTGGGGGTCAGAGTTAGGTTGATGGCTGGACTAGATGATCTTTAAGCTCCCTTCCCACCTAGACAACTCTATGATTCTATGAAATGGCAAGGGTTGGGGAGAAAAAAAACTCACCTGCTGTCATCAGCTCAAAAACGTGGGTTGGGCAGAAAAAAGGTCAGTCTGGGGGTGACAGCTGCTGAAATTCAGACCAAGCCAGTGTTTCCCCCCCTGGCATTTGGCCGCGGGTGTTTCTGGTCGGGACCCACTGACCTAGAGAGCGGGCACAACATCTGTGCCACCTCCTTCCCCTCCTGCCATCTCCCCTGGCTGCGAGTCCCCCCACCGGCTGCAGGTTTTGGCTAGAAGCCCATGGCTACTCAGCGTCCCAGGGCTCGTGGGCAAGCAGCTCCCTCTAATTAAAGGAGCCCGACAGGCACAGATCCCAGAGCGCAAACACAGCCACTCCGAGGATGGCTTCCTCTTTGGCTGACGATGGCTGGTGGATCCTTGTAATTAAAAGCAACCGTATTCATTAGGAAAAACCACGAGATCAGGCAGGACACGTGCCAGCCCAGTGTTTGTCCCCCGGGGAAAGGAGTGTGTAGGGGCAGGCTGCAGACCTGGCAGAGCTTTAATTGCACTTGTGCTGCTCAGTCCCAAGTAGGGCAAGATGGGCACAAGTGGGAGGCGTGAAAGAGGTGATGCCACGCCGGGTGCTCCTGGTTTCTAGGGCATAGAAGAGGCTCTGAGCCTCGCCGCTCCTTTGAGGTCCTCCTGATTTTAGCTGGGCATCAGCAGAAAATCAGGTCGAGCAGCCGGGCTGCAGAACCTGAAACTACTTGAAGGCATTTGGATTCTGTTGAGCGTGCTTGAGGATGTGCTGCAAGGTAGGGGAGAGAGTGGGGATGAGCAGTGCAGGCAGAGCACACCTTGAATATCCTCATCCTGCAGTCCCCAAGATAAATCTGTGTGCCTTCCTCCCCCCCAACCCCTCTGATGTGGTCCCCATCTCCCTAACAATCCCACATCCCTCCCCCCCTACAGCTGCCATATTTACCCACAGCTCCCTGGCCCCACCAAGATCTTCTCGTGATTTTGTTGGGGTTTGTAGAGCCCTCGAAGGAGGTCACGCATCCCTGGCAGTCTGCTGGTGTGACTGCAGGGCAGCAGCGAGCACGGGAGGGGGAATGGGAGATGGATTGGGTTTTACCCACAGCTCCCTGGCCCCACCAAGATCTTCTCGTGATTTTGTTGGGGTTTGTAGAGCCCTCGAAGGAGGTCACGCATCCCTGGCAGTCTGCTGGTGTGACTGCAGGGCGGCAGCGAGCACGGGAGGGGGAATGGGAGATGGATTGGGTAGGTCCTGTGGGAGCTCCTTCGTCTGCTTCGTTTCCATGATTACTGCTCAGGCTAAAACGGACAAAGAAAAAGACTTCAGTCCTAGGCCAGCCTTCTCCAAGGGATGTGCGGGTGACCGAAAGGGAGGTCCCTCCCCTGCTTGTGTGAGAAGCTGGGGAAATGGGGATACTGTTTTGTTTCCTCCCCTTGTCAGCCTGGGACTGTGTTCAGAGCAGGGATTTCAGACCGGTAGGATTAAAGGGTGGAGACGTTCGATGATGTTTCCACGATTGCAGAAAATGAATCAGCACTCTCCAGGCACCTGCTTGACAAAGAAGAGGGAAACCCAGGGCTAGAACAGGCAGTAGCGAGCAGTCAGCACCCGCTTTGCCCATCTCTTTGGTATGATAATGTGGGCTCAGCTCATCAGGGAGACTGATCCCAATAAGTTGAGATTGGAGCAGTGGGGCAAGGCAGCATGTGGCCCTGGCTGCCTTCAGGGCTCTTCCAGCACTTTGGAAAGATGGGGAAGAGAGATTGGGAGGAGTGGGATGGAAGTACCAAGCATTTTGTGAACCCAGCAAATGTTTCTTGGACTCAGGATGTTTGCCTGGATCGGGGGAAAGAGCTCTGTTCCCCAAACAGAGGGGAGTGAAGGCAGCTCAGGATGGGGAAAAATGGTAGGGCTCATCCCATCCGGCAGTCACTTTGGAAAGAGTGTGTGTCCTTGGTGTGTGCAGCTCAGTAAAAAACGAGTCCTAAGGTGTGCGGAGCCCTGCAGATGTGCTGTCCCAAGGAGATGAGCACACATTGAGTGCTCCTGGGGAAGGTTGGAGGCTCTTGGGAGGGAGGAGGAAGGCCAGGAAGCATCTCTCAGGGCAGGGAGTGAGTGTTCCTGACTCTCTGCCCTGGCTCCCTGCACAGACCCTTGCAAAGGCGTCCTCAACGACATGAACCGTGTTTGCCGGGTGAACCCCCGCACCCGCAAGGCAGAGCTGCTCTCCCGCCCCGAGAACTGTCCCCAAAAGAGGGAACTTGTGTGCGGCGACGACGGGGTGACCTACGACAACGAGTGCGTGATGGGGCGCTCGGGGGCCATCCGAGGACTGGAGATCCAGAAGGTGCGTTCAGGGCAGTGCCAGCAGCAGGGTAAGTACCTCTCTGCTTCCCGGGGAGCGTTTGGGTTCCTCACCTTCCCCCCCAACTCCGTGCCATCGTTTTGGCAATTTTACCCTCTTCCCCGCTGCCCTCAGGGCGGGTGTGAGCTTTGCTGTCCTCTCTCCTCCCAGACAAATGCAAGGAGGAGTGCAAGTTCAACGCTGTCTGCCTGAACCGCCGGGGCACCACGCGATGCTCCTGCGACCGCATCACCTGCGATGGTACCTACCGGCCCGTCTGTGCCCGTGACAGCAGGACCTACAGCAACGACTGCGAGCGCCAGAAGGCCGAGTGCCACCAGAAGGCTGCCATCCCAGTAAAACACAGCGGACCCTGTGGTAAGCACTGGTGCCGCCGGGCTGGTGGCCCCCAGGACCACTGGTATTCCCCCCCTACACCTCTCATTTCCCAGCCCCAGCAGCCACTTTAAGCCCAGCCTGCATCAGTCCCTTCCCTGCAGGCCACGGCGCTCACGGTGATGCTGGAAAGCTGCAGGTAAGTTGTGACTTGGGTACCCACCCTCTGAGCAAGCCACAGGCTCTCCTGCCACCGTTAAAGCCCTGAATATCCCTTCCTCCCTGTTCTTTTTCCTTCCAGCAGTCTCCTTGTGTGTGTGTGTGTGTATGTGCATGTCGGTGTGTGTGTGTGTGTGTGTGTGTGTATTGTGCATGTCATCCTCCTTGGTCTGGTCTCTTGTCTGATGTGCTCAGTGACACGGGGGAAGAATCGTTTGTGTTTAAACAGCACCAAAGCGTTGATGATGTCCAGCTGGTTTCTCTCATTCACGGCCAGGTGCACATTCACCACCACGCAGCTCCCGAGCAGCCCAACGCCATTCATTTCTCCTCCCAGGGTAGTGCCAGTCCCCAAGCTCCTTCCATGCTTCCCCCTCCATGCCCGCCTGCTTCTCTCAGCTCCAGGTACTCTCCGTAAGGATCTCTTCCCAGCGCTCCCGCTCTCTGGAGGCTTCGCCGTGTCTTTGTCTCGTCTCTGGGAAAAGCTTTTGACCTTTCCACCCGGACACTTTTTCAGGCTTATGTGATAGGATGGGCCTTCGGGTCTCGAGGATGTTGGGAACCTCCAATTTTAAAATTATGGCACAGAAAATTGAGGAGGTTAAACACAGTTAAACGCAGTCACTGGATTGATCTCTACGAGTTGGAAGGACTTGTTCATTTCAGCTCGAAATTGTTTCTTACTAGATCTAGGACTGTGTCCTATTATTATAAGCTGGTGTTTTCTATGGTATGAGATGTATCAAACCTTCTGAAGTACTTGGAAATTAAGCCCCGTGTTGTGGGTCTGTTTTGTTGGCTTTGTGCTCCTGCGGTAGGTTTTTTTAATGCTGCCAGGCCCAGCTGCTTGAAAACTGTTTGTCAGGCTCCCAAAATCACACTCAAGATAATCACAGCTGTTAGTTTTAATCACCCTTTTCCCTGTGTTTCTGGTGGCTGAATGTTTAGGAGTCAGTTCCCCGAGCTCTCCCTGCGGGGAGGGCAACAGAGGCACCTCTCAGTCCTCTGTCTCCTGGGTCAACGTGGAGCTGGTGCTGGATGGCCACCAGAAGCCTTGCCAGGAAGCCACACACTCTGGCAACCCTGGTGCTTGTTTTCCTGGCCACGTTGTGCTTCTGTGGAGCTTTGCTGGAGGTGTGACCGGCCTCTGGGGCTGGCGTGGGGCTGCATGGGGCACAGGGGGGATGAGGGTGAAGTGAGGTCCATAGCTGGGTTCCACTGGGCTCTGGAGCAGTGGGGCCAGGAGATGGTGGTTTGCAGCTGGGTGGCCAGTCCCTGGTGCCCTCTGCCCTCTACAGACCCTTCCCTTGGACATTCTTTAGGGTCAGGCCCTTGCTAAAGCTTCCCAAACTTCTAGGGCGAGCAGAGAACTCACACTGTTGATCACCCCACTGTCAGACATGCTTTATTTCCACCACGTTCAGTGGGGTGAGGCTGGTGGACAGTAGGAAGTGGTCTGTGTGCATCTGCTGTTCCTCTCCCCATCTTATTGTCTTTTATTTTAGCTTCCCCCTAACTTTTCTTCCCCCGGGCGAGGACAGCAGATGCACACATCTGCTTTCAGGAGCTACATCCTCGTGGGGTGGGAGCAAACAAAGCCTGTCATGTGGGAGAAGTAGATCAAAGCTGGGGCTCTGCCAAGGCCTGGTGTTTCAAAGTCCACATGATGGCTCCAGGCTGCCCTGTAGCAAGCCACTGTGAGGTGTGGGCAAGCCTTTGGCCTCCCCATCAGCTGAGGAGAGCATCTTCTCGCTGAGCTCAGTGAGAAGAGAGCATGTCCCCCTCTATGTCACCAGTTCAGACTTGATGTGAGATGGGAAACGGGTTCAGAAATGGGAATGGGGTGGTGGTGTTGCTTTCCAGCCTGTGTGTCAAGACAGGTCTGCTCAGTGTGAGCACAGCTGGTGGTGCTGACTTCTCTCCTCCTTGGGATGCTGGGACAGGACTTGTGGGACACTTGGCAGTGGGTGAGACCAGCGAGTGAGGGAACTCCAGGCTGTGTCTGCAGCCAGCACCCAGGGTGGGAGCGTGGTGAGGTCATCCACGCTCTGTGCTGTGAGGATGCAGGAGATCCAGGGAGCTGGGGACGGGGAGGAAAAGAAAGACGGGCCATTAGTGTGGTTGCAGTGTTTGAATCTCTCACACTGTCTAAGGAACCTTGAGTTCTGCTGCTGTTTTTTCCAGCAGCAAGGCAAAGGAGGCAAAGCCAAACAAAACACTCCAGGCCTTGTGTTTAATCTTTCTCTACTTCTACACCGTGATGGGGCAGCTGAGAAAGAAGGGATGGCATGAGACGGATGTGGACAGGAGGTGGAGGGAAGGTGTCTGTAGTTGCATCTGTCTTTTCCTCCCTGCCTCTCTCTGCTCTCTCCCCCCCTGCTCTCTTCCTCCCTCTGCTCTCTCTCTCTCTCTCTTTCCTTTTTCGTCTGTGTCTTGTGTTTTACAGTGTTGCCTGTTTGGAGGAAGGAATTGTGTCCTCGCAGCACCCTTCTGCTCCCTGCCCGGACATCTCTGCTAGGAGGTCGGCTTCCTCCCCTTCTCCATAGCCAGTGACAGTCCTGGCCTCTTCTCACTGCTCCCCTCCTCTCTAGTTTTGCTTGAGAGCCCCTGGGATGGAGAGATTGCCCTGGTTTTGCTCCCATCCCTGGCCCCAAACACTTCCAGCTGGAATGGACATGCCTTGCAGTGCAGTGGGCTCTTGTCCGGTGCTTGCTGTGGCTTGACCCTTCGAGGCAAATGAGAGTGGGAGCAGAGGTGGGTGCTGTGAGCCCCCCAATCCTTGTCTTCGGCTCGTACATCAGTCTGGACTGCTCCTGGTTGATCTTACCTCTCCTTCTGCTCCCAACTAACCCCCCTTTCTTCCCCACCTCCTCTTCCCTGGAGACTTCTGCCTGCCTGGGACTGCGATGCTTCTCCCTTTGCTCTCCCTAGTGTGTGTCACGCTTGTCTGTGCAAATCCAGTGGGCAGGGGCTCTGCAGGGACTGCAGCTCCCCTCCCCAGCATCCAGCCAAGCACCCTGTGCCTTCTGGAAGCACCTGAGGAGCTGTCTGTGCTCAGATGTGGTTCTTCTCAAAGATTTATTCCCCTGCGTCCCCGTGGAGCTGGTGCTGGAGCCCACTGGGTGTCATGGACACAGATAGATGGGGCATGATGAGTTACAAAGCACCTTCAGAACCCCATAGCCATCCACGGGCAAGGCTTGGAGGAGACCTCAGTGTCCCCAGGGCTTGGTTAGGTTCCTGCACAGCTTGGCAGCAGGTGGGGGATCACACCCTTGAATCAGTCAGGGTGCAGAAGGAGCTTTTTTTGCTCTGTGCCTCGGTTTCCCTGCCTACAAAGATGGAGAAGGGCCAGGAATCAAAGCAGGTCTTGATTCTAGCACAGCCTCAGGTCCTTGCTCGGTAGGTCCTCATTATATCCACCCACATCAAAACCGGTGCCAGAACTCCCGTTGACACCTGCAGGTGCCCAGGGCTGTGTGGGAAATTTCACAGGCTGAGGTTCAGGCTGTGAAGGAACTTCATGTGCTGCATCTCTGCAGGTTTGCGTGCTTGGGGAGGGTGAGAAATGTCAGGGCAGTGTTCTCCATCGGGCCTGGCACCTCCCTGAGCTCTCACTCGCTGCTCACTTGCCTCCCAAGACGAGAGTGTGAATTTGGGTTTCAAATGAGCAAATGCATTTGTTTCATGCCTGGCTCATTACAGCCTTACTGCCTAATTGTGTCCAGCAGAGGCACTTCCTCCACGGGAGCCTGTGTCTCTGTGTTTGGGAGATGTGATTGTGGTACAGATGTTGGGTTTTTTTTTTAAAAAAAGGTAAAACACAAGCAGGAGATGTGAGCAGCATCACAGGGCTAAGGCAGCAGGGAGCGTTTCCTTGTCCTTGGGAACTGCTCATAAGCTCTTGAGCTGCAGAGAAGTTGGGGACACAGTTGAAAAGGCTGGGTTGGGGTAGTGACCGTGTGCCTGAGCTGTCCCCCTGTTCCTTTGCAGACTGTTGGCTCTAAGTTTTGGACTTGGTAGTTGTTTCCCAAAGAGCCAGCTCCAAAATTCAGACTTGCCTGTGCCCACTCTCTGGGCCATTTCTCACCGGTTGACAGCATGCAGCTCCTGAGGGTTCAAGCCTTGCTCTTGCTCTGTAGATACGCCACCGTGGTCCTACCAGGGGGTGAATGGACCTGTTTTGCCCCTGTCCACTCTCCATGCCATGCCAACAGGCTCTGGAGGGCTTTCTCCTTCCCACCATGCCCCGGCTCTGTGCTTGCCTCGCTGTTTGGTGTTGGTGGGGCTGTGTCTGCCCCGTTGCATCCATCTTGCTTTGCCCGCATCGTCTGTTCCCCACATCCGTGTTGTCGTGTGTCCTTGTCGGTGTCCCACACGGATTAAATCTGTGTCCTTTCCTTGCCCCAGGTCCTCGGGGCTTTTCTCTTGAGTCACAAGAAGGGGTGGTGCTTGGTCCGTTCCCAGCAGCACGGACCAGTCCTGCCTTTTAGCTGCCTGTCTTGGCTTCTGGATGGTGGAGGACGTTCCTGGTGGGACATGTCTACCCTCAGCAAGTGGGCTGGGAACCGGGTGGAACCACAGGGCTCTACCAGGGAGTGGGACACAGCCTTTTCTCTTTGCTGTCACCATCAGGGTTGGCTGCTCACCTCCTCGCTGCCGGGCATCTTGCAGGGAAGGTGCCACCACGGCTGGCTTTGATTAAGCAGCTCCAGTGAGTGAGCAGAGGGCACTGCTGCCTCTCAGCATCCAACCCACGCTGCGGGGCATTAATCATCCCCAGGGAGCCTCAGGGCTCTCCTCCTAGAGCCAGATGCCCAAGGACCGGGCCAAAGCAAGGGCACCAGGTCTCTTCATCCTGCTGCACAGCAGCTCCCTGGCCTTTCCAACCCCAGCTTGCAAGAGGAGGGGAAGGGAGCTGAGCTGCTGGAGGGAGGAGGGAGGCAGACTGTGTTGTGAAGCCATATCCTAGAATATCTCAAGTTGGAAGGGACCCATAAGGATCATGGAGTACAAGTCCCTGCTCTTTGCAGGAAAACCAAACCCTAAACTACATGATTAAAAGCGTTGTCCATGGGGGTGTCCTCTCCAGCCAGATATTCCTGGGTAGGGCCACCGGGGATGAGCTGTGTTAGGATTATCCAGAGCTGCATCGAGATGAGCTGTTGAGGGGACAGTGTGATTCTGAGGATATGGGACCTCAGTGGAGGGAACCATCCCTGTGTGAGCTTTATGGCTATGAGGGGATGGCGTGACGATGTAGTGAGTGTCCTGGAGCCAGCAGGACCCACACTGAGGAGGACTTTCTGCTGCCTCCTGCCCTGCCCGCTGACTCAGAGCTGGTCGTTCACATCTGACTTCACGATCAGGCTCGTGGCACCGTTGCTGCCCAGGAAAAGAAGTGCCAGGTCCCCTCCTGGCACCGAGGGGCCTCACTCTGCATTGTCCTCCCTCAGCACATGATGCTCGTTCTTGATATTGGCTGAGGGGACACAGACATGGTGGGGTTTGGAGCAGAAACCCACAGGGCTGATCCCACCTGTGGCTGGGCTGGAGGAGATGAGGTGGAAGTCCTGTTGGTGGGCGTGCAGGGAGAAGATCTTGTGCCTGCTTCCCATCCCTAACCTCTGCCAAGCATGGGGACGATGCTGAGCTGGGCATGTCGGGGTGGCATGGAGGGTGCAGGGGCTGGGCTGGTGCCAAAGCCAAGAGCTCTGTGCATTTGCCATGGCTTGGGGGGAGGCAGTTGGGGGCCGGAGGCGGGGGATGCTGGCATGCCTTGCTGTGCACAGTGCCCCGGGGGAGCCAGGGAAACAACGGACTGAGACGGGTGCCTTTCTCTCCTGTCCCCTCTCTGCAGACCTGGGGACACCCAGCCCGTGCCTGAGCGTGGAGTGCACCTTCGGGGCCACCTGCGTGGTGAAGAACCAGGAGGCAGTGTGTGAGTGCCAGCAGGTCTGCCAGGGCCGCTACGACCCCGTCTGCGGCAGCGACAACCGCACCTACGGCAACCCCTGCGAGCTCGACTCCATGGCTTGTGTCCTCAAGAGGGAGATCAAAGTGAAACACAAGGGGCCCTGCGGTAAGAGCACATCTCAGGGGGGTTGTTCCTCCTGGTGGCTTTGCTTGCAACCATGAGCATGGCCCCAGCCTTGGGGATGAGGGGCCGTTGGGGTGTCTTTGTGCTTTGGTTGCCACCACGTAGCGTGGGCAACCTGGAGCCATACACAGTGGTCCCATCTGCAAGGTCTCTCTTTGTGCCAGCACGGCTTTGCTGGTCAAAAGGTGTTTGCAGACAGGCATAGCCTGAGCTGGATGGGTTCTCCTGGGACAAACTCTGCCAGGATGGTCAGTGTTATGGTTTGAGGAACCTACAAGAATTTAATGTCATTTAAACAGTTATTCTATCACCTGATGACCCCTCCCCACCTGGGAAGGGGAATGGGGGAAAACCAAGGAAACCCAAGGGCCTCTTTGTGCCAGCACGGCTTTGCTGGTCAAAAGGTGTTTGCAGACAGGCATAGCCTGAGCTGGATGGGCTCTTCCAGGACAGAGTCTGCCAGGATGGTCAATGTTATGGTTTGAGGAACCTACAAGAATCTAATGTCATTTTAACAGTTATTCTATCACCTGATGACCCCTCCCCACCTGGGAAGGGGAATGGGGGAAGAAACAAGAAAACGCAAGGGTTGAAATATAAACAGATTTAATAGAATAAGACTAAATAATTACCATTAATAATACTAAAGAACCAATATTGATCTCAATACCAATATAAAATCCATGTTGGACCCTGTGGGTGCTGTGGTTTTGACCAATATTGATCTCAATACCAATATAAAATCCATGTTGGACCCTGTGGGTGCTGTGGCTTCGGGAGGAAGAGAAGGGCTCGGGGCTCTGGCACTGGGGCAAGGAGTTCTTGGAATCACAGACTTCACAGGAGAGAGACTAAATAATTAACATTAATAATACTAAAGAACCAATATTGATCTCAGTACCAATATAAAATCCACCAGGATGATACCCATCCCATCCCAGGCAGCCGTGCCCTCCCCGCAGGGACAGCCCATGTGGGACCCTGTGGGTGCTGTGGTTTTGGGAGGAAGAGAAGGGCTCAGGGCTCTGGCACTTGGGCAAGGAGTTCTTGGAATTACAGACATCACGGGAGAGAGAGAGAGAACTCCTCAGCAAACTTTCTAACTTATATCAAATGTGACATTCACTGTATGAGATAACCCCCTTAGCAGCTTGGGTCAAGTGCCCAGGTCTTGCTCTTCCTCATCCCTGCATGTGGTGAGCTCAAAACCACTGAGACCTTAAAACCCACACCCCAGAGCTGGCTATGAAGTCAATATTTTCCCAAATTCAGACACTGGAATCTTCTAAAAGTGCAGTTTTTCCTATCATTAGAGGAGATCTTACTGAAAAGTAAAATTACTGAAAAAGAAATTAATCCTGTGTCCCTCAAACCAGGTCAGAGGCTCTCGAGTGCCCTGTAGGAAGGAGCTGCCCTTGCCCACACACAGACTGCTTCGGGCAGCCCCTCTCCTGACTGGCAGAGCCTGGGCATGGCTGCGAGCTCCATCCTTTAGATAGAAACCTCCCAGCCAACAGCCTGCACAAACCGAGCAGGGGGTTGTTGCATCTTCCCTCCCCCATGCAAAGGCAGCAGCTGCTGTGTGAAAGAAAAAGAAGAAAAAAACCATCTTTGAGCCAAGTTGTCGGCGGATTGAATGGCGGGGAGGGGAGAGGGGTGTTAGGCTGAAGGAGAAAACGAAGCCGTGAATCACTCAGGAGTCAGGAGAGAGGAGATGTGCTGTCCACTCTCTCCTGCAAGGAGTGATAGCTCTTTTGCCAAGTGAGTTATTACGAAGATAAATGTCTTCTCTGCCCCGACCCTGCGTGCACACGTGTGGGGGGTGTGTGTGCCTGCGGGTTGGGGACCCCCTTGGGGAGGTGCTCAGAATCGGAGCTGTGTTATACCTGCCCCCAGCACTGCTGGCACCCAGACAAACCAGGGGAGGACAGTACCCCCCTTCCCTGCCCACCACCTCCTCCTGACCTGCTGTGTGTGAATCCCACCGCCCGTCTCCCCTGGGGGATGCTGTGCTCCTCCTCCCAAGGCTGGGGGTGATTTATCACTCCTTGTAATTGCTCTCAGCCAGCGCTCTCTCTCCCGCCTCCTATTTAGCTGTAACAGGCGTACAGCTCTGGTGACATTTCATCACCGTTACTCCTGGCCCTCATGGCTTTTATGAGTAGTTATTGCCTTTCTGTCTCCGAGCCCCACTTCTCCCTCCTCCTGCAGCCCTCGCCTCCGCTCCTGGCCTCACCCTGAGCCCTGGGGCTGCTGCTCCTGCTGACAGCATCTGCAGGGGTTCAACCTGGAGGAGAACATCACTGTGGGGTTTTATTTCATAGAATCATAGGATCATAGGATAGTTAGAGTTGGGAGGGACCTTAAAGATCATCCAGCTCCAACCCCCCTGCCCTGGGCAGGGACACCTCCCACCAGACCAGATTGCTCCAAGCCCTCTCCAACCTGGCCTTGAACCCCTCCAGGGATGGGGCAGCCACAGCTTCTCTGGGCAACCTGGGCCAGTGTCTCACCACCCTCACAGCAAAGAATTTCCTTTCTGGTATCTAATTTCAATCTCCCCTCTTCCAATTTAAAACCCTTACCCCTCGTCCTGTCACTGCACTTCCTGACAAAGAGTTCCTCCCCAGCTCTCCTGTAGCCCCTTCAGATGTTGGAAGGGGCTCTAAGGTCTCCCCAGAGCCTTCTCCACGCTGAACACCCCCAGCTCTCTCAGTCTGTCCTCACAGCAGAGGTGCTCCATCCCTCTGATCATTTTCGATGGCCCTCCTCTGGACCCATCCCAACAAGTCCATGTCCTTTCTATGTTGAGGACTCCACAAAGCTGGACACAGAGCTCCAGGTGGGGTCTCACGAGTGCAGAGCAGAGGGGTAGGACCACTGACCTGCCAGCCACGCTTTTTTTGATGCTTCTCCTTCTGCTCTAGCACTTGGTTGGGCAGCGATGCCTGCTTGAATTCTTCTTCTAACCAACTGGTTTTCTTCTTCGTCTTGCACAGACCGTTGTGGCAAGTGCCAGTTTGGGGCCATCTGCGAGGCGGAGACGGGTCGGTGCGTGTGCCCCACGGAGTGTGTCCCCTCCTCGCAGCCCGTGTGCGGCACAGATGGCAACACCTACGGCAGCGAGTGCGAGCTCCACGTCCGCGCCTGCACGCAGCAGACCAACATTTTGGTGGCTGCCCAAGGAGACTGCAGTGAGTCTGGCAAGGTCCCTCTCTTCGCCCTCGTCGCCCTCTCCCCGCTGGTGGCATTTCGGAGAGCGGATGGCTCAGCCCCGCTGGTTGCCCTGGACCTGCTGAGTTGCTTGGCCACGGCCATCCAAGGCTCACCAGGCATGGGTTTGCCAGCCCTTGGAGGCACCTGAGATACCCCAGGGCCAGGATGTGTGGAGGGTCTCCCTGGTGCTCCTTCTGGTGCCTTTATTGGTTGGTTTTTGGGACTTCCCAGGAGGATATCAGGTCCAGAGCTTGCCCCAGGACACCAGCAGCCTGGCCCTGGGCTGCAGTTCCTAGCTGGTCACTCGGAGACCGTGCCTGAGGCTTTTACACTTTGCCTGGCTTGGTCTTCCCTTTTGGCTTCACAAAAATTGGCCTTCTTGAGTCTTCTCCTTTTTAGCCCCAGTGCTATATCATAGGTGGGATCTACCCTCTTTGTTACTTATCTGAGCCAAGCAAAGAAATCAGGCTAAAAACATGTCAATAGGTGCCTCCAGAGCTGAAAGGATGGAGGGTCTGTTTGATCACACGGTTAATGTCAGTAGCTTTCCCTTCCCTCCATCCCCTGGGGTTAATTCCTCTTTCCTCCTGTTTCCTCCCTTCTCCCCAGCGCGGGGAACTGTCTGTGCTAATTTAATGATTTAGAAGCCCTGCCTAGGTTCTTCATTAGGACAAGTGCTGCTGTAGTAAAAGCAATGCTTTTTGAGCCTCATAAAACCCGTCCAGCTGGGTCTGTGTTCCAAGGCTGAACTGTGCACGGAGCCCCTCTCTAAATTTGGGAGAGAAGAGTGTGACAGATGACTCTGTGCTCCGTGGGCACTGGGAGCAGGAGGAGGCTGAAGGCACCTAAAAAACGGGATTTCTTACTGGTGTCCTGGAAAAAACTGTTGGACACACCACCTGTGAGGGCTGGTGGGAAGCAGAAACGCTCAGGACTGTCCCCTGTCCCTTGCAGAGTCTTTGCAAGGTCGAAATAAGCAATGACAAACCACTCTGGGGAAGGAGGGCTTTCCTCCTTGCCTCTGAGGGCATGGCATTAGCGGTCCCCGGCTCCGTGACACCGGGCGGTTGGCTGCAAAGGTCCATGCAACATCTCATGGTGGTTCCTCCCTCTCGTCCCACAGAGTCCTGCGGCAGCACGGTGTGCTCCTTCGGCAGCAAGTGCGTGGGTGGGCAGTGCGTGTGCCCGCGCTGCGAGAGGCAGCCCTTGGCTCCGGTCTGCGGGAGCGATGGCCTCACCTACGACAACCAGTGCGAACTGCAGGTGGCCTCCTGCCAGCAGAAGAAGAGCATTGAGGTTGCCAGGATGGGGCCGTGTGAGGATGGTAGGTGGCCACCACTGTTCCTCCGGCCGTGGGGGCGCAGGAGGGTGGGGGAAAGGGTGAGGCTGGATATTAGGGATAATTTTTTCACCGAAAGGGTTATTAGCCATTGGAATGGGCTGCCCAGGGAGGTGGTTGAGGCACCATCCCTGGAGGTGTTCAAAAGACGGGTTGATGTGGTGCTGGGAGATATGTTTTAGTGATGGTGTTGCTTTTTATTTGTTCTGTGGGTGTTTATTTTTGTCAAAATTAGGTTGACGGTTGGACAAGATGATCTTTAAGGTCCCTTCCAACCTAGAAGATTCTGTGAGGAAGGGCTGAGACCACACAGAGCAGGTTCTTCTCTCTCTGCTTTGCTGTGCCCCATTGCCCGGAGCTTGGGCATGGCGCCCTGGACACCCCCAGTGTCCCCAGCACAGCAGGTCCCGTGCCAACAACCACCTCCTTCCCTCCTGGCCAGCTGGCCACCATCACCCAACGCCGCTGCCACCTCCCTTTCCCCTTTGTCTTTCTGTACCCAGCATTAATGAGAGGTGACGCCGCCTAATTGGCTGGGCAAGGAGTTTATCTCCACTTTAATTTCACACTTCAGCGGGCCTTGGCTGGAGGAAACGGAGCAGTTCCTGGGGCAGGGAGCCCGGCTGCCACTTGGCTTCCCTCAGCCTTAAGGACCTGGCCAGTGGCCACTATTGACTCGCCACTGAGCGCCTGGGAAGGTCATGGGGTTGGCTGTAGCTTGTTGGGCCAGGCTAAGAGCTAAGAACCTGCTGAGTTTTCCCACCATAAGGGGAGGATTGGAGCATCTCCCTTAGTTTTCCCACCATAAGGGGAGGATTGGAGCGTCTCCCTTAGGATTCAAGGATTGGACCATCTCCCTTATGAAGAAAGACTGAGAGAGCTGGGACTCTTTAGCGTGGAGAAGAGAAGGCTGAGGGGAGACCTTATTAATGCTGCCAAGTATCTCAAGGGTGGGTTGAAGGAGGAGGGAGCCAGACTCTTTTCAGTGGTTGCCAGTGAGAGGATGAGGGGCAATGGGCATAAGAGGTTCCACTCAAATATGAGGAAAAACTTCTTCACAGTGAGGGTGACAGAGCCCTGGAAGAAGCTGCCCAGGGAGGGTGTAGAGTCCCCTTCTTTGGAGATTTTCAAGCCCCACCTGGATGCTCCTGAGTGATGTGCTCTGGGCAACCCTGCTTTGGCAGGGGGTTGGACTGGATGATCTCTAGAAGGTCCCTTCCAACTCCAACAATTCAGTGAAATTCAGTGAAATTCAAGCTGTGGGTTACTCCTGGCTGAATCCGAACACAGGAGGCCCATAAACCTCGCTGCTCTGGTGTGCTGACCCCGGCGAGCTGAGATCCTCTGGCTCGTTGCACGTGTAGTCTAGCTGGAGGACTTCAGCGCCGTGGCAGCGCTCGGGGAGAGGGGAAGACATAACACGGTGTTTGATCACAGCCCTCCTTGGGGAATTTCAGGTTGACGTCCCTCTGGGAAAAGATCTTAAATAATTCTCTGTGTAATGCCAAATCCCAGCCTTTGATCACTCAATAAAAAGGGCCAGGTTTTTCTTTCCCCCCCCCACTCCCCTTCCTCTTCAAGAAGCCTTTGAAATCAGCCACATCTCTCTTGCTGCTGGAGCTCTGAGCATCTTGTGGAGGGGCAGCCAGGCTAGGGACAGGGTTTCTATATTGTTAAGAATATCTGCCTAACCAAACTTCAAACTAAACCCAAACCCCATCCTTTCCTCTGCGCTGGTTTCCTTGTTATTATTAGCAGCAGCAATCTCCCCGCTGCGCTGTGTGTTTGGGAGGACAGAATAAGGGGAAGGAGTCGGATCAAAGCATGGAGTTAAGCTGTCACTAAGTCAAGTGACAAGTCCTCCTGTGCATGGCTGTTAGTTGTCTGATCTCCAGGTAGCCTGCAGGGTGCTGGTAGCCACAGGATCCTTGCTGATGCTGGAGAGAAGAAGACCTCAGGTCACCTGCTAAAGCATCCCTCTGCAGTTTTCATTTTGTAGGCTTAGCACATGTGACAGTGGTGGGAGAACCTGCCTTCTCCAAGGGAGAAGCATCTTCTCAGAGGTCTGGGCAGAAGCATCCTAATATATGTGGGTCCAGGATTCTGGGGTTGCCTGTGCTGAAGAGGTTCAATCTGCTGTGACAGAGCCTTGTGTCAGGGAGAGGCCTCCGTCCCCATCACCTCTGCTTTCCCCTAACTCTGCCCTGCTGGGTGGGAGCTCCTTTCTCACCATGGTCCTCCTTTCCCTCCAGAGTGTGGCTCAGGGGGCTCGGGCTCCGGCGACGGTAGCGAGTGCGAACAGGACCGGTGCCGGCAGTTTGGGGGCTGGTGGGACGAGGACGCAGAGGATGACCGTTGTGTGTGTGACTTCACCTGCCTGACGGTGCCACGCAACCCGGTAAGAACGCTCAGCAGTCCCAGGGTGCCTGCTACCATCCTCCCTCCCCCTCCTCTCTTCTCCCCCGTGGCCTTCCCGCATGCTTCCTGGGCAGGAGAGGGCATCCCGTGGATAGGGAACCTGCCTTCCTGTGCCAGGGACTGCCCTGAGTGGCTTCCCTCCCTGTCCTGCCAGGTGTGTGGCTCTGATGGTGTGACCTACACCAACGAGTGTGAGCTGAAGAAGACACGGTGTGAAAAACGCCAGGATCTCTATGTCACTAGCCAAGGAGCCTGCCGTGGTGAGTCCCCCCCAAAGGCAGTCAGCCCCCCCGGGATGACACAAGCTGTGTGCACTGGTCCCCAGCTTGGGGGACCTGCAGTAACACGTGTCCTTTCCCTGGGGTTCAGCAAGGAAGTGCTCTAAGGACATGGTGGTGTCCATGTTGGTTTGCTGCATCATCCCTGTTTCATACCCTGTGCTTTCCCTGGCCAAGGATGGGACCTCACCTCATCCAGGCATCTCTGCAAGACCACGCAGGAATGCTTCTAGCTGCTCCATCCATACCTTGGTGATACAGCTTGAGTGCCAAAGATAACCTGTACCCCTCTGCCTTCCTCTGCAGCCCTTGCCACAACCCCACCACCTCTCCTGGTTGTACACTGCAGCCAGACCATCTATGGATGCTGCCCAGACAACATGACCTTGGCGCTTGGAGTGGGTGCAGCTGGATGCCCAAGTGAGTGAATATTGTGTTCCCACCTTGGGGGGGGTCATGGAGGACCTTCAAGGACAGCTGGAAGGCAGAAGAGATCAGGTGGAGGGGACACTTAGGATCCCATGCCAGGGGAAGCAAAAGAAGGTGGACACTCCCCATTCCTTAGCTAACTAGTGACCTCCCAGGCTCAAAAAAGTCTCACTTTATCCCCAACTCCAGGCTCACAGCTTGCACACCTGGAGATGTGCACTCATGCTTTGCTTTCTCTAACTACTAGTGATGCTCTTGCCCTTTCAAAAGCCCAGAGTCAACTTCCAGGTCTAATTCCCTCTGAAATGTGGGAAGACAGGATGGTGGCTCAGAACTTGTCTGGTGCTGAGTCCGTGCTGGACATCCAAGAAGGTGCCCCTAGGACCAGACCGTTGCTGGGGGCTTAGGGCTTCTCACCAGCCTGAGTGACAAAAATATTGCTCAGCACTGCAGGCTGAGGTGGAGCAGAGCTTTGGGGTTCACCTAGGGACCTTCTGCAGGCCACCTCAGGACCAGCGACTAGCGGGTGACTGCACTGTGCTGGAAACCGAGCTGGAAAATGTTTCATTAATATTTATTAAATAATTATCGGAGTCAGCACTTCAGCAGAAGGCCCATTTTGAAAGGCATTAGCAAAGCCTTAGCAGCTGAGGCTGTGGCTGCCTGTTTGGGAAACACATTACCCTGTGGAGACACGATTCATGCCGTGCTTGGGCTTGGCTAATGCCAGCTTGATGAGGATGTAGTGCTGTTTAATGTGCCTTATAATTTAAAAAGCAGCAGCATTCCGAGAGTGTCCAGAGATCCCCTGGCAGGGGGTGCAGGGGGTGGGCTGCAGGCCGAGGTGGGCGCTGGAAGAGGGGCCAGGAGAGCAGGGAGAAGCTGGTCAGAGTGGTGCTAGGGAGGAGACGAGCATTTCGCTGTCAGCATCGCCTTGGTAGTGATGTTCCTCTGTGTCTCTGCTGGAAATCCTGGCCCCTGTCCTCCAATCCATGGACTGGGATGCAGTATCCCACCAGTTTCTGTCCCGCCTGTGTCCCTGTGTGGGCAGCAAGCGTGCATCAGGAGGTAATTACCACTTAACCAGCAGCTTAAAGCCCCTAGGGCAGATTTATCCATTGCTGCCTGCTCTGGACACGCCATTTCCCTGCCCCTGGCAGTCTGGGGATGTGCACGTGTCCCCTGCTCACTGCTCCCAAGGTCTCCCTTTCTCTCCAGCTCTTCCCCATGTGTCCCCTTTCTTCTGCTCCCTGTGGACAAAGGGAGCGTCTCTCTGTCTATCTTTGGATCGTTTCCCTCCATCAGGTTCCTAATGAATGAATTAATAATAAACTTCTAATAGCTTCCTGCCCCTTTGATGTTAATGAGAGAGGAGATCTTGATGACAGCAAAGCAAGCGGGTTAATCCCTGAGGATTTCGTTCCCCCTTAGTAGCTGGGGCAGGGGAGAAGTGTTGAGAGCAGCTGGTGAAACCTCCTGCCCAGCATGAGACCACGTTCCTGCCCTGCCCGAGCAGCTCGGTGGCTCAGCAGTGGGTCCTTCCGCCCCGATGCAGCCCCCGGTGTCCCCCCTTCTCCTTGGCCAGGGCTCAGCATCACATTTTCTCTCTCTCTCTCTCCCTTTGGCTCGCAGGCACCTGCCAGTGCAACCCCTACGGCTCCTACGGGGGAGCCTGCGACCCTGCCACGGGGCAGTGCTCCTGCAAGCCAGGCGTGGGGGGCCTGAAGTGTGACCGCTGCGAGCCTGGCTTCTGGAATTTCCGTGGCATCGTCACCGACAGCAAGAGCGGCTGCACGCGTGAGTCCCATCACCCTCCGTCCCCTGCATCTCGCTCCTTCCATCCCCTGCATCTCGCTCCCTCCATCTCTCTTCCTCCATCCCCTGCATCTCACTCCCTCCATCTCTCTTCCTCCATCCCCTGCATCTCACTCCCTGCATCTCGCTCCCTCCTGTCCCCTGCATCTCGCTCCCTCCTGTCCCCTGCATCTCGCTCCCTCCTGTCCCCTGCATCTCGCTCCCTCCTGTCCCCTGCATCTCGCTCCCTCCTGTCCCCTGCATCTCGCTCCCTCCTGTCCCCTGCATCTCGCTCCCTCCTGTCCCCTGCATCTCGCTCCCTCCTGTCCCCTGCATCTCGCTCCCTCCTGTCCCCTGCATCTCGCTCCCTCCTGTCCCCTGCATCTCGCTCCCTCCTGTCCCCTGCATCTCGCTCCCTCCTGTCCCCTGCATCTCGCTCCCTCCTGTCCCCTGCATCTCGCTCCCTCCTGTCCCCTGCATCTCTCTTCTGGCATGGCTGCCCCATGGGGCTCCAGGGATGGTGGGCTATCATGCTATTTAAAAACAAGCCCTAACGTTGGTCCTACTGTAAGTCACCTCCAGCGGCTGTTTTTGCAGAGCCTCCTGACTTGCTCCCTGGGGCAGTGCTCCTGCAAGCCAGGCGTGGGGGGCCTGAAGTGCGACCGCTGCGAGCCTGGCTTCTGGAATTTCCGTGGCATCGTCACCGACAGCAAGAGCGGCTGCACGCGTGAGTCCCGTCACCCTCCGTCCCCTGCATCTCGCTCCTTCCATCCCCTGCATCTCGCTCCCTCCATCTCTCTTCCTCCATCCCCTGCATCTCACTCCCTGCATCTCGCTCCCTCCGTCCCCTGCATCTCGCTCCCTCCGTCCCCTGCATCTCGCTCCCTCTGTCTCACTCCATCCATCCCCTGCATCTCACTCCCTCCATCCCCTGAATTTCGCTCCTCCATCCCCTGCATCTCTCTTCTGGCACGGCTGCCCCATGGGACTTGAGGGATGGTGGGGTATCACACTATTTAACATTGGTCCTACTGTAAGTCACCTCCAGCAGCTGTTTTTGCAGAGCCTCCTGACTCGCTCCCTACAAGAGAGTCAGGGTGGCCTGAAGCCTTGCAGCAGCTGCTGTTCCTGCCCCGTGGTGCAGCTTGGCCAGGAGATGGTGTCTCCTTCCTGCTCCCTGGCCTGATGTTCTGCAGGGCTGCTAGAGCCCAGCGAGCATGAGCCCTGGTGGCCCTGCATGGGACAGGGCAGGCAGGTGCCAAACCCAAGGAAGGGGTTGGAAGGGGAAGGAACAAGGTGGTATTTTTGCCTGTTGATGCTGACCCCACCAGGAATAGCCATGTGAAAACAGCAGTAAAGATTAAAAAAAAAAAAGCTCTCTGTTTATTTTCTTGGGGGAAACCCACCCAAGAAATCCAGCAAGTGCCAGCAAAGCAGAGGCCACAACAACTGGGAGGAAAAGGAGTTCCTGGGAGGGAATTGCAGACAACAGAGTAAGATTCTACCCATCCCTCACTGAGATGACAGAGAGCTTCTCTGCTGGGTGCTGGGTATGTCTCAGGCTCCCACCTGGGTGAGCCCCCAGCCAAGGAACTGAATCCAAGTGTCCAGCTCAGAGGTAGCAAGCTCTGGCTGGAGACACCGTGGTGAAGGGTAGGAAGGATGCTTTGTGCTTCGGAGAGAAGAACAGGCAGGTTCCTCTCCCCAAGGAGTGCTTGTCTAAACCCTGGTGTGTCAGGATTCAGTGGGTGCAGGTCAAAGCCAGAAAGCTTAAATTGGAATTAACTTTGGAACAGCAAAGGCATCACGCTGCTGGAGTCTCTTCCCACGTCTGTACTTAATTGGCTCCTACCTGTAGTCTTCAAATCAGGGTGGGCTCTCGCTCTAAAAGCAGAATCACAAATGCCAGGAGGTAAAGTCCTCTGACCTCAAGCTAGCCAGACACCAATGGCCGCTGTCTCTTCTGCCATCCCTCTCCCTTATCCTGGTCTCCTGGACTGGATGAACGTAAATCTTCAGTGTTGATGGGAGCGCAGGGCAGAGGTGGCTCAGAAGCCATAAAAAGTGGTCAGAGGGAAGTGGATGAAGGCAGGATCCTGCTACTGGTGTGGGGTCAGGAGGTCCAGGGCAGCAGTGAACGTTCTCATCCTCCCGTGGACCCTTCTCCTCACTCTTCTCCTGCGTTTTTCGGGGACCTGCGTGAAGCTGCTGTTGGTTCCACAAATCCACCAGCAAAACGGTGTCTTTTTTTACTTTTCTCCTTCTTGCCCAGCCTGTAACT
The DNA here is from genome assembly GCF_001431845.1 of Calidris pugnax. NCBI lineage: Eukaryota > Metazoa > Chordata > Aves > Charadriiformes > Scolopacidae > Calidris > Calidris pugnax. Next base: position 1,018,278 of record NW_015090833.1, on the reverse strand, counting down.
GTGACCCGGTGGGGTCGGTGCGTGATGACTGTGAGCAGATGACTGGCCTGTGCTCCTGTAAGACCGGTATCACTGGCATGAAATGCAACCAGTGCCCCAACGGCAGCAAACTGGGCATGACTGGCTGCGAGAAAGGTGAGGGATTGCGCAGGGCACCGAAAAATGGATGCTTGGGTACTGCTGTGGGGTCTGAACTGGGTGAGCCAAGACCCTCTGGGAGGAGAGGTGGATAATAGGATGCCCATGAGCCATCAATGTGTCCTTGTGGCCAAGAAGGCCAATGGCATCCTGGGGGGCATCAAGAAGAGTGTGACCGGCAGTTCAAGAGAGGTCATCCTGCCCCTCTGCTCTGCCCCAGTGAGGCCCCACCTGGAGCACTGGGTCCAGTTCTGGGCTCCCAAGTTCCAGAAGGACAGGGTACTGCTGGAGAGGGGACAGCAGAGGCTACAAAGATGATGAGGGGCCTGGAGCATCTCTCTTACGAGGAGAGGCTGAGGGACTTGGGTCTTTTTAGGCTGGAGAAGAGAAGGCTGAGGGGGGAACTGATCAATAATTATAAATACTTCAAGGGAGGGTGTCAGGAGGATGGGGCCAGGCTTTTTTCAGTGGTGCCCAGAGACAGGACAAGAGGAAATGGGCACAAACTTGAATATAAGAAATTCCACCTAAACATGAGGAGGAACTTCTTCACTTCGAGAGTGGCAGAACCCTGGAAGAGGAGGTGGTGGAGTCTCCTTCTCTGGAGACATTCAAAGCCCACCTGGACACATTCCTGTGCAACCTGCTCTGGGTGGACCTGCTTTGGACTAGATGATCTCTGAAGGTCCCTTCCAACCCCATGTGATTCTGTGAGAGAGGGATTTTGATTCGGCATTGCCTGTTGCTATATGATGGGTCTGTGCTTTGTTGGTCATCTATTCCCCCTTATCTCCTTAAAGGTCCCTTCCAACCCCATAGGATTCTGTGAGAGAGGGATTTTGATTCGGTATTGCCTGTTGCTGTATGATTGGTCTGTGCTTTGTTGGTCATCTCTTCCCCCTTCTCTCCTTACCCCAGACCCTTCGGCCCCAAAATCCTGCGAGGAGATGAGCTGTGAGTTTGGGGCCTCGTGTGTGGAAGTGAACGGCTTTGCCCACTGCGAGTGCCCGTCCCCGCTCTGCTCGGAGGCCAACATGACTAAGGTCTGTGGGAGAGGCAGCCATGGGGGGACAAGCAGTGTGTGGGGACGTGTGGGTTACTCAGCTGTGTCGGGCTGGCGCAGGGGGTCTGATGTCTCTTTTTCCCCATCAAGAAGCAGATGGGGAAGTTTGGTCACCATCTTTGGTGCCTGGGGAAGGGTGACATGCGAGTCATAGATGTCTCCCAATAGAGCTGGGTGCTCTGTGCCCTCTCTAGCACCTGTGACCTCAGAGGGACCCCTGCAAAGCCTCTGTTTCCAGCATTTAGAGGCTGGTTTATTTTGCCCAGGGCTTGGAGGAGGACAGAGGCTCAGCTCACATTTCCCCTCTGCCTCCCAGGTGTGTGGCTCAGACGGTGTCACTTACGGGGACCAGTGCCAGCTGCAGACCATCGCCTGCCGCCAGGGACAAGTCATCACAGTGAAGCACGTGGGGCAGTGCCACGGTGAGTGTCTGCTGCTCTGGGTGCTGGGACAGTGCCAGCTCTCTGCCCTGACATCGGGTCCAGCTGCCTTCTCCTGCAGTTAGGGCAACAAAGATGATTGAGGGATTGGAGCATGTCCCTTAGGAGGAAAGGATCAAAGAGCTGGGACTCTTCAGCCTGGAGAAGAGAAGGCTGAGGGGAGACCTTATTAATGCTGACAAGTGTCTAAAGGGTGGGTCGAGGGAGGATGGGTAGTGTCTAAAGGGTGGGTTGAGGGAGGATGGGTCGCAACGGGCACAAGCTGGAACATGGGAAGTTCCACTCAAATCTGAGGAAGAACTTCTTTGGGGTGAGGGTGGCAGAACCCTGGAAGAGGCTGCCCAGGGAGGGTGTGGAGTCTCCTCCTCTGGAGATCTTCAAGCCCCACCTGGCTGCTCCTGAGTGATGTGCTCTGGGCAACCCTGCTTTGGCAGGGGAGTTGGACTGGATGGTCTCTAGAAGGTCCCTTCCAACTCCAACAATTCCGTGATTCCTCACTGTGCTGTGACTTCGTGGCACAGCAGATGCTCTGACCAGGGCAGACGCCTGAGGGTTTGTGACACATTTCCCAGTGTCACAGCCAGCCTTTCCCAGACCTGTCCCTCCTCACCTATCCTGTCTTCCTGCTCCTTTCAGAGTCCATCACTCACACCAGCCACACCTCACCACCCACCCCGCTGCCCACACTGCCCTTGGACAAGCTAATCCTTCCTCCACCATTGCGGCTCACCACCCAGGCTCCAGAACCCACTGAGATGCCTACCACCTCCCTGCTGTTGGAAGCCAGACCCACTGAAAGAGCTCACCCCACAACAAGGCGCATCACGACTGCCAGACCAGCCACGACACCGTGGATGACCCATGGGGTGTATAAGACCACCGTCCGCCCTCTCTCCACCGCACCGGTGGTCCTGGCCACCACCCAGCCTCCCTTTGTGGAATCAGGCAGTGCAGAAGGTAGTGGAGACCAAGAGATGGGCATCAGTGGAGACCAGGAATCCAGTGGGGCAGGATCTGCCGGTGAGTGTGAGCTTCTTAGGGCTGGCAGGATGGTTGTGGGGCTAAACCATACCCTGTCTCTCACCACGAAATGAAGCTGTGTCTCAGCCCCATTCTCTGGCACAGAGGTGAGGTCTTGCCTCCTGCTGGTGAACGCTCCTCTTAAATGCCCTGCAGGGGAAGAGGAGGTGGAGGAAAGCCAGGTCACTTCCACCCCAGCCATCGAGAGGGCAACGTGTTACAACACCCCCCTGGGATGCTGCTCAGATGGCAAGACTGCGGCTGCTGATGCGGAAGGCACCAACTGTCCGGGTGAGTTTGTCCTCAAGGCTGGGCTCTGGGGGGTCCCTTTTGGGTGGGCAGGACTCGTGCTGAGCTCTTGCAGGGTGCAGGAGAGGGGAAGATGCTGTAGAGCTGCCCGGTGGGGAGGGCAACGTGGTGCTCTGCTTGCCTGGTTGGGTGTGCACGGTTCCTGTGTCCAGTCTGGGGGCTGGTGAGTCCCTGTGGCCATGGTAGCCAGCAGATGTGCCCAGTAGCCACAGCAGCCAGCCCTGGTGCTTGGGTGTGTGCTGCTGCTCACATGGGGAGCCAAGGCACTCTGCAGTTTTCTTCACTTGGGTGACCACTTTCTTCCTTGACTGCTACAGCCTTTTGCCAGTGTTTTGCCCGGGTTCCCCAGAGCTCACGATTGGCTCTAGAGGGGATGAGGGAATCGCTTGGATTCCCATTTTGTCTGTGTCTGGCTGGACCAGGACCAGTTTGGTGCTGGGGCAGGTGGGGAGAGCAGCTGTAGCCCCTGCTGGGCTTCCTGGGGAGCCTGACCTTCTTGACCCACGCTGTGGTTCCCAGGGGTGCGCACTGCTCTGATGACCTAGGTGGGATCTGTCTTCCTTAGAGTCCCTGTCACACCATCCATGTTGAGGAAACATAGAGAGACCTTAACTCAGAGTATTGGTTGCCCTGTACATACGTCGTGATTACCCTAAAAATTGTTGCTCTGGGGCAACAGAGGATGATTACCCTAAAAATTGTTGCTCTGGGGCAAGAGGACGTGAGAGGACAAGGGGCAACAGGCACAAGTTGGAACAGAAGAGGTTCCACTCAAATATGAGGAAAAACTTCTTCACAGTGAGGGTGACAGAGCCCTGGAACAGGCTGCCCAGGGAGGTCATGGAGTCCCCTTCTTTGGAGATTTTCAAGACCCACCTGGATGCTCCTGAGTGACATGCTCTGATAAGCTCTAGGCAATCCTGCTTCAGCAGGGGAGTTGGACTAGATGATCTCTATGGTCCCTTCCAACTCTAAAAATTCAGTGAAATTCAGGGGCATCCAAATATTTTCTCACTGCTCGCTGAGGTCCTTCTTCACTGTCTCTGTTCCTCGGGGTTTCCAACAGGACATCCCAGTTTCCTCTTTTAGCCCAAGAAGGGACAGCTACTGGGGTACTCCCAAGTGGTCACCCACAGTGGCATCTTTCCACAGCTGCCTCTGTGCTCCCACAGCTCCCCTGGAAGGGAACCACATCTTGGGTTCCTCCTGCAGTGTCGGTCTGGTTTTGCAAGGCTGGCCACAGCCCGTTAGCTATCAGGGTCTCTGCTTCCCTCTCCCGGCACAGGTCTTCTCCTTGCCCAGAGTCCGCTTTCTGCCCTCCTCTGTCCCCCGTTTGCATGCCCGTGTCTGATCCTGCCGTGTTGACTGTGTGCTGCTCTGGCTAACGTCTTTCTCTTGTCACTCAGCCGGAGCAGGGGGGCTGCTATCCGGGCCGGAGCTCAGAGGAAACCGTCTGGTAAAAGCTGCCATCTCCAGCCTGGTCTTTGCCATCTGCTCCAGCACCCTCTGATTACTAATCCTCCATGGCGCTCTCCCAGACCCATCCAGACTAACCCCAACACTGGCACTACCCGCACACTGCCATCACCCTTTCCCCCCCCAGGGACTCCAACGCTCCTTGAGGCTCTCAGCCCCACGCCTGTCCCCTGCCCACAAGCCAACTAAAGGCTTTTGTCTTCTTTACCCTCCCTCCCATAGCTACCAAAGTCTTCCAAGGAGTCCTCATCTTGGAGGAGGTGGAAGGCCAGGAGCTGTTCTACACACCTGAGATGGCTGACCCCAAGTCAGAGCTCTTTGGGGAGACGGCCAGGAGCATTGAGAGCGCGGTGAGTCCTTTGCACTTGATTTAGGGTCTGGCGAGGGCTTTTCTGGCCTCGGGGAAACAAGAGAGGACCCTGCACCCAGTGCTGGACAGATGACTAAACTCCAAACGTTCACTTCCAGAAAAAGTCCTCCCTTTCTCAAATGAGCAGGAGTTCTCCCAGTTGCTGCTAATGAGCAGGCTTCTCCATTCGAGTGGTTGAGTTCCCCGGGGAGCCAGCCTGTGGCACGCTCACCTGCTTGTGTCTGCTTGGCCTCCGAGGTGCCAATGCTCCACAGGGAGGTTGTCCACCTCCTGCACTTCGTTCCACCACCCTGCTGAAGCAGGCACCAAGGGCTGTCTGCTTTCTGAACACCACCCTCCATAACTGCAGGCCCTCTGCTGTCCCCACCATGAGAACAGCTTTGGGTTTCCTCCTGCTTTGCCTTCTCGTTCACGGTGGCTTCCGGGGGGGCCACGGCTTGTCATTGCTGTCAAAGGAGAGCACAGAGACCTGTCTGCAAAACGTGTTGAGTGCTTTGGAGAAGGCTTGCTCCATGTTGGGTTTGGTTTGGATTTGTTGTTTTTTTTAAGATGGGCTTAACCCACAAAAGTTGGGAGTGGAGGAGTGGACACGGCTTATTGCCAGGGCTAGTGCTTTCATGGGGTGGGCATTTGAGTGTTCTTTACACATGGACCAGTTCTGTCTAGGATGCCCCCTGTGTGAATTTGTCTGATCTCTTTTTAATCTACGTGCATTATTAGCCTCTACCATGTGCTGTGTCAGTGGGTTCCATCCTTTGTTATGTTCTGGGTCAAAAATTATCCTTTTTTTAACTTGGTATTTGTAATGAGGCTGTTTAGATTAGATGTTCTGCCTTAACGCCCTGAATTTCCCCTTATGTTCTGGGTCAAAAATTATCCTTTTTTAGCTTGGTATCTGTAATGAGTCTGTTTAGATTAGATGTTCTGCCTCAACACCCTGAATTTCCCAAAGTGTCCTTATCTCCATGAAAAGCCCTTAGGCAAAAACGTGCCCCAAACCCCCTTTGCCCCTCCAGCTCAGCTACAGTATGAGAAGTACCTTGTGTGAATCCAGTCTCCCACCTTTAAGGAGAGCACCCCTGCATTGCCAGCTCTTGGAGTAGGTGGACTTTGGGTGGTGATATCTACACCTGGGGATGCTAAGGCTGCGCTGGGTGGGGTGGCAACGTTATAGGGTGGCCTGGAGTGTGGCACAGCAAATACGAAGCATCTTTGCGAGGAGATGAACGTAGCTAGAGCTGGTTCCAAGCTGCTCTTAGAAGCTGGCAAGCCCTCGGTGCAGTCGTATGAGCAGATGTGTGCCTGGCATATGGACCATATGGCTCAGGCAGTTCTGTGTCACAATAGCAGTTATTTCCCAATACAACCCTGGCTTCTCTCTGAGGACGCAAACACGCACACAAAAGCTTCATTCACTGGTTCCTCCCTTCTCACCCCTCCCAAAAAGGCAGGAAATTCCCCTCCAGGCTGGGGGAAATGAAGGCCTGGAACAGACCCTCTGTCTCAGGGGTCCATCTGTGGCTGGGCTGAGAGGTCCTGCTACAGCCCCGTGCTGCAGAAACCTGTTGTCCCCGTGCAACCTACCTGCAAAAACACCCATGGACGTGATGTGCACCTTTACCTCTCTGAGATCATTTTGCCTGAATTTGTAGGGGGAGACTATACCAGAGGACCGTGAGTCAGTTAATTACTTCACTTTCTTCTGTCTTTGCCTTGAAGCCGAGGGAAGGAAGCGGTGGCCTCTCGCTGTGGTGACAACTGGTCCAACACAAGGCTGGGCAGATAGCTGGCAGGGGTGTGAAGGCCCTGACTTGCTGTAAGGCTTGGGCTGTCACTGTCTCCTTCATGTGACTTCAGACAAATCCTTGCAATGTCTGAAGAGCCAAGTTTTAAAAGGCAGTCAGGTACTTAGCGAGTTTTGTCTTCTTTACCCTCCCTCCCCTAGCTACCAAAGTCTTCCAAGGAGTCCTCATCTTGGAGGAGGTGGAAGGCCAGGAGCTGTTCTACACACCTGAGATGGCTGACCCCAAGTCAGAGCTCTTTGGGGAGACGGCCAGGAGCATTGAGAGCGCGGTGAGTCCTTTGCACTTGATTTAGGGTCTGGCGAGGGCTTTTCTGGCCTCGGGGAAACAAGAGAGGACCCTGCACCCAGTGCTGGACAGATGACTAAACTCCAAACGTTCACTTCCAGAAAAAGTCCTCCCTTTCTCAAATGAGCAGGAGTTCTCCCAGTTGCTGCTAATGAGCAGGCTTCTCCATTCGAGTGGTTGAGTTCCCCGGGGAGCCAGCCTGTGGCACGCTCACCTGCTTGTGTCTGCTTGGCCTCCGAGGTGCCAATGCTCCACAGGGAGGTTGTCCACCTCCTGCACTTCGTTCCACCACCCTGCTGAAGCAGGCACCAAGGGCTGTCTGCTTTCTGAACACCACCCTCCATAACTGCAGGCCCTCTGCTGTCCCCACCATGAGAACAGCTTTGGGTTTCCTCCTGCTTTGCCTTCTCGTTCACGGTGGCTTCCGGGGGGGCCACGGCTTGTCATTGCTGTCAAAGGAGAGCACAGAGACCTGTCTGCAAAACGTGTTGAGTGCTTTGGAGAAGGCTTGCTCCATGTTGGGTTTGGTTTGGATTTGTTGTTTTTTTTAAGATGGGCTTAACCCACAAAAGTTGGGAGTGGAGGAGTGGACACGGCTTATTGCCAGGGCTAGTGCTTTCATGGGGTGGGCATTGGAGTGTAAAGAGAAGATGGACCAGTCCTGTCTAGGATGCCCCCTGTGTGAATTTGTCTGATCTCTTTTTAGTCTACGTGCATTATTAGCCTCTACCATGTGCTGTGTCAGTGGGTTCCATCCTTTGTTATGTTCTGGGTCAAAAATTATCCTTTTTTAGCTTGGTATCTGTAATGAGTCTGTTTAGATTAGATGTTCTGCCTCAACACCCTGAATTTCCCAAAGTGTCCTTATCTCCATGAAAAGCCCTTAGGCAAAAACGTGCCCCAAACCCCCTTTGCCCCTCCAGCTCAGCTACAGTATGAGAAGTACCTTGTGTGAATCCAGTCTCCCACCTTTAAGGAGAGCACCCCTGCATTGCCAGCTCTTGGAGTAGGTGGACTTTGGGTGGTGATATCTACACCTGGGGATGCTAAGGCTGCGCTGGGTGGGGTGGCAACGTTATAGGGTGGCCTGGAGTGTGGTACAGCAAATATGAAGCATCTTTGCGAGGAGATGAACGTAGCTAGAGCTGGTTCCAAGCTGCTCTTAGAAGCTGGCAAGCCCTCGGTGCAGTCGTATGAGCAGATGTGTGCCTGGCATATGGACCATATGGCTCAGGCAGTTCTGTGTCACAATAGCAGTTATTTCCCAATACAACCCTGGCTTCTCTCTGAGGATGCAAACACGCACACAAAAGCTTCATTCACTGGTTCCTCCCTTCTCACCCCCCCCCAAAAGGCAGGAAATTCCCCCCCAGGCTGGGGGAAATGAAGGCATGGAACAGACCCTCTGTCTCAGGGGTCCATCTGTGGCTGGGCTGAGAGGTCCTGCTACAGCCCCGTGCTGCAGAAACCTGTTGTCCCCGTGCAACCTACCTGCAAAAACACCCATGGACGTGATGTGCACCTTTACCTCTCTGAGATCATTTTGCCTGAATTTGTAGGGGGAGACTATACCAGAGGACCGTGAGTCAGTTAATTACTTCACTTTCTTCTGTCTTTGCCTTGAAGCCGAGGGAAGGAAGCGGTGGCCTCTCGCTGTGGTGACAACTGGTCCAACACAAGGCTGGGCAGATAGCTGGCAGGGGTGTGAAGGCCCTGACTTGCTGTAAGGCTTGGGCTGTCACTGTCTCCTTCATGTGGCTTCAGACAAATCCTTGCAATGTCTGAAGAGCCAAGTTTTAAAAGGCAGTCAGGTACTTAGCGATGCAGAAGGGTGCCTTGTGGGATTTTCTGAAGTGCCTAAGCAGGTTTACGCGGCTTTAGAAGAGATCAGTAAGACTTAGGTGCCACACAATAGAAAATCCCTGTATGAACTGCAAGGTGTCTCTGGTCTGGCTCTGTTCTGCTCTTCACGGGTACAATGGGGACAGCTTGCCTTCCCCATGGTTTTCTGGATCCTGGCCATAAAGAATCAGGAGGCCCTGACTTGCTGTAAGGCTTGGGCTGTCACTGTCTCCTTCATGTGGCTTCAGACAAATCCTTGCAATGTCTGAAGAGCCAAGTTTTAAAAGGCAGTCAGGTACTTAGCGATGCAGAAGGGTGCCTTGTGGGATTTTCTGAAGTGCCTAAGCAGGTTTACGCGGCTTTAGAAGAGATCAGTAAGACTTAGGTGCCACACAATAGAAAATCCCTGTATGAACTGCAAGGTGTCTCTGGTCTGGCTCTGTTCTGCTCTTCACGGGTACAATGGGGACAGCTTGCCTTCCCCATGGTTTTCTGGATCCTGGCCATAAAGAATCAGGACCATCTGAAATTATCACCCTGCACGTGTCGGTGGGATGTCTTGAAACAGTTTGGATGCAAACCCCTGTGGATTGAAACCATGGAGATTTGCTGAGACTCAAGATCTTTTCCTGAAATGACTTAAGTCCTAGGATCTCCCCATTAATCTGTTTCTCTTTTCTCCTTCACCTCCGACCAACCAGCTGGATGAGCTTTTCCGCAATTCTGACGTGAAGAAGGATTTCAAGAGCATCCGTGTGCGAGACCTGGGGCAGAGCAGCGCTGTCCGTGTCATTGTGGAGTCCCACTTTGACCCAGGTAAGAGCCTTCCAGCTGCTGGGTCACTGTGGCATCACCCATCTGCCCAAGGAAGGAGTGGGCACCCCCAGTGGGGCTGCCAGCCTGAGAAATGTGTGTGGCAAGAAGCGTGAAAAAACCTTCTTAAAATTCTCCAGGGCTGTGTCTTCTGTCCAGTAAAATCAACAGATGCTGTGAGAAGAGCCGGGAGGAGGTGCACCCTAAGCTGGTGCCTGGAAGCGTTTTCCTAGGGAAAGGAATGATTTGGATGCATCGTGGGGAGGTCATGAGAGGGAAGCTTCTAGGTGGGACTGCATCTTCACTCTTGCCTTTCTTCTTTCTCCTCCTGGCTATGATCAGCCACTTCCTACACGGCAGCTGATGTCCAAGGGGCCCTGCTCAAGCAGATCAGAGCTTCCAAGAAGAAGACCATCCTGGTGAAGAAGCCCCAGCAGGAGCATGTCAAATTCATGGACTTTGGTGAGCCCCCCTCTGCCTGTGGTCAGTCCCCCTCTCTTGGTTTAGACTTTCAAATGGGCAGGTTGGCTCTTCTGGTCCTGCCAGGTCCTTTTATCTGTAGCAATAAGCGATGTTTCTCCAGACTGTGCCCTCCAGAGCCAGGCTCAGAACTTTGTCCATGTGCCCAGACTTGTCCTCAACCCAGGAAGGACATAAGGGGGGTAAAATTGCTCCCCCCTTCCCCATCCCATGGCAAGTGGCAGCGCTGCACCACGGCGATGTGACACCCAGTGCTGCTGCTCCCGAGAGGTGGCCAGCCCAGCCCATGGGATCTCCTGCTGATAGAGCCAAAACACTTGGTTTTCCAGGAAAGAAATGCAGATGGCTACACCTACACTGGGCACACAGCTCTAACTGGGAGCCCTGGGGCCAAGGGAGCAGAGAGGAGAGGGCTGTTGGGCTTTTGGGCGTGCGGGAGCCTGGGAGAGCCATCCATCCAAGCCTCCCTGCTGCCATCTCACCCAAAAGGCCCAAGCGGCTTCCCTTTTGAGGGCTGCAAAGCACCAAGTTCTACCTACACGTTGCTGTCTTTCAGACTGGATCCCCAGACTCTTCACCACCACTGTGACCACCACCACGGCCACCACCATGGCACCCGCCACCACCCGGAGGTACACCACGGCCGCCGCTGCCACCACCGTCCACCTCCTGCGCCCAGAGGCCGCAGGACGACCCAGCGCCAAGACGGCAGGAGCTGGGAGCACCAAGAGACCCACGGCCACCCTCTCAGCCACCACCCGGCGGAAACCCACCCGTCACCCCCCCACCACGAGGAGACCCTCGCGTCCCTGCGACTCTCACCCCTGCCTGCATGGTGGGACGTGTGAGGATGATGGGAAGGAGTTCACCTGCAGCTGCCCGGCGGGCAAAGGGGGAGCCGTCTGCGAGAAACGTAGGTGCCTCTTGACCTGGTGTTGGATGGTGTCTCTCCATCCCACGTTGACTGCAAAGGGCGATGGAGAGCTGTGGGGGGGGCACACGCAATCCCAGCCCCATAACTAGCACTGGCACTTCCCAGGCACCAGGCAGGGGTGAATTTAACTGTTTTTTTTAAACCTTGCCAAGGAGAGGCTGTGCACTGTAAGAGGCAACCACAGCAAGGCTGCAGGGGAAGAAGGTGCCAGGAGCAATTTCTTCCTGGCTCTTCTTCTGATAGACCCGTGCCCTGAAGCGTGAGCTTCTGCTTTTTTATCTCCTCGCGTGGCGTTGTCGCTTGTAGCTCCTGCAGCTGCTGGCTGCTAGTTAGAGTCTAACAGATAGCTCAAACACCAGGAGATGTGAGCTGATAATTCAGGCTCTACTCCCCAGCCCCCAGAGCTGCTTAGCAAACAGCCGCAGACCAGCAGCGGGGCTTAACCAGAGCTGCTCTTACTTACTGTCAGCTCCCACGGGCAACCCAGCGTCACACCAGGAGCTCTGGGTGGTTGTGAGTGCTTATTCCTGAAAAGCAGGTCCCCAAAGCTCAAAGCTGCTACGGGATGTGGGTGTCCAGTCCTGGTAGTTTTAATAGGGCTTGGCCTTCCAGATCCCTCGGAAAATCTCAGCGGCGATAAATAAAAGCCTGGAGTGATAAATGTCAATCCAACGTGTGGGATTCTGGGAGGAGAGATAAAAATTATCTAAGGAGGGGGGGAGTTGAGTTATGAGGAACTGTGTGTGCGGCAGAGCTCAGCTGAGGGCACGGGGCTGTGGTAGCTGGGCATGGAGAGGACCAACAGCGCTGGTCCTTACCTGGGAGGAGCCCATTGGGACACGAAGCTCAGTTCAGGGGGAGCAATACCACAGATCTCTAAAGCCTGGGAGCAATCTTTGGGGACCAGAGGAGTCAGCTGGTAACTGTATGAGTGTCTGGGAGGCAGTGACAGGGGATAGTTGCACAGGAGCATGAGCACAGAGGAGATAGTGAGCTTCTTTCTACCATTTCAAGATGTCTCTGTGCTTGTGCGGGTCGGAAGGTGTTCACAGCCTCATGTCAGGCCTCTGTTCCCTCCTCTGTTTCATCCCCTCTTCCTTTCTCTCCCCTCCCTGACTCTTGCAGCTATCAGGTACTTCATCCCCAGCTTTGGTGGCAAGTCCTACCTGGCCTTCAAGATGATGAAGGCGTACCACACCGTGCGCATCGCCATGGAGTTCAGGACTGTGGAGCTCAACGGGCTCCTGCTCTACAACGGGCAGAACCGGGGCAAGGACTTCATTTCCCTGGCACTGGTTGGCGGCTTCGTGGAGCTCAGGTGGGTGTCCATCCCCTCAACCCCACGTGGTGTGGAGGAAGCAGAGCAGCCCCTCTTGCCAGAATGGTTCTTGTAGAACACTGGGAGGATGCTGGGCTCCAACTTCCAGGCTAAGAAACAGTAGCATCAAAGAAACAAGAAAAGGAGGACCGTTTTTTTCCAAAGTAATAGGAATACTGAGGGGCCTCGTTCCCTGTGGCACTTTTCAACGAAGTTAATGCCTTTATTTCAGTTTGAATTTTGAAAAGCTGAAGGGTGTGGGAGGTTGATTATATTTTTTTCCAAGCAAGCGAGAGGGTTTTTTTTTTGCCACTGATTCTGTACTGGAAAAAGAAATGGCAGGGGGGAATAAAGAAAGGGAGAAAGAAATCTGAATTGAAATGAATGGTTTTTCTACTTCCAAAAGCCAAAGGTGCAGATTTGGAATGAGGTAGAGGGCAGAGCTCTGGAGACTGCAGGGTCTGGATGAGTTTTCAGGCATCCAGTCCCGATGCTCAATGAGAGGGACAGTTGTATTCTCTGAGTACACCTTGGTCCTGAGGTGGGGAATGAGGGGGGCTCCCGAGTGCTCCCAGCTTCTCCCTGGGATGCAGCAGCCCCAGGGCACAGATGTCACCTTTCTGCAGGGTGGCACACAGAGGCTTCCTCTTCTTCTCCTCCAGGTTTAACACCGGCTCCGGCACGGGCATCATCACCAGCAAGGTCCGCGTTGAGCCTGGCAGGTGGCACCAGTTAGTGGTGAACCGCAACCGCCGCAGCGGCATGTTGTCCGTCGACGGGGAGCCCCACGTCAGTGGGGAGAGCCCGACGGGCACCGACGGGCTCAACCTCGACACCGACCTCTTCATCGGAGGAGCACCAGAGGACCAAATGGCTGTGTGAGTGTGGGTGCTGGAGACCACCGTCCTCCAGGGTGTCACAGCATCCTCTGTGGGCAGAGCATCCGTGGTGGTTGCAGCCCTCTGCCGGGTACCAGGCTTCAGGCTGGAGAGTCGTTGTGGAGCAGGGCTTCTCTGGGGCTGGGGGACCTCTTAACGCCCTGCTGGGGAGCACAGCCTGACCTGGGGGTGTTGGTGGACACAGCCAGCAGTGTGCCCAGGTGGCCAAGAAGGCCAACGGCATCCTGGCTTGTATCAGGAGTAGCATGGCCAGCAGGAGTAGGGAAGTGATGGTGCCTCTGGACTGGGAACTGGTGAGACCTCACCTCGAGGGCTGTGTTCAGTTCTGGGCCCCTCACTACAAGAAGGACATTGAGGGGCTGGAGCGTGGCCAGAGGAGAGCCACCAAGCTGGGGAGGGGTCTGGAAAACAAGTCACACAAGGAGAGGCTGAGGGAAATGGGGGTGTTTAGTTTGGAGAAGAGGAGGCTGAGGGGAGACTTCATTGCCCTCTACAGCTCCCTGAAAGGAGGGTGTAGAGAGGTGGGGGTTGGCCTCTTCTCCCAAGGGAATGATGACAGGAGCAGAGGAAATGGTCTGAAG